>NC_079190.1:88381309-88981309 GCF_029499605.1 Hyla sarda
TGCTGAACCTGGCCCAGGGTATTTCTTCCGTTGGCGAGTACGCCATTCAATTCCGTATTCTTGCTTCCGAATTATTCTGGAATAATGAGGCCCTCTGCGCGACCTTTAAAAAAGGCCTATCCAGCAACATTAAAGATGTTCTGGCCGCACGAGAAACTCCTGCTAACCTACATGAACTCATTCATCTTGCCACTCGCATTGACATGCGTTTTTCCGAAAGGCGTCTGGAGCTCCGCCTGGATATGGACTTTGTTCGCACGAGGCGTTTTTTCTCCCCGGCTCCTCTCTCCTCTGGTCCTCTGCAATCCGTTCCTGTGCCTCCCGCCGTGGAGGCTATGCAAGTTGACCGGTCTCGCTTGACACCTCAAGAGAGGACACTACGCCGCATGGAGAATCTTTGCCTGTACTATGCCGGTACCGAACACTTCCTGAAGGATTGTCCTATCCGTCCTCCCCGCCTGGAAAGACGTACGCTGACTCCGCACAAAGGTGACACAGTTCTTGATGTCAACTCTGCTTCTCCACGCCTTACTGTGCCTGTGCGGATATCTGCCTCTACCTTCTCCTTCTCTACTATGGCCTTCTTGGATTCCGGATCTGCAGGAAATTTTATTTTGGCCTCTCTTATCAACAAGTTCAACATCCCTGTGACCAGTCTCGCCAGACCCCTCTACATCAATTGTGTTAACAATGAAAGATTGGACTGTGCCGTGCGTTACCGCACGGAACCCCTCCTAATGTGCATCGGACCTCATCACGAAAAAATTGAGTTTTTGGTCCTCAGGTTCTTTGGCCCCAAGAAGAGGGGGAGACCCAAGGGGGGGGGTACTGTTACGCCGAGCGCTCCGGGTCCCCGTTCCTCCCCGGAGCGCTCGCCTCATCCTCGCTACTACAGCGCCCCGGTCAGATCCACTGACCGGGTGCGCTGCGATACCGCCTCCAGCCGGGATGCGATTCGCGATGCGGGTGGCGCCCGCTTGCGATGCGCACCCCGGTCCCCGTACCTGACTCGCTCTCCGTCGGTCCTGTCCCGGCGCGCGGCCCCGCTCCCTAGGGCGTGCGCGCGCCGGGTCTCTGCGATTTAAAGGGCCACTGCGCCGCTGATTGGCGCAGTTGGTCTAATTAGTGTGTTCACCTGTGCACTCCCTATATATACCTCACTTCCCCTGCACTCCCTCGCCGGATCTTGTTGCCCTTGTGCCTAGTGAAAGCGTTCCCTTGTGTGTTCCTAGCCTGTGTTCCAGACCTCCTGCCGTTGCCCCTGACTACGATCCTTGCTGCCTGCCCCGACCTTCTGCTACGTCCGACCTTGCTTCTGTCTACTCCCTTGTACCGCGCCTATCTTCAGCAGTCAGAGAGGTTGAGCCGTTGCTAGTGGATACGACCTGGTCACTACCGCCGCAGCAAGACCATCCCGCTTTGCGGCGGGCTCTGGTGAATACCAGTAGTGACTTAGAACCGATCCACTAGCACGGTCCACGCCAATCCCTCTCTGGCACAGAGGATCCACCTCCTGCCAGCCGGCATCGTGACAACTGGTCCCTGAAAAATAGTGAGTTTGAAAATTTTGTGACAAATTGGAAAATTGCTGCTGAACTTTGAAGCCCTCTGGTGTCTTCCAAAAGTAAAAGAGCTTCAAAGTTAGAAAAATGCAACATTTTTTAAATTTTCATCAAATTTTGGGATTTTTCACCAAGAAATGATGCAAGTTACCACAAAATTTTACCACTATGTTAAAGTAGAATATGTCACGAAAAAACAATCTCGGAATCAGAATGATAACTAAAAGCATTCCAGAGTTATTAATGTTTAAAATGACAGTGGTCAGATGTGAAAAAATGCTCTGGTCCTAAGGTGTAAAATGGCCTGGTCCTTAAGGGGTTAAGGTTCTTGTCCACCAGCAAAAATGCCAGATAATGTGACACAGCTTTTTCCTGTGTTTTGTCAGTTTTTCTAACATTTTTGCTGGTGTGTGGAAAAAGTTATTTTTGTACCCTGTGGCAATTTTTTTACTGCCTTCAGGGCACCACTCCATGGGTTGGATGCAGAGCGCCCAGTCCACAGAGTGTAAGGAGGTGAGGAGTGATGTATAGCATATACAGGATGCAGAGCATCACTACTTACCTCCGCCAGCTGTATAGTATACAGGGGTGCATAGTGTACCCATGTATACTATACAGGAGCACAGCAAGAAAAGAGTAAAGTCTTTGTGCGATATCCTGTATATACAACTGTCTATAGATGACTGTATATACAGGATACAGTAGGCAGATGTCAACAATTAGAGGCGAACACCCCAGGGCAGAGTGCCAAAAATGTACAAAACTTTTTTTTGTTTGTTTTTTTCTTCTCATTTTATATATGCGAATGTGGAGGACTACATCATATTCGATTGTGATGATGAACAGTTTTTTTAAATGTTAATAATGTGTTTTTTTAAATAATTTTTTTTCCAATGTGTTGTATTTTTTATAATTGAATTTTCATGCTTAGTAGTGGAAGCCATCTTGTAGACAGAATCCATTACTAAGCTGGGGCGTAACGTAAGCCCCAAAATCAGTTACCGCTAACCCCCAATTATTACTCCGGTAACCACCGCCACAGGGGCTCCAGGAAGAGCCGGTACCAACAGGCTCGGAGCATCAAAAATGGCGCTCGTGGGCCTAGGCGGTAACAGGCTAGCATTATTTTGGCTGGGGAGGGCCAGTAACAATGGTCCTCACCCACCCTGGTAACGTCAGGCCATTGCTGCTTGGTTGGTATCTGGCTGATACTGGAAAAATGGGGAACCACAAACGTTTTTTTTATTAATTCATAAAAATAAAAAAAATGCAAAGGGGTCACCCTATTTTCAGCCAGATACCAACCAAGCAGCAACAGCCTGACATTAATAGGGTGGGCGAGGACCATTGTTACTGGCCCTCCCTAGCCTAAATAACGCCAGCCTGATACCGCCTAGGCAAACGAGGCCATTTTTACGCTCCGGGCCTGTTGTTGCCGGCTCTTCCCTGCACCCCTGTGGCAGTGGGTACCGGGGTAATAATTGGAGGCTAGCGCTAGTTGATTTTGGGGCTAATACTAAGCCTCTGCTTAGTAATGGAGTCTGTCTATAAGACCGGCTTCCCCTACTTAGCCTGAAAATTCAATTATTAAAACACAGCACATTGAAAAAAAAAATTATTTAAAAAAAACACTTCCCCAAAGCCCTCGTTAACAATTTTATTGAAATCTAAAAAATGCTGGTCAACGTCGCAGTCCATCGAATCTGACGTAGTCCTCCGCATTCACATATCTGAACTGAGAAGAAAAGAAATATGGGTTAGTAAACTTTTTGCACTCTCCCCTGGGGAGAGCAAACATAATGCAGTGTATTCCTAAACAGGGAGCCTCCAATTGTTGCTAAACTACAACTCCCATCATGGGGGCTGTAGTTAAGCAACAGCTGGAGTCTCCCTGTTTGGGAACACACTGCCAGAAAGCCTCTGTTCCCATTATGCAAAACGCATAATGAGAACAGAGTCAAGCCTGGACTATGTAGCTCCACCCCTAATGACGTCATCACTAGGGGGCTGAGCAGTAAAGGTCACAGGGGGTCTCAGGAGTGAGACACCCTTTTGATCTGTCCCTCTGCCCTTGGACTACTACTCCCATCATGGGATAGAGTCTGTCCTATCATGGGAGTAGTTGTAGTACTGCAACGCTGAGGAATGGCACTTGCACATCCCCCGGCTGCAGGACTTTTAGGACTACTACTCCCATCATGGACATACTCCATCCATGATGGGAATTATAGTCCAGGGGCTGAGGTGCAGATCCACTGCGATCCACATTTATTAAAGGGGTTATCCAGGAAAAAACTTTTATATATATATATATATATATATATATATATATATATATATATATATATCAACTGGCTCTAGAGAGTTAAACAGATTTGTAAATTACTTCTTTTAAAAAATCTTAATCATTTCAGTTCTTATGATCTGCTGAAGTTGAGTTGCTCTTTTCTGTCTAAGTGCTCTCTGATGACACATGTCTCGGGAACTGTCCAGAGTAGAAGCAAATCCCCATAGCAAACCTCTTCTACTCGGTGCAGTTCCCGGGACAGACAGAGATGTTAGCAGAGAGCAATGTTGCCAGACAGAACTCAACTTCAGCAGCTGATAATTATTGGAAGGAGTAAGATTTTTTTATAGAAGTAATTTACTAATCTGTTAAACTTTCTGGAGCCAGTTGATATATATATATAAAAAGTTTTTTCCTGGAATACCCCTTTAAGTTAACAAGCCGGCGGCACATGCAGTTACACTGCGCTCCCCGCCTGCTCCAGACGGGGAATACTGTATACACTGTCATGATTCATAATCCTCGCCGCTGGGAGATTATGATCTGATTGGTGAATAGCTATTCTATTATGAATGACAGGAGCCTGGAGCTGGCGGGGAGCGCAGAGGAGGCACATTTGCCGCCAGCTTGTTAACTTAATAAATGCGGATCTCAGTGAGTCTAAGCAGAATGACCTGCTGCGATCTGCACCTCAGCCCCTGGACTATAACTCCCATCATGAACGGAGTCTGTCCATGATGGCAGTAGTAGTCCTAAAAGTCCAGCAGCTGGGGGATGTGCAAGTGTCATTCCTCAGCGCTGCGGTACTACAACTTCTCCCATCATGGGACAGACTGTACATGATGGGAGTTATAGTCCAGGGGCTGAAGGGCATATTGCACCGGGTCATTCTGCTGAGACCCACTACGATACGCATTTATTAAGTTAACAAGCCAGCGGAACATGTGGCTCCCCGCCGGCTCCTGTATAGAGCTCTCACGATTCATAATCCCCGCCGCCGGGAGACAGACGTTTTTCACCAATCAGAGCTCCCGTCACCCGGCGGCGGGGATTATGAATGATGACAGCGTATAAAGTATTCCCCGCCGGGAGCCAGCGGGGAGTGCAGTTTAGCCGCATGTGCTGCCGGCTTTTACAGTTAATAAATGCGAATCGCAGCGGGTCTCTGGAGAATGACCAGGTGTGATCTACCCCTCAGCCCCTGGACTATAACTCCCATCATAGGCAGAGTCTGTCCATGATGGGAGCAGTAGTCCTAACTGTCCCAAAACAGTCCCGCAGCCGGGGGGATGTGCAAGTGCCGTTTCTCAGCGCTGCGGTACTACAACTACTTCCATCATGGGACAGACTCTGTCCCATGATGGGAGTAGTTGTAGTTTAGAAGTGTTGAGGGACGGCTCCTGCATCCCCCGGCTGTCTCGGTAGAACACTTTCCTACGTGTCCTGTTTGATGGTGTATTTTTGCATAAAAAGAACATATTTGCGCAAAAAAACTGTCTAAACAAAAAAAAACGCACATGATAAATTAGAATACACTGTAAAATGCATTCCACAATACACAAAAATTAGAGTACTTGAAAAGCAATGAAAGTCACTGCGCAAATTTTAGTGCAAAAAAAATACACAAGAAAAGGGGTAAACTCAATGACAAATCTCCCCCATTGAGTTTTATACATATAGATGTAGTTTTGCAACACCTGGATGCACATCTAGACAGTTTCTGACATGGACAGGAAAGACTACTTGACTTTCTCCAGGGCATACAACAGCTAATAAGTACTGGAAGGCTGAAGATTTACAAAGAGGTAGATTTTTACAGGAGTAAATAGCAAATATGTTTAATATTATGTAACCAGTTGATTTAAAAAAAAAAAAACGACTTGCATGACACTTGCGTGTCCACTACCCCGTCACTGGTTCACCCATTATCTCTGCTTGGACTGCTCTTAGTAAGTTCTAACTACTGGAACACCCTACAAGACCTACAGTTGTAAGGATGCTGTGATCGACTCCTCTAGCCCTTCAAATTCACTCAAATCCTCATACTTGCTCATATTTCCTACTTCCAACACATTTGTCAACTTTAAAGGAGTACTGAAGGTAACTAAAACTTACCCCCTATCCACAGGATTGAGGGGTTCGATCTCCGGAATGGGGCCCGGCTACTTACCTGTCCTCTGTGCGCTCTGGAGATGTGCAGCTCACTCAGCCAATTATCGGCTGCGGCTAGGGTATAAGTTTAATTACCCTGAATACCCTTTAAAGAGCTAACCGTTCACTTCCTGCCTAGTATATGCTATATGGAGAAAAGTATTGGGGCACCTACACTTTACAGCTACACAAGCTATTAGGACATCTCATTTTGAATCCATAGTTGGTCCCTCTTTGCAGTTACTCAAACTCATTCATCCAGAAAAGCATTTGTGACGTCATACACTGATGTTGGACAAGAGCGTCTGGGTCAATATCTCCATGTTCTAGAACATTAATGTGTTCAGTGGGTTTCAGATCAGGGCTTGTGTGGGCAAGTGGGGTTTTTTTTCACAGCAAAGTCCCTCAGCCATGCCTTTATGGGCCTTGATTCGCGAACTGGGGCATGGTTATGCTGGAAAAGAAAAAGGCTAAATCCAAACTATTCCCACAAAGTTGGAAGCGTATACCGTATTTTTCACCGTATAAGACGCACTTTTTCTTCGCCAAAACTGGGGGGGAAAAGTCGGTGCGTCTTATACGGCGAATACACCCCTATTGCGGCGGTCCCTGCGGCCATCAACGGCCGGGACCCGCAGCTAATACAGGACATCACCGATCGCGGTGATGCCCTGTATTAACCCTTCAGACGCGGCGATCAAAGCTGACCGCCGCGTCTGAAGGGAAAGTGACACTAACCCGGCTGTTCAGTCCGGCTGTTCGGGACCGCCGCGATTTCACCGCGGTGGTCCCGAACAGCCTGACTGAATAGCCGGGTTAGTGCTTACAGGACACGGGGGGGGACCTTACCTGCCTCCTCGGTGTCTTCTCCGTTCAGGGATCCCCTGTATGGCCGGCGCTCTCCTTCCTCGTCATCACGTCGTCGCGTACGTGCGTCGGCGTGCGTAACGACGTGATGGCGGCGACGGAGAGCGGGGATACCCGGCCGGCAGCAGAGACGTTCCAGAGTGACGGGGACACGGCGACAGCGATGGAGCGACATCCAGGGCAGCGGTGACGGGTCCGGAGCGGCGGGGACACGTGAGTATTACCTCCTCCTGCAGTGGTCTTCAATCTGCGGACCTCCAGATGTTGAAAAACTACAACTCCCAGCATGCCCGGACAGCCAACGGCTGTCCGGGCATGCTGGGAGTTGTAGTTTTGCAACATCTGGAGGTCCGCAGGTTGAAGACCACTATTGGGTTCAAAATCTTTATTTTTTTAGATTTTGCCCCTAAAAATTGGGTGCGTCTTATACGCCGGTGTGTCCTATAGGACGAAAAATACATTACATGTCCAACATGTCTTGGTATAATGCAGCATTAAGATTTCCCTTTGAAACTAAGGGGCCTAGGCCAACCCCTGAAACCAACCTCGTATCATTATTCCTCCTCTACCAAACTATACAGTTAGCACAATGAAGTCAGACAGGTAATGTTCTCTTCACCAAAACAAGACTCCATCAGACTGCCAGATAGAGAAGTGTTATTCATCATTGCACAAAACACATTCCCACTGCTCCAGTCTAGTTGCGGCGGCTTTACACTAGGGATCGACCGATATCGGTTTTTTAGGGCCGATACCGATTCCGATAATCGGTGCAGGTTAGGGCCGATAGCCGATAACTTATACCGATATTTCGGTATAAGTTATCGGCTATTTAACCCCCTGCGACACCGCTGCAGATCATTGATTTAAAGCGGGCGCTTTAAATCAATGATCTGCAGTGGCTTTTGCGGGGCCATAGGCCGCCGCCGCCACCCGCTTCTCTCCCCTACCTGTCAGGGTGCTCCGGGCCATCCATCCATCGTTCATGTAGTGTCCGGGGGCGTTCCGGGTGGAGGGTGGTCCGGGCTGTCCTTCTTCTCCGGCGGTCATCTTCTCCACTCCGGGCAGGCTCCGGCCTAGTACGCTGCATAGACGCCGCTGCGCAGTGACGCCCGTGCGCAGCGACGCACCTGACGTCACGGCGTAGCGGCGTCTATGCAGCGTACTAGGCCGGAGCCTGCCCGGAGTGGAGAAGAAGACCGTGGGAGAAGAAGGACAGCCCGGACCAGACCACCCTCCACCCGGAACGCCCTCGGACACTACAGGAACGATGGATGGATGGCCCGGACCACCCCCTTTACGTGTAAGTTTAATTTTTTTATTGACTCGGAGGGTGGGGGAGGGGCCCGACCGGTATAGCGGTATGGGAAAAAATCCATACCGGTATACCGCCTAGCATCACGGTGGGGGGTGCGGTGCGGCGGGTCGAAGGGGTGGCGGTCACGGTGCGGTGGGGGCGGTGCGGGGGGCGGGGCATTATCTGCTTATCGGCAAGATAATTGCCGATACCGATAATGCCCAAAATTGTGATTATCGGCCGATAATATCGGCCATGCCGATAATAGGTCGATCCCTACTTTACACCATTTCATCTGACACTTGGCATTGTGCTTGGTGAAGTGAGGCTTGCATGCAGCTGCTTGGCCATGAAAATCCACGCATGAAGCTAGTTATTGTGTACAGCTCTTTAGAATAATCTATTCTCATGCCTACATACATTTCTCCATATAACATATCTTTACTCTAAAGAGGCGTCATTTTGCTGAAATAATCAGTGTTATTTACTTCAGCACCCAGTCAGCAGTTTTAGGGTATGTTCACACGGTAGAATGTCCGCCCGGAAAACTTCAGAACATGCCAGCGCCAGGACTGCTCAGCAATGCACCTCCTCTATAGATGGCAAAGCATTTCCAAGTGGATTCAGCAGAGAGAATTAACATCTAAACTCTTTCTGCAGAGGCTGAAAACCCAATTTCCGCTGCAGATTTTTTATAGCAAAAAATTCCGCTGTGTGCACGGTGCAGCAGAATCCTATTGAAAAGAATGGGAGTCTGCTGCAACAGTATTTCCAACTGGAATTTTTCGGAATTTGTGAAGCGGAATTTGTGAATGGAAAATCCGCTTGGAAATTTCCGCCTGAAGAATGGCGGTGTTCTTTCTTCAGGCGGAAATCTGCGCGGAACACATTGCAGTGTGCGCTGGCCGCACTCGGAGTCTCCAGACAGAAATTTTCTGCAAGGAGATTCCGTAGTCTGAACCTAGCCTTAGGGTAAATGTGCTCTAAATCTATCTGTCCAGATTTTGTTGCAGATTTGGGGTGGATTTTACCTTCCCTGTTGATTTCAATGTGGAAATCTGCGACATATATTGGCATACTGCAGATTTTAAAATCCAATTGCTATCAGGAATATTTCTATTGTCTGGAGATAAGATTTCTTTAGGGCCTGTTCACACTGCAGAAATCCCACAAGGAATGATTTGCTTGCCTAGTGTGACTATCTGTTCCTCTATAGGGCATCCTGTATGAGAACCTCTGGAGACAATTGAGAGAGATTTATAAAAGCCTGTGTAGAGAAGTGATGTAGTTGTCCATAGCAGCCAATCAGATTCCAGCTTTCACTTTTTTAGTGGCCTTTTTTAAAAACTGAAATTGGTTGCTATGGGTGACTTCCTGTCCACAAGTTTTGATAAAAATCACTAAAAAGAACAAGTGCTCATAGCTGCCAATGAAATCCCTGCTTTCATTTTATCAACGCAGGTTTAGATCTGATTGGATCCTGCCCTGATTGTTTCTAGAGACTTAGCACCGCCCATAACAACCAACAACGCGGTTACCATGGAGACCCGTGTGGCCTGGCCTAGAAGCAGTGTACGGGATGCCGGGGGAGTCCGGGGATTCGGTGCGCGGTGTCAGCTCCCCGCTGTGGGATGAGAAGACGGAGATGGGGATGTTGCGGTCCCGGCTGGACGAGCAGTCCCAGCTCATCTGCCTGTTGAAGCGGCGGGCGGATGACTCGCTGCTCCGGTGTCAGGACCTGGAGAGGGACAACCGGGAGCTGGAGAAACGGAGCGCGGACACCGAGGGACAGCTGACCGCGGAGAGGAGGCGGGGGGAGCAGCTGGAGGAGAGGTTCGGGATCCTGGCCGCCAATCACCAGGACATGATCCGCTTCAAAGACGAGTACAAGCGGCAGAACGAGAAGCTGCGGGCGGAGTGTGAGCGGCTGCGGGAGGGGACGGACCCGGAGCTGCTGGAGAAGGAGCGGAACGTCCAGGACCTACGAGCCCAGCTACAGGCGGCTGTGACCGAGCTCCGGGAGGCGGAGGAGAGGAAGCGGGACGAGCTCCGGGAGGCGGAGGAGAGGCGGCGGGCGGAGGTGGAGGAGCTCAGGGGGATCAGCGAGGCCAGCGCCGGGGACATCAGCGTCCTCACCCAGCGCCTGCAGGCGAGTCACCCATATCACGTGATGTACTGTGTGTCTGGTGCCCCATAGAGATGCAGTGCTGGCCATAGGTGCCTGGTGCCCCATAGAGATGCAGTGCTGGCCATAGGTACCTGGTGCCCCATAGAGATGCAGTGCTGGCCATAGGTGTCTGGTGCCCCATAGAGATGCAGTGCTGGCCATAGGTACCTGGTGCCCCATAGAGAAGCAGTGCTGGCCATAGGTACCTGGTGCCCCATAGAGATACAGTGCTGGCCATAGGTGTCTGGTGCCCCATAGAGAAGCAGTGCTTGTCATAGGTGCCTGGTGCCCCATAGAGATGCAGTGCTGGCCATAGGTACCTGGTGCCCCATAGAGATGCAGTGCTGGCCATAGGTGCCTGGTGCCCCATAGAGATGCAGTGCTGGCCATAGGTGTCTGGTGCCCCATAGAGATGCAGTGCTGGCCATAGGTACCTGGTGCCCCATAGAGATGCAGTGCTGGCCATAGGTGCCTGGTGCCCCATAGAGATGCAGTGCTGGCCATAGGTGTCTGGTGCCCCATAGAGATGCAGTGCTGGCCATAGGTGTCTGGTGCCCCATAGAGATGCAGTGCTGGCCATAGGTACCTGGTGCCCCATAGAGATGCAGTGCTGGCCATAGGTGTCTGGTGCCCCATAGAGATGCAGTGCTGGCCATAGTTACCTGGTGCCCCATAGAGATGCAGTGCTGGCCATAGGTGCCTGGTGCCCCATAGAGATGCAGTGCTGGCCATAGGTGTCTGGTGCCCCATAGAGATGCAGTGCTGGCCATAGGTACCTGGTGCCCCATAGAGATGCAGTGCTGGCCATAGGTGCCTGGTGCCCCATAGAGATGCAGTGCTGGCCATAGGTGTCTGGTGCCCCATAGAGATGCAGTGCTGGCCATAGGTGTCTGGTGCCCCATAGAGATGCAGTGCTGGCCATAGGTACCTGGTGCCCCATAGAGATGCAGTGCTGGCCATAGGTGTCTGGTGCCCCATAGAGATGCAGTGCTGGCCATAGGTACCTGGTGCCCCATAGAGAAGCAGTGCTGGCCATAGGTACCTGGTGCCCCATAGAGATACAGTGCTGGCCATAGGTGTCTGGTGCCCCATAGAGAAGCAGTGCTTGTCATAGGTGCCTGGTGCCCCATAGAGATGCAGTGCTGGCCATAGGTACCTGGTGCCCCATAGAGAAGCAGTGCTGGCCATAGGTAGCTGGTGCCCCATAGAGATACAGTGCTGGCCATAGGTGTCTGGTGCCCCATAGAGAAGCAGTGCTGGCCATAGGTACCTGGTGCCCCATAGAGATGCAGTGCTGGCCATAGGTGCCTGGTGCCCCATAGAGATGCAGTGCTGGCCATAGGTGCCTGGTGCCCCATAGAGATGCAGCGCTGGCCATATGTACCTGGTGCCCCATAGAGAAGCAGTGCTGGCCATAGGTACCTGGTGCCCCATAGAGAAGCAGTGCTGGCCATAGATGCCTGGTGCCCCATAGAGATGCAGTGCGGGCCATAGGTGCCTTGTGCCTCATAGAGATGCAGTGCTGGCCATAGGTGCTTGGTGCCCCATAGAGATGCAGTGCTGGCCATAGGCGCCTGGTGCCCCATAGAGATGCAGTGCTGGCCATAGGCGCCTAGTGCCCCATAGAGAAGCAGTGCTGGCCATAGGTGCCTGGTGCCCCATAGAGAAGCAGTGCTGGCCATAGGTGCCTGGTGCCCCATAGAGATGTAGTGCTGGCCATAGATGCCTGGTGCCCCCTAGAAATGCAGTGCTGGCCATAGATGCCTGGTGCCCCCTAGAGATGCAGTGCTGGCCATAGATGCCTGGTGCCCCCTAGAGATGCAGTGCTGGCCATAGATGCCTGGTGCCCCCTAGAGATGCAGTGCTAGCCATAGGTGCCTGGTGCCCCATAGAGAAGCAGTGCTGGCCATAGGTGCCTGGTACCCCATAGAGAAGCAGTGCTGGCCATAGGTACCTGGTGCCCCATAGAGAAGCATTGCTGGCTATAGGTGCCCCCTAGAGATGCAGTGCTGGCCATAGATGCCTGGTGCCCCATAGAGAAGCAGTGCTGGCCATAGGTGCCTGGTGCCCCGTAGAGATTCAGTGCTGGCCATGGGTGCTCTGTGCCCCATAGAGATGCAGTGTGGGCCATGCGTACCTGGTGCCCCATAGAGAAGCAGTGCTGGCCATAAGTACCTGGTGCCCCATAGAGAAGCAGTGTTGGCCATAGGTGCCTGGTGCCCCATAGAGAAGTAGTGCTGGCCATGGGTGCCTGGTGCCCCATAGAGAAGTAGTGCTGGCCATGGGTGCCGGGTGCCTGGTGCCCCATAGAGAAGCAGTGCTGGCCATGAGTGCCTGGTGCTCCATAGAGATGCAGTGCTGGCCATAGGTGCCTGGTGCCCCATAGAGATTCAGTGCTGGCCATGGGTGCCCTGTGCCCCATAGAGATTCAGTGCGGGCCATAGGTACCTGGTGCCCCATAGAGAAGCGGTGCTGGCTATAGGTGCCCCCTAGAGATGCAGTGCTGGCCATAGGTGCCTTATGCCCCATAGAGATGCAGTGCTGGCAATAGGTGCCTGGTGCCCCATAGAGATGCAGTGCTGGCCATGGGTGCCCTGTGCCCCATAAAGATTCAGTGCGGGCCATAAGTACCTGGTGCCCCATAGAGAAGCAGTGCTGGCCATAGGTACCTGGTGCCCCATAGAGAAGCAGTGCTGGCCATAGGTGCCTGGTGCCCCATAGAGAAGTAGTGCTGGCCATGGGTGCCTGGTGCCCCATAGAGAAGCAGTGCTGGCCACGAGTGCCTGGTGCCCTATAGAGATGCAGTGCTGGCCATAGGTGCCTGGTGCCCCATAGAGATGCAGTGCTGGCCATTGGTGCCTGGTGCCCCATAGAGAAGTAGTGCTGGCCATTGGTGCCTGGTGCCCCATAGAGAAGCAGTGCTGGCCATGAGTGCCTGGTGCCCCATAGAGATGCAGTGCTGGCCATAGGTGCCTGGTGCCCCATAGAGAAGCAGTGCTGGCCATAGGTGCCTGGTGCCCCATAGAGATGCAGTGCTGGCCATGGGTGCCTGGTGCCCCAAAGAGAAGCAGTGCTTGTCATAGGTGCCTGGTGTCCCATAGAGAAGCACTTTTGATCATGAGATAGATCTTTAATACCTCTTTGTAGGCCTATTTCCGTTTTTGGTAAACAGTAGAATGATGTGCTTTACCAAAAAGCTCTATCTTGGTCTTTGTCCAGACCATTTTTGGAGTTTGGTGTGACATTATGTCCAATTTGCTTTTTACCCTCCATTTTTTGGTTTAGTTCCAATACACACAAAGGGAATAAACGTGTATAGCAAAACTTGTTACTGCAATCCTTTTCTGTGAGAAATACTTCATTTTCTTGAACAATTTCAGGGGTGCCAACATTTACGGCCATGACTGTATATGTATTAAAGGGGTATTCTGGTGGAAACATTTTTTTTTTATTTTTTTTTTTTTTATCAACTGGTGCCAGAAAGTTAAACAGATTTGTAAATGACTTCTATTACAAAATCTTAATCCTTCCAGTACGTATTGGCAGCTGTATACTACAGAGGAAATTCTTTTCTTTTTGGATTTCTTTTCTGTCTGTCCACAGTGCTCTCTGCTGACACCTCTGTCAGTGTCAGGAAGTGTCCAGAGCAGGAGAAAATCCCCATAGCAAACATATGCTGCTCTGGACAGTTCCTAAAATGGACAGAGGTGTCAGTAGAGAGCACTGTGGTCGTGACAGAAGAGAAATCCCAAAAGAAAAGAATTTCCTCTGTAGGATACAGCAGCTGATAAGTACTTGAAGGATAAAGATTTTTTTAATAGAAGTAATTTACAAATCTGTTTCACTTTCTAGCACCAGTTGATTTAAAAAATGTTTTCCATTTAACCCCTTAAAAAAAACTCTTAAAGACGCAGGGCGTACCTGTACGCCCTGCACCCGGTCCTTAAAACGGGGTCACGCCGTGACCCCGCGTCATACCGGGTCGGTCTTATGATAGTCGGGACCCTGGGCTAATAGCGTGCGGCACAGATCGTTGTGCCGCGCGCTATTAACCCTTCAGATGCGGCGATCAAAGTTGATCGCCGCTTCTAAAACGAAAGTAAAGGCTTCCCGGCAGCTCAGTCGGGCTGATCGGGAATATCGCAATCTCCCAGTCAGCTAGCACATGAGCGGAGACCCCCTTACCTTGCTCCGTCGCGTCCGATAGGCGTTTGATTGCTCCAAGCCTGAGCTACAGGCTTGAGCAATCAACCCCCTATTACGCTGATCTATGCAAAGCTATGGCTTTAAACGGATCAGGGTAAGAGATCAGTGTGTGCAGTGTTCTAGCCCCGTATGGGAGCTATAGCACTGTAAAAAAAAAAGTGAATAAAGATAAAGATCATTAACCCCTTCCCTAATAAAAGTTTGAATCACCCCCCTTTTCCCATAAAAAAAAAAAAAACTTTGTAAATAAAAATAAACATATGTGGTATCGCCGCGTTCGGAAATTTCCGAACTATAAAAATATATAGTTAATTAAACCGCTCTGTCAAGGGCGTACACGCAAAAAAATTCCAAAGTCCAAAATAGCGTATTTTTGGTCACTTTTTATATCATGAAAAAATAAAAAGCGATAAAAAAGTCTGATTAACACAAAAATGGTACCGATAAAAACTTCAGAACACGGCACAAAAAAAGAGCTCTCATATCGGCCAGTACGCGGAAAAATAAAAAAGTTATAGGGGTCAGAAGATTTTTTTTTCAGAAGTACGACAAAATCAAACCTATATAAGTATGGTATCATTTTAGTCATATGGACCTACAGAATAAAGATAAGGTGTCATTTTTACTGAAAATGCACTGCGTAGAAACGAAAGCCCCCAAAATTTATAAAAGGAAAAATTTTCTTCAATTTTGTCGCACAATAAAAAATTTTTTCCGTTTCGCCGTGGATTTTTTGGTAATGTCACTGCAAATTAGAATTGGTGGCGCAAAAAATAAGCCATCATATGGAATTGTATGTGCAAAATCGAAAGCGTTATGATTTTTAGAAGGTGATGAGGAAAAATTGAAAATGCAAAAAACGGAAAAACGCTGCGTCCTTAAGGGGTTAATAAAGTTCCATATAGAGGCACATGGGTGGAATCTGAAACGCTAAGGATAAAGCAATATCTCCCCTTTGACAAGCTGTCGGGCAGACACACGACAAATAACGTGAATGGTTACTGAGGGTTTTATGGATTGGTGGCTGAGATCGTGTTACCAAGACCACAGGGCATCCAGCTGGAAGTAACAAACAAATTAGATTTTCCGTCTTCTGCCATCGGCAATTATTTTCTTTGCACGTCATGTCACTTGTTTCTATGTAGTAGACGTGCAGTGAGACTGGGAATCCTGATGGAAGGCCGCGCTGATCTTCACAAAGCCTCTATATATAGGGGAAAAAAATTCTCAGCGGTGCAAGTAATAGAAACGCTTTAATGTTATAGGTGGTTTCTCTGCTGTTTGCTCTAAGGGTACGTTCACACATACAGGATCCTGTGCAGATTTGATGCGCAGGATTTGTAACTGCAGATTAGAAGCTGTGCTCAGTCATTGGGGGGAGATTTGTCAAAACCTGTCCAGAAGAAAAGTTTCTGCGTTGCCCATAGCAACCAATCAGATCGCTTCTTTAATTTTTCAGAGGCCTTTTCGAAAATGAAAAAAGCAATCTGGTTGCTATGGGCAACTCAGCAACTTTTCCTCTGGACAGGTTTTGATCTCCCCCATTCAGTTTAAATTGAAGTAAATCCTGTGCATCAAATCTGTGTACGATCCACAGCGTATTTTACGCTGCGAAACCCGCTGCTGATTGACCGCTGCATGGTGCCTTTACATGTGCATGCTCGGAGTGGCAATACGTCGCTTTGAGCAGACACTGTGATGTGCAAGTCGCCGCGTGCATGCGCAGTATACTCGGACATCGCGGCAGCTCTCGGCCTAGCTCATGGAGCAGGGGGAGCGGCCGCAATGTGTGTGAGTACACTGCGCATGAGCTGCACCTCGCTTCAGTGGGTCGCTCCGAGCAGGCACATGTAAAGGCACCATGCAGCGGCAGATCCACAGTGGAAAATACGCTGTGGATCTGCTCGTGTGAACAAACTCTTAAGCTGTGTTCGCATATATCCCACGATCTAGCTCAGTGACAGCATCCAAATTAAAGTGCTGGATAATTGTGAACTGTCCCATTATAAGGCAAAGTTCACATCAGAGTTCAAAGCTCCACGCCCCTTGTGATGTCATACCACACCCCCTCAATACAAGTTTATGGGAGGGGGCATGGCGGTCGCCATGCCCCCTCCCATAGACTTGCATTGAGGGGGCGTGGCCATGATGTCTCGACCCCCCCCCACCGCCCGTTCCGAACGATGGGGCACCGGAATACCCCTTTAAGGAACTAGAATATTGTAGTGTGCAAGGTGCACGAGACCCAACAAAGGACCAAGAAAATAGCATTTTAGGACCATGGTTTTAATCCTTGCATTTCTGTATAAATATTTTTACTAAATGTACAAAACAAAATGTAAAACATTGTCACTTCTTGATCATCTGTTGTATCTGACTTTCAGCTTTCAGAGGACACATGCCACCACCTACAGGAGGAGCTGTGCCACTTAGAGGAGATACACAAAACGGAGCAAAAAGAAGCTGAAAGAAAGATGGCTGAATTGAATAAAGAGAAGCAGGACCTCCTACAGCTGTGCATGGAGCGAGGGCGTACTCTACAAGAGCGCCAGAAAGAAGTCGCTGAGATTACACTGCGTCTGCAGAGTGCGGAGAAGGCACACCGGGAGGCAGAAGAGCGCTATCGGAGAGATGTTACTGCTGTAGATGCTGATGCCAGAATTGTGGAGCTTAATACAAGACTGGCAGATGGTGAAAAAGAGCTGGAGCAACTTAAGCGAGAGTTTGAGGCCTTCAAAAAGCACAGCGGAGAACTGCTGGCCAAGGAGAGGGAACTGAACGCCAAACTCCGGCATCTGATTGGCTGACAACTAATAGTGCAAGAAAAAGTGGGTCACCCATTGAACCAATCAGACAGCTGTTTTCATCCTGCCCACATGTAGATTATTATTTTTTTTTATTTTGTATAGTCACATATAAGTATTGACATTGCCAAAATCTGTAGTATAAAGTGTTTTATAAACATATGTTCATATTTTACCTAATTTTTATAGATTTAAAACGTTTCTTAAAAGTAAAAAAAAAAAACATGAAAGTTTTGTTTTCTTGCTTACTAGATGCTTTATTTCAGACACTTATGGGGAGATTTATCAAAACCTGTGCGTCTTTCATTTTTAACAAGGCCTCTGCAAAATGAAAGAAGCGATCTGATTGGTTGCTATGGGCAGCTAAGCAACTTTTCCTTTGCACAGGTTTTGATAAATTTCCCCCTTAGGGTGTATTCACACGGGCGGAATTTCCGCATAAATTCCACTTCTGCTCCTTGGGTAGTTTTTGACTTGTGCGGATTTTGTGTGGAATTGGTGCAGAATTTGTGTGGGAATTCCACATGCGGAAATTCAAACGTGTGGAATCCCATAAAAATCTATTGGGCTTTCATTGGAAGCGGAAATTCCGCCCGTGTGAATAGACCCTTATAATGCCTTCCAGTTTCCCTGTTCTCTGAAAATACACAATCCGCAGAGAAGCCACATTAGTACTGAGCTTTTCTATAAAATAGATGGAAATACTGAGAATAAGAAAATGTGTCCAAATGTAACAAAACAGAGGGTCTGACTCTACTCATACAAAAAAAGCCTCATTACCAATGTCCTCTGTTACTATATGTTGTCACTCCGTGTGGGTTTAGATCATCCACACTAAAAATAAATGTAATAATCAGCGTTTTCACCTCAAAGACTATGACCACATGGGTTAAAATTGCATCAGACTTTCTGTAGTTAAAAATTCACGTTTTTCCTGCACCAAAACAATTCAAACTGTGTTCATTTTAGTGCCATTTCCAAATAAAAAGAAAAAGGCAGTGTATCAAAGCTAATACTGTAAATTCTGTAAATATAATGTAAAACAATTACTGAGGTCCAGATTTACTTACCAGAATACTAACACTTTTTGTAGGTTTTTTGCATTACTAGCATGTTTTTATCAAGTTTTTGTTAATCAAGTTTTATCAAGTGTTTCGACAAAGCAGCTCAGAAACCCTATAAGGTAGTGTCCTGCGTTTTTTCTTTCACATGACCAGAAATATTTACTAAGGGTTTTCTTCAGTTTTGGTGCAGCTACCGTGCACATAGCTGACCAACTTTTAAGTCTACCAATAAAAAGATGCAGGTTTGGCGCTGCCATATCACCAGGAGGCTTTTGAAAGTAGATTAAATCTGTATTTATTGTGATAGGTTATATCAAAATGGCAAATATGGCTTGTATATACTTTTGAAAATCTCCTGATGATTTGACAGCGCCAAACCTGGGTCCTTTTTCCTTTTATTGGTATGGTTTACAACGGGTTCCCCTTCTGAATTCTGGACTGGTCTCTGGTGCGGCTAGCCACCTGCATTGCACCCCTAGAAGTGTGGTGATAAGCCTGGAACAAAAAAACTACCAGGTGAAAGTTTTACTATTGGGGTAACCCCTAAAAGTGGGAACCCCGAACCAGTCTCCCGCAGGATTACACATGGCGTTGTCCTCTAGACCTTTTTTTTTCCCCTCCCAGTGCAACAAGTGGTCAGTTTTTTAGACAAAACCAACCAAATACACTAACCAAGAAGTAGACATAGTAAATAAAAGACAATCCCTAATGCATACGGATTCTGAAAACCTGACAATGTAAATCTGAGCCTGTGTCTGTATTGTCCCTGTTGCTAGGATTCAAGTGCCAACCATAATGAATACATATGAGGCAGAACTAAAATGGTCTTTAAAGGGGGTACTCCGGTGGAAAACTTTATTTTATTTATTTATTTATTTTAATCAACTGGTGCCAGAAAGTTAAACAGATTTGTAAATTACTTCTATTAAAAAATATTTCTCCTTCCAGTACTTATTAGCAGCTGTATGCTACAAAGGAAATTCTTTAATTAGCACTAAATATAAAATATAAGGGCACTTTCATATTATGTCTGCATTTTTATGTCTGTAATTTGACAACACTTGGACCTCCCCCACTGAGATTACAACAGAAAGCAGAAAAACAGGGGTAAAGGGATACTCCGGTGGAAAACTTTTTTTTTTTAATGAACTGGTGCCAGAAAGTTGAACAGATTTGTAAATTACTTCTATTTAAAAATCTTAATCTTTCCAGTACTTATTAGTAGCTGTATGCTATAAAGGAAATTCTTTTATTTTTGAATTTCTTTTTTGTCTTGTCCACAGTGCTCTCTGCTGACACCTGATGCCCATATCAGTAACTGTTTAGAGCAGGAGAAAATCCCCATAGGAAACCTATACTGCTCTGGACAGTTCCTGGCATGGACAGAGGTGTCAGCAGAGAGCACTGTGGACAAGACAAAAATAAATTAAAAAATAAAAGAATTTCCTCTGTAGTATTCAGCAGCTAATAAGTTCTGGAAGGATTAAGATTTTTTAATAGAAGTAATTTACAAATCTGTTAAACTTTCTGGCACCAGTACATTTAAAAAAAAAAAAAGTTTTCCACGGGAGTACCCCTTTAACTCTTAGGGGTTATTCATGATACCTCTCTGAGTTTTTCTGCTTTCTGTTGTAATCTCAGTGGGAGGTCCAAGTGTTGTCAAATTACAGACATATTATGAAAGTGCCCTTATATTTTATATTTAGTGCTAATAAATGCATACTTTAATGCAAAGTTTTGTCCATATATCCATATGTGGATAGTAACATGCTTATGGAGGAACACACTTTAGGATTACAGGCAATCAGTTTCGATAGGTGGGCGTCCAACTCCCAGCACCCCTACTTTTTCAAGGCAGTGGCATTCCACTGAGCGTCATGTTTATTACACACAGATTGGTACTTTTTGAGATGCTGTTAGCTGGGTTACCAGGTACGTCCACTATCAGAAGTACAGGGTTTAAAGTACAGGGGACATACACCCTTAAAATTCCTTTAAAAGGAGTACTCCAGTGGAAATTTGTTTTTAAATCAACTGGTGCCAGAAAGTTAAACAGATTTGTAAATTACTTCTATTAAAAAAAAATCTTAATCCTTCCAGTACTTATTAGCGGATGTATATTACTGAGGAAATTCTTTTCTTTTTGGATTTCTTTTCTGTGACAATCACAGTGCTCTCTGCTGACACCTGTTCATTTTAGGAACTGTCCAGAGCAGCATATGTTTGCTATGGGGATTTTCTCCTGCTCTGGACAGTTCCTGACATGGACAGAGGTGTCAGCAAAGAGCACTGTGGTCAGACAGAAAAGAAATCCAAAAAGAAAAGAATTTCCTCTGTAGTATACAACCGCTAATAAGTACTGGAAGGATTATGGGTGCATGCACATCACGATTTTACCATCCCACTTCTTCTCCCGATTTTTAACTTTAAAATGGTACAAATCTGCATTGACTTCCATTCATTAATGATAGACAACAAATGCATCAGTTTTGATCCACATCCGATTTTGCACGATTTAAGATCGGAAGAGAAATCGTGGTAGACCACGATTTTTCATCCAGATTCTAAATCTGATCAAAATCATGTCTGAATTTTTTATTATTGATGTCTATGTAAATCGCACGGAATCGTGTGACTGTGCGATTCTATCAGATTAATCGCACACGATTTTTTAGTAGGCATGCGCATCAGACTTCAAAACACATAAACTTAACTTTATTGCCATTGGCATACATATTAATTTTAAAAACAGGATCAGATTTTTATTGAAAATTGGATGGAATTTTTATCTGTACGATTTTTGGATACGATTTAAAAAATCTGATAGTAAAGAAATTTTCACATACGACTGTATACTTTTTTTGTCCGATTTTTACGGTCCGATAATCGAATGGTTAAATCGTGATGTCAACCTAGCCTAAGATTTTTTTTAAATAGAAGTAAATTACAAATCTGTTTAACTTTCTGGCATCAGTTGATTAAAAAAAAAGTTTTCCACCGACTTACGATGGCCCCGACATACGATAATTACAACATACGATGGTCATCGCATGTTGAAGGCAGCATCAACATACGATGCTTTTGTATGTCGGGGCCATTGCATAAACGGCTATCCGGCAGCGCTGACTGCTTCAGCTACCGTCGGATAGCTGTTTACGGTGCCCCGTGAGCTCCGGTGATGGTCTCCTACCTGTCCTCGGGGCTCCGGAGCCTCCTCTTCGGGATCCCTTCATCGTCGGCGCTCTCCTTCGTTGTCATCACGTCGCCGCGCACGCCGTCCCGTCATCCAATAGGAGCGGCGTGCGTAGCGATGTGATGGAGGCGACGGAGAGCGAGGATCCTCGCGAAGCAGGGAGACGTCCGGAGCGGCGGGGACACCCCGGGGACAGCGATGGAGGGCGACATCCAGGGCAGCGGTGATGGGTCCGAAGCGGCGGGGACAGGAGAGTACAGCTTCCTATACTTTACATTGCACGGATCCCTCAACATACGATGGTTTCAACAAACCATGGTTCATTTGGAATGGATTACCTTCGCATGTTGAGGGACCACTGTACTCCTTTAACATAAGCTTTGTAATAAAGAAGGAAAAGGCGCTCCTATGGTGAAGAATAATGGGAAATTGACAACAGATGGTTGTGTCAAGCCATACACAACAATGGAATGAGCGTAGGAGGACACAGGGTCTGGTCCTCAGCCTTCCCAGAAATTAAGGTAGATAGGAACAGGTAACTTCGGATACAGGTGGGAACATGTTGGCCCTGACCAGGAAGGAGTAGAGAGGAGCCAAGGTAAAATCCAACTCGTTTATTTTAGGACCAAGAGGCAACGCGTTTCGCTGCGCATGCGCAGCGAAACACATTGCCTCTTGGTCCTAAAATAAACGAGTTGGATTTTACCTTGGCTCCTCTCTACTCCTTCCTGGTCAGCGCCAACATATTCCCTCCTGTATCCAAAGTTACCTGTTCCTTCCTAGTAACATAAGCTTGGAACTCAACATTCTTTCTCTTTAAATTACTATATCACAAATATAAAATAAATCTTTGATAAAGAATAGACAACGTAAGTCCACCCATGAGCCACATTCAAGGTTTATTAACTGCATTTTATATTAATTTCCATGGGACGTTTGACAGAACCGCTCTTTTTATTGACAAATTGTAAATTCATTGTTTTCTCCATCCAAGAATTCAGAAACCTCTTGTTACCTTGGGCGTCCTTACCTATAGAGCCGTCTTCTCAACAACAAATGTATCCTCAGGCCAGAACATTTGAGAACGTTTTCCAGCTGATTCATATAAAACAAAGAAATCCTTTCCAGTCTCTTGAGTTACTGTCCTCAGGGATACGGCCATGATTATTTGTGGCTAACAGCTCTCTAGGCATGGTGAAACCATTTATACCCATACATACTCAGTCTTTGTAGCCGGGGGTACCTCCCATCAACTTCTTTAATCAGATAAAATTATGGATTGATAAGTGAGGCCATTATATTCAAGTGTTGTGTGCCTATTTACATTCATGATAGTATATATATTAAATTCACTGTATGCATATATAGGATATGGCATTCATTAAAAGGTAAGAGGGAATTTGGTGAGAATTTAAAGTGGTACTCTGCTGCTCAGCATTTGGAACAAACTGTTCTGAACGCCTCATGACATCATAGCCCCGCCCTCTCACGCCGTTATGCACCACCCCCTCAATTCAAGTCTATGGGAGGGGGCGTGACTACCGTCACGCCCCCTCCCATAGACTTGCATAGAGGGGGCGGGCGTGACATCATGAGGGGGTGGGGGTATGACGTCACAAGCTCCCGGCTCCGGCATTCAGAACAGTTTGTTCCAAATGCTGAGCAGCGGAGTACCACTTTAATGGCGGGCTTTTGGTGACCAGGAATACATTACATCAAGGTACGCAAGAAAAAATGGCATTCCGATCTATAGTTATCTATCAGATATTAAAGGGGTTTTCCAGGAAAAAACATTTTTATACATATCAACTGGCTCCAGAAAATAAACAGATTTGTAAATTACTTCTATTAAAAAATCTTCATCCTTTCAGTACTTATGAGCTTCTGAAGTTAAGGTTGTTCTTTTCTGTCTAAGTGCTCTCTGATTACACCTGTCTCGGGAAACGCCCAGTTTAGAAGAGGTTTGCTCTGGGGATTTGCTTCTAAACTGGGCGTTTCCCGAGACAGGTGTCATCTGAGAGGATTTAGACAGAAAAGAACAACCTTAACTTTCGAAGCTTATAAGTACTGAAAGGATGAAGATCTTTTTTATAGAAGTAATTTACAAATCTGTTTAACTTTCTGGAGACAGTTGATATATATATATAAAAACAAATTCCTGGATAACCCCTTTAACTATAATTTTCTAAAAAGAACTTATTGGTTACTATCGGCAGTTTTTGTAGGAGGCCCCTTGTGTGCAATAAATCCATGTAAAAAGCAGGTCCTGAATCAGCAAACAGAAGAACGTGTTCACATTGACCGAACCCATTTATCAAATCTGCCTGATAGAAAAACTTGCCTTGTTGTCCATACGAGCCAATCACAATGCAGCGTTTATTTCATAATCTTCTCTTAAAAATTAAAGCAAAAATGGGAAGTTTTTCTACCAACCATTTTTGATAAAGGTGGAGGTTTGAAGGTTCCTTGTTGATTCCTCCTAATTTATTCCTCACGCTCCGGTAATGTTAATAAGTCAATGATGGAATTGTACATCAACACATCTGCCTCCTATGAAGTTAACTTCTGGACTAGCATGTGCCTGAAGACCAGGGAGGGCACTATACGAAGACTTCTACCCTTTGACTTCCTTTCTTCTTGAACACGGGGCCTTTACCATTTTGTCCAGGTCCAGCTGATTCAATTAATTTCAGAACCACTGGGTCTTTCTTGAACTTCACTGAGAACCTAGAGTAGGAGAATATGATAAGTGTATAGTTCTAAAGAAAGAAAAATATATCAACTACAGTTTAAAGGGGTACTCCGGTTCTTAGACATCTTATCCCCTATCCAAAGGATAGGGGATAAGATGCCTGATCGCTAGGGTCCTGCCGCTGGGGACCCCCGTGATCTTGCACGCTGCACCCCGTTAAAATCAGTCCCCGGAACATGTCTCCGCCCCTGTGTGACGTCACGCTCCGCCCCCTCAATGCAAGCCTATGGGAGGGGGCGGAGCCGTGATGTCACATTGCTCCGGCCCCGTGATCGACAGTAATCAGACCTGGAGCGAAAACCCTACGGGGACTGATTTTAAGGGGTGTGGCGTGCAAGATCACGGGGTCCCCAGCGGCAGGACCCCCGCGATCAGGCATCTTATCCCCTATCCTTTGGAGATGTCTAAGCGCCGGAGTACCCCTTTAAAGGATATGTCCGGTGCTCACTTTTCTTATTGTATCCGTTCCCGGCTGCAAAAAAAAAAAAAAGCTTTCTCTTGCCTTCCTAACCTCCCCCGGTGCTCCGGTACAGGCGTTCGGTCCCCATGCTGTATTCTTCTTACTTCCCGTTAGCCCAGCACGTCACACAGAGCTTCAGCCTATCACTGGCCGAGGTGGGACATCGCTGCGGCCAGTGATAGGCTGAAGCTCTGTGTGACGTGCCGGGCTAACAGGAAGTAAGAAGAATACAGCCCGGGGAACGAACACCGGTACTGAAGCACCGGGGGAGCCTAGGCAGGTAAGAGAAAATTTGTTTTCTTTTATTTTTCAACCGGAACGGATAAAATAAGAAAAGTGAGCACCGGACATCTCCTTTAACTCTATCATCAAATACAGACAATGTTAGTTGGTAAGACAACAACGTCTTAAAGGAATAAACAAGTTTTGTAAATTACTTCTATTTAAAAAAAAAAATCTTAATCCTTACAGTACTTAGCTGCTGTATGCTCCACAGGAAGTTGTGTAGTTCTTTTCTGCCTGACCACAGTGCTCTCTGCTGACACCTCAGTTGGTATCAGGAACTGCAGAGTAGGAGCAAATTCCCAACAAACCTAACCAAGCAAACCTCTCCTCTGGTTAGTTCCTGACACAGACAAATGTCTCAGCAGAGAGCAATGTAGCCAAGCAGAAAAGAACTATACAACTTCCTGTGGAGCATACAGCAGCTGATAAGTACTGGAAGGATTAATATTTTTATATAGAAGTAATTTACAAATCTGTTAAAATTTCTGGCAAAAAATAAATGTTTTCCACCAGAGTACCCCAACACAATCATGATAGATTGTAAAAAAAACTCAAAGACACATACTCATCTGTAATCTGAACATTTAATTTCTTTAGTGTAGTTTCTTGTACGTTTTGATAAAGTTTTGTCAGGATCTCAATGACAGAGTCACTTGCGAGAAGAATATCTCCACCTGCTCCTCCCTTTGCTCCTGGAGTTGAATTCTACAACATAAAAAATGATGTTACTTCATCGTTTACTACATTCAGCAGTATCTTATCACCATGCCTGCCTGTCAGTCTATATACAGCAGTATCTCATCATCATGCCTGTCAGTCTATATACAGCAGTATCTAATAGTCATGCCTGTCAGTCTATATACAGCAGTATCTAATAGTCATGCCTGTCAGTCTATATATAGCTGTATCTCATCATCATGCCTGTCAGTCTATATACAGCAGTATCTCATCATCATGCCTGTCAGTCTATATACAGCAGTATCTAATAGTCATGCCTTTCAGTCTATATATAGCTGTATCTCATCATCATGCCTGTCAGTCTATATACAGCAGTATCTCACCATCATGTCTGTCAGTCTATATATAGCAGTATGACATCATCATGTCTGTCAGTCTATATACAGCAGTATCTCACCATCATGCCTGACAGTCTATACATAGCAGTATCTCATCATTATGCCTGACAGTCTACATATAGCAGTATCTAATAGTCATGCCTGTCAGTCTATATACAGCAGTATCTAATCGTCATGCCTGACAGTCTACATATAGCAGTATCTAATCGTCATGCCTTTCAGTCTACATATAGCAGTATATGCCTGTCAGTCTATATACAGCAGTATCTCATCATCATGCCTGTCAGTCTATATATAGCAGTATCTAATCGTCATGCCTGTCAGTCTATATACAGCAGTATCTCACCATCATGCCTGACAGTCTATATATAGCAGTATATCATCATCATGCAAGACAGTCTACATATAGCAGTATCTAATCGTCATGCCTGTCAGTCTATGTACAGCAGTATCTCATCATCATGTCTGTCAGTCTATATATAGCAGTATCTAATCGTCATGCCTGTCAGTCTATATACAGCAGTATCTCATCATCATGCCTGTCAGTCTATATATAGCAGTATCTAATCGTCATGCCTGTCAGTCTATATATGGCAGTATTTAATCATCATGCCTGTCAGTCTACATATAGCAGTATCTAATAGTCATGCCTGTCAGTCTATATACAGCAGTATCTCATCATCATGCCTGTCAGTCTATATACAGCAGTATCTCACCATCATGTCTGTCAGTCTATATATAGCAGTATGACATCATCATGTCTGTCAGTCTATATACAGCAGTATCTCACCATCATGCCTGACAGTCTATACATAGCAGTATCTCATCATTATGCCTGACAGTCTACATATAGCAGTATCTAATAGTCATGCCTGTCAGTCTATATACAGCAGTATCTAATCGTCATGCCTGACAGTCTACATATAGCAGTATCTAATCGTCATGCCTTTCAGTCTACATATAGCAGTATATGCCTGTCAGTCTATATACAGCAGTATCTCATCATCATGCCTGTCAGTCTATATATAGCAGTATCTAATCGTCATGCCTGTCAGTCTATATACAGCAGTATCTCACCATCATGCCTGACAGTCTATATATAGCAGTATATCATCATCATGCAAGACAGTCTACATATAGCAGTATCTAATCGTCATGCCTGTCAGTCTATGTACAGCAGTATCTCATCATCATGTCTGTCAGTCTATATATAGCAGTATCTAATCGTCATGCCTGTCAGTCTATATACAGCAGTATCTCATCATCATGCCTGTCAGTCTATATATAGCAGTATCTAATCGTCATGCCTGTCAGTCTATATATGGCAGTATTTAATCATCATGCCTGTCAGTCTACATATAGCAGTATCTAATAGTCATGCCTGTCAGTCTATATACAGCAGTATCTCATCATCATGCCTGTCAGTCTATATATAGCAGTATCTAATCGTCATGCCTGTCAGTCTATATATGGCAGTATCTAATCGTCATGCCTGTCAGTCTATATACAGCAGTATCTCATCATCATGCCTGTCAGTCTATATACAAAAGTATCTCATCATCATGCCTGTCAGTCTATATATAGCAGTATCTAATCGTCATGCCTGTCAGTCTATATATGGCAGTATCTAATCGTCATGCCTGTCAGTCTATATACAGCAGTATCTCATCATCATGCCTGTCAGTCTATATATAGCAGTATCTAATCGTCATGCCTGTCAGTCTATATACAGCAGTATCTCATCATCATGCCTGTCAGTCTATATATAGCAGTATCTAATCGTCATGCCTGTCAGTCTATATATGGCAGTATGTAATCGTCATGCCTGTCAGTCTACATATAGCAGTATCTAATAGTCATGCCTGTCAGTCTATATACAGCAGTATCTCATCATCATGCCTGTCAGTCTATATATAGCAGTATCTAATCGTCATGCCTGTCAGTCTATATATGGCAGTATCTAATCGTCATGCCTGTCAGTCTATATATAGCAGTATCTCATCATCATGCCTGTCAGTCTATATATAGCAGTATCTAATCGTCATGCCTGTCAGTCTATATACAGAAGTATCTCATCATCATGCCTGTCAGTCTATATATAGCAGTATCTAATCGTCATGCCTGTCAGTCTATATATGGCAGTATCTAATCGTCATGCCTGTCAGTCTATATACAGCAGTATCTCATCATCATGCCTGTCAGTCTATATACAGCAGTATCTAATCGTCATGCCTGTCAGTCTACATATAGCAGTATCTAATCGTCATGCCTGTCAGTCTATATATGGCAGTATCTAATCGTCATGCCTGTCAGTCTATATACAGCAGTATCTCATCATCATGCCTGTCAGTCTATATATAGCAGTATCTGATCGTCATGCCTGTCAGTCTATATACAGCAGTATCTCATCATCATGCCTGTCAGTCTATATATAGCAGTATCTAATCGTCATGCCTGTCAGTCTATATATGGCAGTATTTAATCATCATGCCTGTCAGTCTATATATAGCAGTATCTAATTGTCATGGCTGTCAGTCTATATATAGCAGTATCTAATCGTCATGCCTGTCAGTCTATAAACAGCAGTATCTCATCATCATGCCTGTCAGTCTACATATAGCAGTATCTCATCATCATGCCTGTCAGTCTATATATAGCAGTATCTAATTGTCATGGCTGTCAGTCTATATATAGCAGTATCTCATCATCATGCCTGTCAGTCTACATAAAGCAATATCTAATTGTCATTGCTGTCAGTCTATATATAGCAGTATCTAATCGTCAGTCTATATACAGTGTTATCTCACCATCATGCCTTTCATTCTATATATATAGCAGTATCTCATCATCATGCCTGACAGTCTGCATATAGCAGTATCTAATCATCATGCCTGTCATTCTATATGTAGCAGTATCTCATCATCATGCCTGTCAGTCTATATATAGCAGTATCTAATCGTCATGCCTGTCAGTCTATATACAGTGTTATCTCACCATTATTCTTATCAGTATTCTAAACAAAAAAAAAAGTAAATCTGTACTAGTGAAGTCTCCTGACAAAGTTGGTTAAATAGAAGGATTAGAAGCGGTTCTGAGACTGAAGAGCCATTAGCAAGCAGTACCTGGGTCAGCTGTAAGAGGAACAGGCCATCGCTGAACTTGCTTACAGAGGCGCTGGCAATCTCATCCACATTGACAAATGTCTTCACTTGACCTTTTGAATCAGCAAGAGCCACCTGTTTTTTTGTCAGCAAAATTATCATGGCTGTTCCCTGGAAGAAAACATATTTAGATATATAAGACACTTTTCAATGATTTGGTGAAAATACAGCTACAGACACCCACAGTTCTTTAAGGATTTACTTTTATAATAATACTATTTAAAAGGGTTGACCAATTTTCATGCACCCTACTAGGGACCTAATAGAGGAGGGTTCTGCGTTCAAAGCTCTCATTCTTCCACAAGGTGAGAAGCCCCTGACCGAGGGAAATTGATAGTTATTTTGTGTTTCTTCCATTTGTGAATAATGGTACTGTTGTTGGCCTGTTCCAGCCTTGCGTAGGTCTACAATCTTGTCCCTGGCATCCTTGGACAGCTCTTGGTCTTGGCCATGATGAAGAGTTTGGAATCTGACTGATTACTTCTGTGGACAGGTGGCTTTTATATAGGCAACAAGCTGAGATTAGGAGCACTCCCTTTAAGAGAGTGTTCCTAATCTAAGATCTTTGCCTATATAAAAGACACCTGGGAGCCAGAAATCTTGCTAATTGATAAGGGATGAAATAAGGGATAAAATACTTATTTCACTGAGTAAAATTCAAATCAGTAAATTTTTTTTGTTATTCTGTCTCTCACTGTTCAATAAACCAAACATTAAAGGGGTACTCCCCTGCTCAGCGTTTGGAGCAAACGGTTCCGAATGCTGGAGTCGGCGCCGGGAGCTCGTGAGGTCATATCTCCGCCATCATGCCCCCTCCCATAGACTTGCATTGAGGGGGCGGGGTGTGACATTATGAGGGGGCGGGGCTATGACCTCACGAGCTCCCGGCACCGGCTCCAGCATTCGGAACAGTTTGTTCCAAACACTGAGCAGCGGAGTGCCCCTTTAAAATGATAGACTGATCATCTCAAAATTAGATCTGACCCTATATTGTGCAGCAATGCGCCGCTCCAAGCAGCTACCCAGGCACTTGTGAGTCACCGCCCACATGCACAGTGCACTCAGACATTGGGGCCCGTGTCGCTGTTTGTAGCTGCGCTTTGTCGCTGCGAGCAGGACACGGAGGAAACAGCTGGAGGCACAATATAGGGTCAGGTCATTGGCGGATCTGCAGCGTAAAATGCATTGCAGATCGGTTTTAGGGGTGACCCTGCCCTTACAGTGTTGAACATTTCTCCTAGGACCTGTGCAAAAAAAGTGTATACCATATGCACTGCCCTATACAGTGTACAGTAAAAAAATATATAGATGTCAAAAGGACAGTCTTTTGCCATCTATTGGGACTATGGAGTATCTTCCAGGGTATATGCTGAATATACACAATGGGGGAGATTTATCAAAACCTGCGCAGAGGAAAATTTGCCCAGTTGCCCATAGCAACGAATCAGATTGCGTCTTTAATTTTGCAGATGCCTTGTTAGAAATCAAAGAAGCGATCTGATTGGTTGCTATGGGCAACTGGGCAAATTTTCCTCTGCACAGGTTTTGATAAATCTCCCCCAATGAATGTGACGTGAGCACAGCACAGCCCGGTGAGTGGATATGCTCTTGAGAAGAATGACATACCTTGCCGTCAGTTTTGCTTATTCTTTGTACATTGGCTGCTACCTCTATCCTTCCTTGAACAGTAGACATCAGTTTTTGAAGTTTGGGGTTTTTCTGTATACCTACAGAGTCACCTGGGAATGGTCTTGGAACACTAAAATGAAGAAGAAAAAAACATTTGACTTACCAGTATGTTATATTTCTCTGTAGCCAAGAAGAAATTTTAGAAAATAACTAAAACAGATTTTTATAAGGTTATGTTCACACGACGGAATTTCCGCAATGCCACACAAATTCCTTTGCTAAACGGAATTGCAGAATTCTGTCGGAATATTAGTGGAATTTGCACCGATTTTTGGCAGAATTCCTGTGTTCTCAGAATTCTGCCAAAATTCAAGCCTCATTGACTTCAATGGCGTTCTGCAGCAAAAAATTCCCACAGAATTCCACCGCTGATCAAAAATTCTGACGCCTGGACATGGCTATCCCTATTTGGGATACAGAATAAAATGACCAGTTTTCTTATTATTGTATTATGTTATATTTAGATTATTTTATTATTTTAGTAATACTTACCTGGCTGGATAAGACTTCTTTTTGCCTTTAAAGAGGTCGCTGGCTGTGAGTTTATCTTGGAGGATCACCCTGCGCTGAGGGGTTAGAGTCTGTCTGTATCTTTTGCACTATCGGAAAAGATAAGAAAATATGTTGAGATAGGTATAAAATAATGTAGGCTCAGCTTTTATACTAAATGTACCGTAAAATAATTTCATACACATAGTAAACTTGGAGTCAGGGGTGGACTGAGAGCTATCTGACCCCAGGGAACTAACCACAATAGTTATGATACTCTTACATAGTTATATTGTATGGATAAAAAAAGACTCATGTCCATCAAGTTCAACCAAGGGGTATGGTAAATGAAGGGAAGGGGATTCTATATTCCTGCATAAGCATTAATGTTATTTTGTTCTAGGAATGTATCTAACCCTGATTTAAAGCCCTCAGTTGTTCCTGCTGTGACCAGTTCCTGAGGTAGACTGTTCCATAAATTCATAGCACTGCTCAGAGAGACCCTTCCAGCTAATATGAATAGGTAACATGTACAAGTACTTTACTTTACAAGCCTTTACACATGGAGGTAATTCTACATATTCATTAATGTGTAAATATAGTTGTGTTAAAATGGTAGAAAAACAGAGGGAAGCTGATGTCACAACCTATCCCACTGTTCTCAGTGAGATGGTTCATAATATGTGGTGGTTCAGTTTCCGACACCAGACTGGTACATAAAATGGACAAGAGAACTTCTGCAGTGTTTTCCTTTAGTAGCACAAAATGATTTAATAAATAATAAATTATGGCATTAGATTGGGGTGAGGTTTTACAGAAATAATTATCCTGATCGTTCTGATCTATGGGAACCTCGTCTTGGAATCTGGTCTAGAAATTCAGATTTTATAGTTTGTATTTTATAGATCGTATAGATGTTACACTGATGCATATCACATTACACCACATAATCATATTTGTTGCATAGGATTTTCACATCAAGCAGAAGCCTAAGCGAACATATTTTTGTATTTCACCTTCCAAAGTTGGAATAATCTCATCAATTCTTCATTTGTACTGGTAAGAAACTTATATTTGGGAGGTGCCCACGTTTTGTTTGTTGGAGACATTGGTGGAAGATTGTTCTTAAGTTCCAAGAAATACTTTTGAATCTAAAACAAAAAAATAGGAAAACATTATCAAAAACTCAAACACACAAATACTGTATATGTGTGTATATATATATATATATATATATATATACACAGAAATATATCACTGAAAGCCTATGTGGCTTTTTTCAAATGTATATACCGCTTACGAACCTTTCCAAATAATATATAATAGTTACATTAACCACTAGAGTGTTTCAAAAACAACATACAAGACTAGGACAATCCTCATATTTCCCCAGGCAGCATTGATGACAACAAGCTGTCAAGGCTTTATCCTAACTGGGAACCAATTTCTTTAAATCAAACTAGGGACTAAAGCCAGGTACTACTCATGACCACAGTGGGTCTCAGAACTGGATCTCCACTTGAATCAGGTGGTCATGAAGTGACAAGTGGGCTTTTACACTTTGATCAAAATGTATAATGACTACTTGATATTAGTTGCTGAAATTTTGCTGAGAAGCAATACATCAATATATAACATGCAGATGTGTGGTCGTGTTTTTCTTTATACATTTGTGGTTTCTAAAAACATATCTCCACATATGGCCATATTTCACTATGTCTGGCGTTGCAGACTAACCAATTTAGAAATCCTAAGGGTCTAAGCAGGGGATTCAGTCCTGTTTCCTAGTCCTGTACAACCCCTATATGGAGTGGTTACGAAACATCTAAGTTTTTTCCAAGATAAAGTAACATTTTTATACTTTTATTGTAGCAGCCACATGCAACCATACAACAGAAAAAACTTACAATCCTCCTGTAGATGAAGTTGGCCACTTTCTTTGCTGCACCTGTTCGGAAATATTTCCCGTATTCCCTTCTCACCTGTAGAAACAAATGTATTCATCAGTTGCAGCATCTTCTATATTTTTAATATACAAAAATGATGAAAATATTCAAACATTGAGATCAATGATACAGCTTCCGCTTGCTCTGCTTTTAACATTTGATGGTGGAAAGTCACATAAAGAAAAATCTCAGTATTTTTCTGTTCACATTTGCTATGTTTAGTTAGGATGGATTTGGCATTATGCCCTGACAGGTTCATAGCTTTGTAGGCACAGGCTCTTAAATAATTATCTCTTATAATTATCATTTTATAATTACATATAAGCAATAGTTTAGTCAAGGAAATATTAATACTTATGTATGCATATGCAATCGGAAAATATCAGAGAGGATAGATAGCTAAAAAGTAATTATATATATATATATATATATATATATATATATATATAAAGATGGATAGATAGATGATAGATAGATCACTACTTGACTTCAAATTCTGACTGACTAGGCCCCCGTTAAGTATCAGTTATCATAGACACAAGAGATTGGATGATGATCACCACTATATTGAAACTCTGAGGACAGGAAACATGTCTTAACATGCTTCAAATGTTATAAACTTGAACAAGTTAGCCAGCGTCTGTTATGCTAGGCCGCCCTGAACAAACCTACCCCCTGAACACCCTCTGTCCCTGTCTTTTGGGGTTCCCCCTGTTAAATAAGGTAGCCCCAACCACATTGCAGGTCACTATATTACTAAGGTGCATGGTGAAGCAAAGTCAAAGTAATAAAACACATTATTAGGGAAATCAGGGAACAGGTCAGGACACAAAATTAGCCAACAACATCAAAGCAATAAGACAGACAGAAAAAGCACAAAAAAACTTATAGAGTAAAACAAGCCAAGTCAGTAACAGAGAGAATGTTACTGTACAAATACAGTAAGCAATAGAGGAGTCATAGAACAAGCCAAGAAAATATATAAGTATACACAATACAGCAAAAACCAGAGCCAGGGACAAGGGAGAATCCTTTATCTCAGGCAATTGCCTGGAAACAGAGTCCAGCTCAAACAGACCTGCTCAGGAGAGTGTGGTCTCTAAGACCAGACACAATTGGCTAGTCATTCACTCCTCCTGATTGGCCCGGGCATCATCACAGCAATAGGTGAGGTCGCAGCTGAACAGAAGGGGCTGTCAGAGGAATAGACAGATACACCTGAAACAGTGCCCTCATAATTAGGAAGCAGAGGAGACAGCGTTACCTTGTATCCCCTCCAATAAGCACAAATAATGGATGATGCTTCTGATTGGCGGTGAAAATTTTTCATTCGCCTCAGCAACACACGTGCCTAAAAGCAAATTAACACTAATCAAAAGTGCACAGCACAGAGGATTAAAGGGGTAGTTACATCTCAAACACTTATGACATATCAACAGGATGCCATAAATGCCTTATATTTGCTGGTCCTACATCGAAGATCTGCTCCTACTTCAAGAAAGAGGGATCCTCAGCCTTGTCCAGTCTGGTAGGGAGTTACATAATTGCGTAGAACAGTCTTCTTGACTGCATTCAGCATCCTGACCACCTCCAACTATTGCACTCAACTAGATGTGGCCAGGTGGTGGGTTGCAGTAGTTTGCTCTTGAGATGGGTGTGGGTCCCAGAACTAGAACCAGCATCTTTTAGACATTTATGGCATATTTGACGGTTTGAGATGGGAAGAATACCCCTTTAAATACAGCACTGATGTACTACAAGCAAACATGCAGGGTGTCCATCATAATCTGTTATTAAAAGGTTGATTTTATTGTTTCACTTGGCATAAATATATGATTGTCAAATTATCAGTCATTTACCTTCCAGCCTCGGATGTACGCTTGTAAAAGTAAGGCAGAGAACCTTATTTTCTGATATTTTTTCTTTTGCTGGAAAACAAAAAAACACATGAAATACTTTAAAAACATTAAAATTGTTGTGAAAATCCAAATTTATGAAGTAAACCAAACTGTATTTGAAGCGTTTGTAAGAACAACTATGTAAAAATGCTTACTCCTATAGAAAGGACATGTTTATTTCCTTTTTTGCGACAGCTTAGTGTATACTAAAGACTATACTAAATACTAAAAGTGAATACTGTGCCGTAAACTGCGGAGCAGACATTTCATTCTCTGACTACTGTTTCGTACATGTAGATATCAGTCTACATGTACTAAAGTGGTATAAGAAGGATCTATATGCTATAAAATAAATGCCCTAGTGTGGTGCACAACATTTATGGGTCCCTGCCATCAGGTGGCGGGAAACAGGTGAAGGTTTCACCCAAAATATACTTCTTCAGAACTAAATCAGATGAACAAGTATAGGGACAAGAAAAGTGATAAGTTACTAACAAAGCAGCTAGGACATTGGCAAATGGGCATAAGCTTTAGGGGGTCCTATCTCTTCTGCTCCTCGGCGCTCAATTTGCCAATTTGTTTTAGGCTAAATAATAATGAATTTATTATATATGTTTTTACATGATCCTGAAACTTACTGTTTGGCCACGGTAAAATGCAGAAATGATGATCTGACTCTTCCGCATAAGCAAAAAGTGAGACCTAATCTTCCATCCACGATATGTTTTCTGTATAAGGGTGGCCAGCTCATTTAGTTTCTTCCGGCGCTTCTCCTCCAAGTCGAAAAGCTAAAAACAAAAATGATATTTGTTAGTAAAATACTACATAGAAATGTTAGCCTAAGAACAGATGACATACCATTTAGGTTAAATTGCTCTAATCTCACACAATTGGATGTCACATACTATGCCTAGTGAGTTAAACAGCATCCACACATATCATCAGAAGACACTTGCACTACATTGGGCTACGACCCAGACACCCAGCTACAGTTGTTCCAATGACCTCATGCCACTGCCCTCAAAGGCTATCATGGTGCAGAGCAAGATGGCAATGAAGGCTGGAATGAGGAGTTTGTCTGGGAGGCAATGATAGAGATTGGTTTGGAGACCAGGGAGAGATTTATCAGAACCTGTGTAGAGTTGACTTAAGTTGACTAAGTGCCCATAGCAACCAATCACATTTCTTCTTTGATTTTTGAAAATCTGTTTTAAAAATGAAAGAAGATATTTGATTGGTTACTATGGGCAACTGGTCAACCTTTCCTCTACATAAGTTTTGATAAATCTCCCCCCATGTAAGCAACAACATGAAGAAGCCTTCACGAGGGAACTTGATCCTGATCCTAATCCCGGGATTATGGTACGGGGTGGCATAAGGTACGGTAGCTGTACCCTTCAAGTCTTTGTTCTAGTTACACTGACAGTTCATTGTTACATTTATTTGGTTGTGGAACCAATCCTATGGGCATTTTTCCAAAGTCTCCCAGGAGCCATTTTTCAACACGACAATGCCAGGCTACATGCTGCTTGTACTAGTGAGTGGCTTAAGTGCATTCAATGTGCCAGAATGTTTTTTAGCCAATCATTAATAATCTCATTGATAGCCCGCCAAAGCATGTAGGTATTTCTGCCCATTGCACTAATACTGAATATGCTCCATTGTATACAACACGATGTGCCAGCTGATAAGACATGCCAGTTCAGAGTGTCACTTTTACAGTACACGCCCAACATCAAAAATAGAATTCTAGACCCATTTCCGTCAGTCAGTTGAAGAAAAATATTACAGAATTCACCATTACGTTTTGTTTTTCATAATTTTTTTATTTATTACATATTTATACCTGGATTTACATTTTACTGGAAAAGAAATACATACTGTGCTTGGCGTTCTGATAAACAGTTTTGTTCTTCCATATGCAAGTTCCTCAGATGTAATATTGACTTCTGGGTCTTTTAACATTGACTCTACTCCAGTCCTGTCACAGAACAATATAAAAGTAAATGTTAGAAAATCCCAGCAGAAATACAAAATGAAACCAAGATAGATTGATAGTCCGGCACTGCCGCTGCACAATCCGGCACCCGAACAAGCGCGGGAGGTCTCAACTGACTGATATCTTGTGGTGCTCTGACAACCAGCGTCAATTAACTTCAAAGACGTTCATGAAACATATAGATAGCCGGCACTCACCATTATTTCGCCAGGTTCTTCTTTTATTCTTAATAGATACTGACATACATGACACAGGGGGTACCACAAGGCTACAGCAGCTGTTTCGCACCTCTCAGTGCTTCATCTGGCCAGAGGCCAGATGAAGCACTAAGAGGTGCGAAACGGCTGCTGTAGCCTTGTGGTACCCACCCCCTGTATGCGTCAACCCCTATCATGTATGTGAGTATATATGTATATATTAAGAATAAAAGAAGAACCTGATGAAATAATGTTGAGTGCCAGTTATCTATATGTTTCATGAAATACAAGATGCATGTACATGTCCAATACAGTACTGTAGATCACACTGATTCCATATAATCTTACCGTGCGTCTCCTGTCCACCTGGGCCATGTCAGTTTACTCAGCACCTTATACCGTTCCAGGAAAGACTTGTACTCTTGTCTGTAAGCGTATCCAGCTCGCCGCACTCGGACGTTCTCTAGCAGCCCTAGATAGCGGACCTGTGTCTTCACAAGGGTGTCATCAAACAAGGAGGATTTCTTTGTACCATTAGGCTTCAAACACCTGTTTTTGTCATACACAACACATATGATGATTATAAATACAGAACGAAGAAATAAAAGGACCAAACCAGCTAATAGAAAAGGGAAGAGGGAATGACCACCACTAGATAGTATATAAAGAGATAATATATAAAGATTATGGGGGAGATTTATCCAAAGTTGTCCAGAGGAAAAGTTGCTGAGTTGCCCATAGCAACCAATCAGATCGCTTCTTTCATTTTTTTAAAAGGCCTCTGAAAAATGAAAGTAGCGATCCTCATGTCTCCCAATAATACTGGAGCATCTCTTCTTAGAATTCAGCATTGTTCATCTGTAGCTCCTCCTGGAAATGTATTAACTGAGTGTTACCATTGCCCTTTTCAATAGGGTTTGGTCATTCACAGTCTGATAGTGTCCATAAACACACCCTATTGAGAAGGGGAATGTAACACCTACTTGTCAATTTATGCACATATTTCTGACAGAAATAAAAAAGCATTTCGAGGTTTGTTAGTTTTTTGCCCATGTCATGCACACTCACTATTACTAGTCGTACAGCACCATTTGTTTCATTCCAGCGCAGCTGCACCTATACCTTTTATTACAGTAACCTGGTCGTGTGATCACCAGTCTGGCTCTCTAAACCTTCTTGTGCTTAAAGGGGGTTGTCCCATTAAGATAAATAAATGTATTAGAGATACATGAAAAAAAGAAGCGTATACAGATCCACTATGAAAAATTAACAACATTTTATTAACGCATAAATCCAAAATCCAAATACAGACATTTAAAACCAAATAAAATACATATAAATGTATATAGTGCAGATACAACTGCGGAACTGCAGCCACAGAGGCACAGAAAATGAAGGGTGGTCTGGTGGGACTCAAATGCTACCGTAAGTGTGACTAAGATGATGCAAAAAGAACCTACAAGGGATACCCAAAAGAAAATAACAATAATAATAATGTAGGGAAGTACACGAAAATAAAGTCCCCCCACAGACACAGTGGTCAACTGAACTGTAAGGTAGGTATAAATGAGACAAAAATAAGGAAGTCACAGCAAGGAGTACCGAGTACCTCCTTAAACCCGGAAGTGTTTTCAGCCTTGGCAGATCACATGACCTTCATTTAGGGCCCTGATTGGCCGTTTATGCATATAAAACATAGCCACCTACCCACCCCGGAAGAAGCCTCATTGGTGAAAGTTGGGTGAGGGTGGTCTGGTGCACAAATGTCACTCTGTCTTTTGGTAACTATACCTGTATACTGTTTATCTGTGCTTGGTACTCCTTGCTGTGACTTCCTTATTTTTGTCTCATTTATACCTACCTTACAGTTCAGTTGACCACTGTGTCTGTGGGGGGACTTTATTTTCGTGTACTTCCCTACATTATTATTATTGTTATTTTCTTCTGGGTATCCCTTGTAGGTTCTTTTTATATCACACTTACGGTAGCATTTGAGTCCCACCAGACCACCCTTAATTTTCTGTGCCTCTGTGGCTGCAGTTCCGCAGTTGTATCTGCACTAGATACATGTATATGTATTTAATTTGGTTTTAAATGTCTGTATTTGGATTTTGGATTTCTGTGTTAATAACATTTTGTAATTTTTTCATAATGGATCTGTATGCGCTTCTTTTTTCATGTATCTATTATGTTTTCGTGTAGGATCTACGCACCGTTCTTACGGACATAGTGTTTATTTAAATAAATGTATTATGTAAAATGAAAAACATTTATAAAATTGTCCTGTTTGAGAGATATGTGATTACGTACTCTCCGTGTGACTGCTTTGTTTTCATAACTATTGCCCTTGGTCACGACCCACTGAGGAGCCAATAAGGTGGTCACGCTCAGTTCCACTGCAGTCTACTGAAGGTTATGGCATTTGGTCTCTACTGCACATGTAAACAAGGGGGATTGTGGGAAATTGTGTGCTCTGTTGCCTGCCAACAGCAGGGTCGGTGCTCAGAGAGGAAACCAGGAAATAATAAGATCTATGGGGCAGAAGAATTCTACAGGAATTTATGATATTTTACATGAAACTGCATATTTGTCCTCCGCTACGTACACATATGTGGTATGCATCTATTTTACAAACTTTATTTTGTGGAACGACCCCTTTAATGTTTCAGAGCAGGATGTCAGTGCTGAGTCAGCTGATTTCCTGTTAACTACAGGATGACATCATCACCTACTAGATCCCTTATCCTAGTTCCCAGACCTCTGCCCACCCCTCCCAGCTCCATCTTCTATCTCTATGGGACCATGGTATATAGAAGCTATATACCGTAATTCCTCTGATGCTGTGTTCGCACATTGCATTTTTTGCTCCATTTCAGAGAACTCCGCTCCCCACCCTTGGAGACGAGTAGAAGTTATGGCCTGCATAGTCAATCAGCAGACTGAGACAGGCAAGTAGCCGGACCCAGTACAGGAAATTGTAGGGGGGGCCCCAGCAGTCAGACCCCCGTGATCAGACACTTAATCCCTATACTGAACATAGGGTATATATTTAGTTTCCTAGACTACCTTTTTAATATAGAATTTGGCCAGAGAGATGCACTAAACACTATGAGCTACTTTCTTGCAAATTGTATCAAAAACACATTTTAATATGTGTAAAGTATTCTCTTGCTCCAATAACATGTCATATTTAAATTTACCAGGTGAATTGACATGATATTAAAAATATTTTTTTTTAATTAATCTTTAATGTTATTTATGTTAAATATGTTAAGGTTTAAATATGTTATGCTATGTTTAAAAAAATAAAAATAATTTTTATTGTATCTGTTCATCTTTCTTACGGGTTTTCTACAACCTTTGCCTTCATAGTGGCAAAAATACTTAAAGGAGTATTGTAGTGAAACACAACCCCCTGTGATATCCTGCACAGCACCCTGGAAGTCTGCAGAAAGGAGGTGTGCGGACCCTATCTCTATGGGATGCATGGAGGGGGTGTGACAGACGCAGCTTCGTGCAGGAGTCGGCATGCCCCCATCCTGCAGACTGCAGGCACCGTGCAGGAGATTGCGGGGGGGCCCAGCGGTCAGACCCCCCCGTGATCTGTAACTTATCCGCTATTCAAAGGATAAGTTGTATTTCACTGGAGTACTCCTTTACGTATAAAGCCTATAGCCAATAAGCTTATGGTAATGTTCTTGGCTGTACCTTTATATCCTCACATTATGAAATTATATTAAATAGACTGAAGGTAACACAGCTTCCCAGTTGATCATAGGTAATATGTCACCTGATATAATTGGGATTCTTAGCATACAGATTCTTCATAAGGGTTGACACCGAGCCTTTAAACTGGTAGCCAACAGTGGGTGGACGTTTTAGAGATGTATTCTTCGGATCTCCCTCTGGGAAAAGAGATTTCAGCAATTCATGCTTTGCCTTCCACATGGCCTGGGAGAGGTCTCGATAGAGCAGATCGTTGTTCTTGTCCAAAAATCCATTTGTACTGTACATGACCTGAGGAACGAACAAATATGTCAAGAAGAAAACCTAGCATTTTGTTAACTAATTTATCCCAGCCACCTCTAAGGAACATCTTGAAACAAAGGAGCAAATTCATCATGTGTTGCAGACTGTAGAAGAAAGTTTCAAATTTTGTTGCTAAAAAAACTTTTTAGACACTAGAGTTTTAGACACTAGTACGCCTCGTCCGGAAAAGCGGTGTGATTTTGGTATAAAAGGGACATGGTTTAAGATTGGTAAGTTTTTTGTCCCCATTTGTAATATGCAACTAAAACGTTGCATACAATAAATAGTGGAGTTGAGCAAAAACTTTGCTACTGCAAATTTTTAACATTACCCCACTCCATTCTATAGGTGGTGTACAAACCACACAACAAAAAAGTGCATTAAAAACATAAAAAATAAGGCAACAATTTGTCACATTTGGCATAAAGAGCTATCTTTAAAAAACATGGGCAACCATGCTATGCAAGTCTTGATAATTTTTATTTACCATCGAGTACAAAATTAAGAACAGATTTAAATGAAAATTTTGTCTGTCATGCGCCAAAGTTATCATTTTGTTGCACATCCTGTGGTAACTTTTGCTTTTATAACAGTTTTCTAAGTGTGGTTGAAGGTTGCATGGGTTTGTGATTTTTGGAGGCCAGTTGCGTTAGTCGCACATAGTTAATAGATTATCACTGCTAAATTTTTAACCAAACACAACTATATAGTCAACAACTTTAGAACACTTTGTGTAGAAAAAGATTGTGCCAAAAAAAAATACAAAAAAATACAAAAAAAAAAAAAAGATAAATTCTCCTCAATATGTTCTGGCTGGTGGGGCCAGGTAGAGAATGATTGTGAAACCTGGAACTAGACAACTCATAAAATAGTAACCTTTCTGGAAAGAATGTATTTGGAAATCATTCCAAATACACAAGCAATCTGAACATAACACAATGTAGAGGGAAGTCGAACAAGCCTTGTAAGTCAGCTCTGCTCCCGGCTCACAGCGATCTCTACCCTACTTCCCTTGCAAACCCTATAATGAAGCAGGACAGGGATCGTGTAAGCCACTTCTGCATACTTTTCTCTACTCCTTCTTATGATCATTGAGGGTCCCACCACTGAGACCCCGACTGATTAAATGTGACAAAAGTTTTTTTAATTGACAGGTACACTTTAAAGGGGTATTCCGGCTTTATACATCTTATCCCCAATCCATAGGATAGATAAGATGTATGATCGCAGGGGTCCCGCCACTGGGGACCCCTGCGATCTTGGTGAAGCCCCCCCGCATTCTGTGTCGGGCGCTCCGTCCGAGACGGGGAGGTGACATCACGGCCATGCCCCTAGTGACGTCACGCCATGCCCCCTCCATTCATGTCTATGGGAGGGGGGTGTGAGGGTCGTCACACCCCCCTCCCATAGACATGTATGGAGGGACGTGGTGTAACATCACTAGGGGGCGTGGCCGTGACAAACATATACTATGTGATGTCCCAGTACAGGACATGGTCCTGTACTACCCTTAGGCCCTGTCAGGTTGAGTCCCTCAGTGACCTGGGGGCTCCCCTGCATGGTCTCCCCCTGTTGTTCCATAATGTTGTATATATCACTTTAATGCCTAGACAGTATCCTTATGTATAGGTAGTACAAAAGACCTGTGTAAGTCTGTCATATGTTATGTTATGCAATCACATGATTTGTTGTCACAGAGAGCACCAGCTTAACCTATGACCCGCAGCTTGACCAATGGGCTTTAGTCCAGCCCCCCCACTATATAAAGGGGCGGCCATTACAATTCACACTCTTCTGAGATTCCATCTGCTACTGAGCACAGCAACCACCAGAGATCTCAGTGCAAGTGATCAGCATCTGGAAGACCCCAAAAGCTACAATCATTCCAGTAAGTCTCAAGTCTATGTCTGCTGTCAGTGAAACTGGTCAAGTCCTGCATAAAGTCAAGTCAAGTTCAATCTTGAGTCAAGTGAATTACAAGTATATTGGTCCAGCAAGCTGCGAGGTCCTCTGGTTCCTGGCCACTTCTCTGGGAAATCTGGCCTTATCTGTGAAGATAATTCCATCTGTCTTATACCCAGTAAAGCCTCCGTTTGACCATAACTGGTTGTGGACTCTCATTTCACGACTAGCAACTGGGATAGCGGATAAACCGGGCGTGTGGTGTTCCAGAACCCTAAAACCACACTGACGGCACGAACACTAGGGGCTAACAACATCTTGCCCTTGGGGTTAATACATCTGATCCTACCACTCACACCGCTACACCCATAGTCCCGCCATACACCCGTGGGTCACCACAACTACAATAAATCCATGAGGCTTTTCAGGATAAAACTATGTAACAAATTCCTTACCTGACCAGCGTAGTGCTCTACTCGGAAAGAATTGCTGGGTAAAGTCGTATCTGTAATTCGTTTTTCATTCTGGGTAGCCTTACTTGTGAAGTGCTTATGGTTTTTGAACCTTTGTCCAAGCTTGGTAAGGAAGGTGGCATCAGAGACATTTCCTGGGCACAGGCACTCCTCATCCAGCACTGCTAGTATTCCATTTGTATTCTGAAAAAAGGTTCAATTGAAATGTTATATTATTTAAATACATAGATTAAGCAACTGCAAACCACCAATATAGATAAGTCTGTGGGTGTATATAACTCAATACTAAATATTACTAGTACTATATATATATATTAATAATATATATTAATAAGGGGGAGGGGATTCATAAACGCTGTTCTATCAAGGTCAGACGTGACTTTTTCACTAGCCTCTTGGTTTTGTCACAAGTCTCTAGGTTGCTCAAAAAATTGCGACTTTTGTCATCAATATCCTCCCTACAAATGCCCAACAGAATAAAAGCAAATAAATTCCCCTCCCATGATTGTAATATGCAGTTCCGTAAATGGCGAAGAACCAGCATCTAAGAATAGCACAACTCCGATATATTTCTTTTCTGATGTTATGATACTTATGCTTGTTATATTACTTACATCCTCTATCAGATTGCAAATAATTTCGTTGTCAAAAAAGGTAATCCGGGTCCATTCAATTCCCTTAAATAAAAATAAGATGAGACACGTAGCTCAGTGCATGATATGTTATAATATGCATAAAAATCATGTTAACTTAACCCCTTTATCCAGGAATAGAAAAACAAACTTCTTCCGAAAACAGTGCCTCACCTGTTCTCAGACTGTGTGTGGTATAACGACTTGGCTCCGTTTACGTCAATAGAACTGAGCTGCCATACCACACACAACCTGAGGACAGGGGTGGTGCTGTTTATTGAAGAAATCCACTCTGTTTTACTAATCCTGAATAACACCTTTAAGAAACTTTACAGGGATGCTTTAACCAATGAAATGATATAACTTTAGCATTCAATACTATGACCTTTTATGTTATATTTATCAGCATAAAAGTGAATTCACACGCAGTATATTTGTTGCAGAAATTTCTATCACCCTTCCACTGATGTCAGTAAAGGGGGAAGCTGATTGGAACTGATTTTGAGTTGCTGAAATTTCTGCAACAAATCTAACAAGTGTGAATATACCTCAACATTTCCCTCTGTCTACAGGCAGGTTTCCACTCCTACATTTGGGACCAGAAGCACCTTAAAGGGGTTATCCAGGAAAAACCTATATCAACTGGCTCCAGAAAGTTAAACAGATTTGTAAATTACTTCTATTAAAAAATCTTAATCCTTTCAGTACTTATGAGCTGCTGAAGTTGAGTTGTTCTTTTCTGTCTAAGTGCTCTCTGATGACACTTGTCTCGGAAACTGTCCAGAGTAGAAGCAAATCCCCATAGCAAACCTCTTCTACTCTGTGCAGTTCCCGAGACAGAGAGAGGTTTCAGCAGAGAGCATTGTTGTCAGACAGAAAAGAACAACTCAACTTCAGCAGCTGATGAGTACTGGAAGGGTTAAGATTTTTTAATAGAAGTAATTTACAAATCTGTTTAACTTTCCGGAACCAGTTGATATACAAATTTTTTTTCCCTAGAATACCCCTTTAAGGCCGGATTCAAACTGCAGAATCTCCAGCCACGCCGACCAGCACAACTGAATCAGTCGGCGCTAGGACCGCGCAGACACTGCAATTTCCATAGACGGTAATGCCCGCAGAGTGGAATTATTTGAGGGTGTGCACTGTGCATCAGAATCCCATTGCCAGCAATGGGATTCTGCTGCACCAAAATTTCTGAGGGGAATTTCAAAACTGAATTCTGCTCGGAAATTTAGTAGTGTGAGCACGGCCTAATAGTGGTGCAATGGTGTTAAAATAGAGGAAAAGGATTAGACAGACGTGTTACCTCTCTAGCGTACTCCTCCTGCTCTTCTTTCAGAGTCATTTGTATGAAGATCTGCTGCAGTTTTTCATTACAGTAATTTATAATAAATTGCTCAAAGCTGTTGTCCTGTAAATAAAAAAAACAAAGTAGTTATAACTATAGCAAATCAATGGTCTACGATATGCGGTGTATTGGCAGATGGTACATAGAAATGAATCCCACATATCAGTGTTTCCCAACCAGTGTGTCTACAGCTGTTGCAATACTACAACTTCCAGCATGCCCGGACAGCCTTTGGTTGTCCGGGCATGCTGGGAGTTGTAGTTTTGCAACAGCTGGAAGCACCCTGGGTGGGAAACACTGCCATACACTAATGCTTTCTGGAACTTTCTGGTATAAGGGTGGGACTAGTATAATAACCTCCCTATATAAATCCAGTCTAAGTGCCCAATCATACTCTCATGTCCCAGTACGAGATATAGTCCCGTACAGTACTTAAGCCCTGTCAGGTTGAGTCCCTCTGTGCCCTAGGGGCTCTCCTGCAGCGTGTACCCCATAGTGTTATATGTATTATGTATAAAGGACCTTTGAGGACCATTGCGTTAATCACATGATACTGTTGTCACATGTTCAAGTCACATGGTTTGTTACCCAGAGAGCACCAGCTAACCAGGTAACATGCAGCTTGACCTATAGGCTCCTTGCTCAGCCCCCCCCCCCCTCTTTATAAGAGGGGGAGGTACTACAATCTCTCTCTTGTGTTTCACTTTCTGCTGAGGTCAAGTCCAGTCCAGACGTCTCAGAGCCAGTGTCCAGCACACCTAAAGGCCTCAAGCCTAATGTACAGCCACATGTCAGTAAGTCAAGTCATCTTTATCTGCTGTCATTATCTTCAGTCAAGTCAAGTCAGCGTGGCTGTGCTAAAGTCTGTCAAAGTCACTGTAAGTCCAAGCAAGCTGCGAGGTCCCCTGTGTTTCTGGTCATTTCTCAAGGATCCTGGCCTAGCTGTAAAGACTGTACCATCTGACTACCTCAGTAAAGCTACCGTTAACCCTGACCTGGCCTTGGACTCTTATTTGCCCTGTCTAACTAAAACTAGCGGAGCTACCTTCGGGTGGTTACATAGGCAAACCACGCCCTGGCATCACTAACATTTAGGGGTTAATACCATCTGCACCTGGGCTACAACACCTGCCCCATAAACCTCACATCGAACCCCGTGCCCACCACAATACAACATATTTTCCCAGTAGAATTCCTCTCTGGAATTTCACTGTGTAAAATCCTGTTCAGCAGACTTTTATTGTTCTCAGTGGGATTCTTCTATACCGTCCACACTATGGAATATCCACGATGGACGTTCTGCCGTGTAAATTCTGGATCACAGACTCCACCGAAAGAATGAACATGATCATTCTTTAGGCAGAATCTGTCCGGAAATGCATTGCCACCTATGGAGATGACACATTCCAGAGCGGTCCTAGTGCCCGCTGCCCACGGAGCTTCTGCTCGGGTGGAGATTCCATAATGTGGATGGGCCCTTAGGGTACATGCACACATACATAATCCGATGCGAGTAATCTTCAACGGAAATTCTGCGTTCAGATTTTTCGCTGCGAAAACCTGCGTGCAGATCATGTTGCTACCCGTTAATTTTAATGGGTCTGCAGCAAATATGCAAAAGGAATTTCTGATGCGGAAAATAACCCGCAGAGGATTATGTATGTGTAAATGTACCATATAAGAGTTGCTGGTGATGTTACATGAGTTAGTTGCCAAAGATTATTAGAATCAAGTGTAAGCCAGGACTGACTTTTCCAAGACATCATGTATATGGACTTTGCCCTGACCTGGGGGACATTCTTCATTTCTACTACACTTCGAGTCTAAGGTGAATGCATGTTTGAGGGCCCCTTAGCTTTCTGTGCCTTAGTGGACCACCAGTCGGTTAGTCCACTGTAGTATTTCTTTAAATGGGTACTTTGGTGGAAAAAAAAAAACCTTTTAAAATCAACTGGTGCCATTAAGTTAAACAGATTTGTAAATGAATTCTATTTCAAAATCTTAATCCTTCCAGTACTTATTAGCTACTGTATACTACAGAGGAATTTTCATTTGTTTTCTGGAGTTTTTTTTCAGTCTGACCACAGTGTTCTCTGCTGACACCTCTGTCCGTATCAGGAACTGTGCAGAGCAAGTTAGCTTTGCTATGGGGATTTGCTTGTACTCTGGACAGCTCCTGACATGGACAGAGGTGTCAGCAGAGAACACTGTGGTCAGACTGAAAAGAATTCCAGAAAGAAATACAACTTCCTGTGGAGCATACAGCAGCTGATAAATACTGGAAGGATTACGATTTTTAAATAGAAGTAAGTTACAAATCTGTTTAACTTTCTGGCACCAGTTGATTTGAAAAAAAAAAAAATGTTTTCCACTGGAGTACCTCTGAGGAAATCTTAAATCTCAGGAACTGCTCATTTGGTTTGGATGTACAGTACCTGATACTGCAGCTCAGTCCACTGATGTGAACAGGGTTTAGTTATACCTTCCTTGTGGGAAGCCTAATGTCAGTGGGTCATATGTCAATAATCTATTACTTATTTGCTGACAACAACCAACTCTGTCTTTAGTCTTAATTTTACTTCCTTGCTGTCTGCAGTCCCTGATTGACAACTTCCCTAAACATATAAAAAGTAATGAGTACATAAAGTTACCAATGTGGATTCATGTGGGAAACCTCAATGTGTTTATGGCACAGTTTTTTATAGGCTGTAACCTTCTGTACAGTGAAAGCACTTAGAAGTTTTTGCCTTATTTGTTTCAATTGGCCTAATAAAATGTTCTAAAACCCCTCTAATGCTATGTTCACATAGCAGAATTAATTCCCCTCAAATTCAGTGCAGAAAAGCAGACTGCAGATTTTTTTTTAGCAGTTTTTTGGAATTTAAACTGAACTCCGGTGGAATTTCTGTGTGCTCAAAACACAGAATGCTGCCGAAATTCAAAGTCCAATTGATTTCAATGAGATTCCTGCCTTGAAATTCGGCAAAATTAAAAACAGGTATATAACAGGAATATCACTGTGTGAATTGAACATAATGTGCAGTAAACTTCCGCAGGATTTTTGCTGAAATGATTTCACAGTATTCCGCACAGAAATTCCTCTGTGTGAACATAGCCTAATACTGAATTTGTCTAAACAATGTTGGTTATTTTTTTGCAAACTTCTTCATAAAAACACTGGGATTTCACAAAAAGGGCTAGTACACACTACGGAATTAGACAGAATCATTGCTTATTTTTGCGGCGATATGCCAAGAAAATGAGCATGAACTTTAAACTGACATCAGGCTATGTTCACAACGTTGCAGCTAATAAGTGGTACTGCAACTAATTACTGCACTTTGTTGCAGTGAATGGTAAAAATGGTCCATTCAATTGTTATGTACATAATTAGGAAGCCCTAGAATGTAAAGTAGTGGAGTGTAGGGGCACGTGACAGGGGAAGTCTATGTCAGGGGGTTAGAGGGTTAAGTAGAGCTAGTAATGCAACAGGGGTGGAGTTAGGGAGTATATATAAGGAGGGGGTGAGGAGGAGGGAGGTCAGGTTGCAGGGAGAAGTCAAGCAAGGAAGGTTCCCGTCCCTTTTTCCTTTTGCTTTATAGGGATGTGGTGGATGTCAAGGTAGTAAATATGGTGGATGGTTTAAAAGGTCAGCTGGGGAGGGTACCCAGCTTGGTGAAATTTCTCTATGGGGATGGGCCCCAGGGATGGGTTTGGGCATCTGAAATGGCGCTCCTGGGTCTGGGGGTAAAAGTAGGAGGACCCCTTTTACAGGAGAAGTAATATGGGATGCCTTCAAGTCTTTCTCCTGCGGGTTCTTCTCAGGAAACGTTTACAAAGTTGAAAATGTTATGTTTTTGTATGATGTCCATACTTAGATATAGTATGTAAAAGTTATATATTTGTTCATAAAGTTGGGCTGCTGAGGCCTTTTGAAACACCCACAAGACTCTGTCCTTTTTGAGGAGGAAGGTAAGTGGTTGGGAGGAGGGGCTGTAGTTGTAGTTCCGCAGCCACTACACTATCCCCCTAGTCAAGCATAATCGTGCTAAAATGTACAATAACATTTTCAGGGAAACTTACGTCTAAAATCTCAAATCCATAAATATCCAGAACTCCCATCACCTTCTTTCCCTGGAACTCAGACACCTGGAGGAAGAGGTCAGATAAATGTAGCAATGTAAAAGATATCCATTAAACACTTCAACAATAACTATAGTGGAAAGATATCAAACTGTGTAAGAGAAAACGTGGAGGGATTTTCCCACAGCAGCCAATCACAGTTCAACTTTCACTTTACCAGAGCTCGTTAGCTGAGCTGTGATTGGTCGCTGGGGGAAAAACTCTCTTTTTTTTTAGTTTGATAAATCTGGGCCAAAAAATGCATCAAAAAATGTAAATATGTGCAGTATGTGTAATATGGCCTTTGATTAATAAATCATCATACATGTACAAGTAATACTAGGTAAATGTGAAAACAGTAAACCACTGTTCAAGCATATACTAAATATATGAGAACATTGTATGAAGTAGATTTCATAGTTACACCATTGCAATAGGGTTACAAGCATCATGTTGACCTGTAATATGATATAACCCCGGTTATTAGGTCACTAACAGCAAAAACAGTCAACAATCAAGACATAAATGTCTAAAATAAATAATCCATGAATAGGCCAAAAAGCCAGTGAGAGAACGGACCTTGATGGAAAGAAGCTCATGAATTGAGAAGTACACAAAGATATAAAATATCAGTTAAATATAGTGTAAGAATAGGATGTTAGATATATAATGTATAATGTACAGGATGTAATGGCCTGTGCCTCTTTTGAGCAGAAAAGACTTGAGACCAACCTTTATACTTTCATTAATCCTCTGTACCAGCCAGCTGAAGAGTCGGTCGTACATATTCTTTGCCAAGGCATCTTTTGCATACATTCCCTAAAAGGATGTAAAATAAAGGTAAAATAAGAAAAAGAAGAAGTGGAAGAAAAAATACAGAATAAATTACTACAATATAAAAAAAATGGAAACAGAATTCCCCTGGAATAAAGCTAGCCGTAGACATAGAGAGTAGACATGGCATAAAAAATGTCTCCTATAATGTCAGCCCATAAATGTGTGATGTTTCTATCTATCTACCTCATATCTATCTATCTATCTCATATCTATCTATCTATCTATCTATCTCTCTCTCATGTCTATCTATCTCATATCTATCTATCTATCTATCTATCTCATGTCTATCTATCTATCTATCTCATATCTATCTATCTATCTCATATCTATCTATCTATCTATCTATCTCATATCTATCTATCTATCTATCTATCTATCTATCTCTCTCTCATGTCTATCTATCTCATATCTATCTATCTATCTATCTCATGTCTATCTATCTATCTATCTATCTCATGTCTATCTATCTCATATCTATCTATCTATCTATCTCATGTCTATCTATCTATCTTTCTATCTATCTCATATCTATCTATCTATCTATCTCATATCTATCTATCTATCTATCTATCTCATATTCCAAGGAGAGCGGCACAACCTATAAGCGTAATTCTGTGGTGGGTGCACACTGTAAGGGATCCAGGGTTAGTGGTTCCACTCTCATATACAAGTCCCTTTTTTTGTACACTGGAAATGGAATAAATCCACACCTTTATCACAAGACCTTTTGTATGCTGCTGTTTTTTGGACTTATCTATCTATCTATCTCATGTCTATCTATCACATGTTGGGTATGCGGAGATCAACAAATGTTCAGATGCTATAAACAGCAAATGGAATGTATATCCATTATATGTGTGACCTTATCTTTGGAACATTTTGTGGAATTTCCCAAGGCCAGTAAATTGCCAAAACATCTTCTAAAATAAGAGCTGTATTATTAATGTTGACACATTGTTGTGAAATCTACACCAAATATAAGCTGCCATTGATTTCCAACATGAGCCCAACCCACTTAAAAAATTGCATTAGCAAAACCAAGAGTCATAATTTTTCAACATAATTTTTCCAAAATTTTCAACATTTTTATGCTAGAAAACGAGTGCATGGCTGATCACAAATTTTGTGAAAGTGAAGAAAAAATTATTCAACATAACAAACGTTGTGTATGCACCTTAGGTGATAGAGACATGGATTTGTTTATCTTAAAGGGGGATAAGATATCTGATCGTGATTTCCGTGCAGCAACCGCATTCTATGCTGGGTTGCTGCTCCAGTCTCGGAAACCTCTGTGTTTCCGGGACTGGAGACTTTACGTCCCACCCCCTCCATTCATGTCTATGGGAGGGGGCATGGCGGCCGTGACGACCCCTCGAATAGAATGAATGGAGGGGGCGTGGCATCACAAGGTGTCCTGGAAACACAGAGGTTTCTGAGACTGGAGCAGCAGCGCGGAATAGATTGGCTGAGACCCCCTGCGATTAGACATCTTATCCTTTGGATAGGGGATAAGATGTCTTTGGCCAGAATACCCCTTTAAATCTATAATTACCATTATAATACAATGGTTTTTCATCATTTCTTTTTTACCTGCGCTGCGTTCAGTGTTGTCACCACTCTCTCTTGTTTGGCTTCTACAGTACGCACACTAAATGCATTTTCCAACGTAGATGCATCAAGACCAATGAGTGAGCTGATCTCCTTGATATCTGGTAGATGGCATAAAAGTGTAAAATATATTAACACAGATCACTGTATCACTAGTATCACTGTATGATAAATGTTGTTGGCTCTTACCCTTTGTATCTGAGATGTAGCATGAGGCCATTCCATTGGCTTGAAACTGTCCCTTTATCTCAATGTTACCTAATTTCAGAACAACTGCAACAATTTGCAGAATTGAGGTCACCTCAGGATCTGAAAATCCAATAATTTTCATGGCGTCCTATAAAAAACATAATGATATTCAGCTTTATAAAAATGTTTATGTTTCAATCCCCCTTCCCGCCAAATAGAAACAATTTTTCACTAAAAGGTGCATTTTGAGCTCACCAGGCTATATACAGTAAATACATATTTTCTATCTGACATTTCCAAGGGCTTGGAATTTCAGTACATGAGCAACATTTCTTAACAGCATCAGTAACCATTGGTGACTAAACTGCTAATTCCAAGGGTAGAATACTAGTTACTATTTTAGGGAAAGTAATGAATAGTTTAAAAGGCTATTCCAATTTAAAACAATTATCCCTGTTACCAATCTACTTGGGCCCCCATGATTTTTAAAACAAGGGCCTGAGTCTCGCTTCAAAATGGAGCAGCAAGTTACACATGTGCACCGCCTCTCCATACATTGTCTATAGAGCTGACAAAGATTTACTCAGCAAATGGGTGACCCAATGCTTCATTCCAATGGGAGACAGCATTCCATTTAAATTTTTTTTCCCAGTGGTTGGACACCCCCTATGATCTGACACTTATCCACTATTCTGTGTTTTAAGTTGGAATACCACTTTAAAGGGGTACTCCCCTGGAAAACATTTTTTTTTTCAACTGGTGCCAGAAAGTTAAATAGATTTGTAAATTACTTCTATTTAAAAATCTTAATCCTTTCAGTACTTATAAGCTGCTGTATGCCCCACAGTTATTTTCTTTTTGAATTTCCTTTCTGTGATGAGACCTCTGTCCATTTTAGGAACTGTCCAGAGCAGGATAGGTTTGCTATGGGGATTTGCTCTTACTCTGGACAGTTCCTAAAATGGACAGAGGTGTCATCAGCAGAGAGCACTGTGGTCAGACAGAAAGGAAATTCAAAAAGAAAATAACTTCCTCTGGAGCATACAGCAGCTGATTGTACTGGAAGGATTAAGATTTTTTAATAGAAGTATTTTACAAATCTGTTTAACTTTCTGGCACCAGTTGATTTAAAAAAAAAATGTTTTCCAGTGGAGTACCCCTTTAACCTTCTTGGTATGCAGTAGTTTGGCTACTCTAATAATAACAATTTAATAAAATATCCTGTTAAATTAGCAAAAGGTATTTTCAGTTATTGTAATTTTTCATAGCAGATTAATGAATGAAAAAAAGGAATAAATAAATTAATGAAAGAATGAATGATAAAACAAAAGGGAAAAATAATTCAAAGTTATACAACACAGTAAAAAGACCTAAAGGTCTTCATTTTTTTGGGTAATGATATATGTTTAGTTAAAGGGGTACTCCGCCCAACGACATCTTATCCCCTATCCAAAGGATAGGGGATAAGATGTCTGATTGCAGGGGTCCCGCTACTGGGACCCCCTGCGATCTCCGTGCAGCACCTGCCGTCCTGAAAGTTATTTTCAGAATGCTTGGTTTGGGCGACCATGGTTGTGACGTGAGGAGGCATGATGGAAGCATGACGGATGCTGCGTTCCCTCTTATAGACATGAATAAAGGGGGCGTGGCATGACGTCACAAGGGGGCCCAAACCCATAGTTCTTCAAATAACCTTCAAAACACCAGGTGCTGCACGGAGATTGCAGGGGGTCTCAGTGATGTTACCCCATCAATTAGACATCTTATCCCCTATCCTTTGGATAGGGGATACGATGTCATGAGGTGAAGTACCCCTTTTAGTCTATCATAGGGTGCATTCACATCACGATTGAGGCATATGACAGCTGCACCCAGCTGCTGTATGCCCCAATCGTGATGTGAATGCAGCTATACAGAGAAAAAATCACGGAACAAGTACCTTAACAGTTCTAAAGTTCTCGACATCACTCATGCCAGTTAAACTGCTTGCATCCTTGTTCAGGTACACGTACTTGGTACAATCTGGCACCAGCTTTAGTTGTTCTAAGCAAAGAAAAATACAATATATCAACAACATATGTATTATATAGTTGTCCGATAAGAGTATAATGTACAGAATCTATAGAAAATATGCAAAACTTTCCTTCATAGGGCTTAATGTATTGTGCAGAACTTTACAACCAACAAGATAGATTGTTGTGTAGCACATTAAGACCCTTTTTAAGGGTTAATCACAGAGGAAGAGCATAGGGACAGCACCACTGTTGAAGAACAAAATACACCCACACTCTGGTAACTGTAAGCACTATATTGGAAAGTGCCCAGAGCAACAAAGAAGGTATGGTGTGCAGAGCCAAACGAGCAATCACCCAATTTTACTCTTCAACATTATTTCGTCCATCAAAAAATGAATGGCAGTAGAAGAAGAAGAACACTAAAGACAGCCAGGGCTGCATGCAATAGGAACATATACAGCAGTTTGGGGTCTACTGCTTCTTCCAGCCTTGATATCGCTTCCTCTAGCGCTTCCTCTGGCCAGAGGAAATGGGAGACCGCAAATTGGCCGCAGCCTCTACATGCAGCCCCGGCTGTCTTTTGTCTTCTTCACCTTCTACTGCCGTTGAAATTTTTTGATGGACTAAATAAATGGTGAAGAGTAAAAGCGGGTAAGTAATATTGTTCTATTTTAAGGATATGTCCACAAAGGCAAAACCAAGTGTTTTTGATGCGGAAACCATGCTGATTTAGATGCCAAAAGCAAGACAATTTCACCTCAACAACCCATAGAGTGCTGCAGTGCATCACACAGGCAAGATGTTTGCCCATGATGCATGCCCTACTATGTCCAGTTGGAGATGTCCAATGGATAGAGGTCAACAATGTTATTCCATTCCACTGAGCCCAGTAATAAAGTAAACATTAAACTGGCTTTCAATTTAGTATTTAGATCCTCCAAGCAGAGACGAATGTCAGAATCCACTGTATTCTGATACTCTGGCCAGGTATTGTAGCTGCTTTTAGGGGACTGTATGGGTAATGAAATCTCCCTTTCAGGCGGCCTGTGTGGAGGCACGCTTATCAGTGTGAGAACACAGTCCTCCCATATCATGGCCAAAGGGCAGCACTACCTCCTGTATAGCTCCCTGTGTTTGCTTTGTATGACCAGGTTTACACTGGAACTGACTGTCTCCTTAGTGTTCTCTCACAGCCGGTCAGCTAAGCAGGGGACTTTGTATGGATGAACCATTCCATGTTTTGCCTTTACAATGGAATATTTTGCAGCTTAAAAGGAGTACTCCACTAGCCAGCGTTCACAACATTTAGTTCCGAACGCTGTATGCGCGAGCGCTGAGTGGGTCAGTCATGCCCCCTTATGTCATCAGGCCACGCCCCCTCAATGCAAGTCTATGGGGGACTTGCACTGAGGGGGCATGGCCTGACATCACGAGGGGGGGTGACCGACCCCCACAGCAGGCACACAGCATTCGGAACTAAATGTTCTGAATGCTGGCCAGTGGAGCACCCCTTTAAAGATAGTATTAAAGATATACATTGGAATCAGTCACAATGTATATCTCCAACACAGGATGACAAACATAGTGCTTAGACAGCTGTGTTTAGCAACCACTTAGAGCCACATTGGGGAGAAACTGTTAATAGGAGGGAATGTGAAAAGGGAACTACTAGTAAAGACAATCGTTATGAGTAAACCTTCTGTTGAGAAAAAAAATCAGTTCATATGAACCCAAAATTTAGATGTATTATCATGCCCCAGTGGCTAAAGTGCTGAAGAACACACCAACATCAGATGAACAATTTGTAATGCTCCCTCTGCTGTTTCAACTCCTTGTTCCAGATGGACCTTATTGTTCCTTTTGTGCCAAATATTATCATGGTTTCATCAAATCTGCCCTTTTATCAGTGAATTAATATAAACTGGGGGAGGTACCCTATATTGCTTTGTACAACTGTAAATTAATAAAATGCTTAATATTATAAAAAAATATAATAATATAGGTATATATTATATAATAATATAAAATATAATAATATATGTATATATATGGTTGTAGGAGAACCGCACTCCTGTGCTGTTTCCGGGTGCAAGCTGGTCCAACCCAGAAAATCTAGGTCCCCAAAATCTAAGAAAAAATGCAGCAGCACTCCGTGGTAGATGAAAAAGTGGAGTTAGGCTTTATTCATCAAGTGTATTGCACTTGATGAATAAAGCCTAACTCCACTTTTCATCTACCACGGAGTGTTGCTGCATTTTTTCTTATATATATATATATATATATATATATATATATATATACACATATAGAATAAATGATTTCATATACTTACCTAGCAGCTGAGCACCTCCTCCAGCCAGCAGCTGGTAGAATATATGGAAGTTTCTTTCTCCTTTGACATGTTTTACCACTCGTGACTTCTCCAGAAGGTCTACACAATGCAAGAAAGAAATGTGAGCAAGTGTCAGATAGTCAGCCCAGGTCATTACTGGTCTATAAACAGGAGCTCTAAGGGCTTTGCGGAACTAAAGCCCTTAGTCACTAGTGAATTATGCTTCTTTAGAAATTAGTTTTAACTCACTTACAGCCAATACTTTTGAAGTAAAAGAAGTAATATTCAATACTGGCCCCCATGTTCTCCTCACATCAGTTCTGCAGGTAGAAGGTTATCAAAAGCTATATACTAGTGTAAGGGCTTAAAGGGGTATTCCAACTTTATACATATTATCCCCTATCCAAGCTGCTGGGGACCCCCGCGATCTCGGTGCAGCCCCCGGCATTCCGTGATGGGCACTGACTCCGAGACGGGAACCCCTGCGATCATACATCTTAACGATAGGGCATAAGATGTATGAAGCCAGAATATGCCTTTAATGGTCTGCAATAAGATTCTACAGAAGAGCTTGTTATAAAGAATACATATCTGTTTAAGGGTTAGTTCACATACATCAGATTTGTTGAAGAAATTTCAACGAATAAAAATCATTCCATCATTCCATTTGTCAGAATGGGGATATTTCCAATGGATAGGACAATTTCAGATTTTTGTGCAACAAATCTGCTGTATGTGAATCCCCCCTTAGGAATTTGTTTTTAGTAATCATGTTGATAATAAGGCAAAAAAAAAAAAAAAAAAAGAATGAATTGAAATCTCAGTAAAAAAAATGCCATTCCTGGTTTGGGACAACATGCACCTGAGACCTCAGGGATCCATCCTCCCTCCCTGTTTGTGTTCTTTAATGCATTATGTGTTTCATTCATTGCTCTTATAGTGATACATAAGATAAATGTAAGGAAAATAATTGTCATCAGGAAGTCTGAGATTTCCTGCTGAGAACCATTCTAAAATAATACTGTTTGAGATGGGAACAGGAAAGCAATGCTTGTGAATATGAAGCCATAACACCGTATACATACAACTATTCATATGACACTTAAGCCGATCTTAATGGGATCTTTGAGAAGTTTTATATCGAGGACAGAAGTTAAAGGGGTACTCCGGTGGAAAACATTATTTTTTTTTAATCAACTGGTGCCAGAAAGTTCAACAGATTTGTAAATTACTTCTATTAAAAAAATCTTAATCCTTCCAGTACTCATCAGCTGCTGTATAATACAGAGGAAGTTCTTTTCTTTTTTAAAATGATTTTCTGTCTGTCCACGGTGCTCTCTGCTGACACTCTTTTTATTATAAAAATACAAAACTTATCCAATACAACAAAAAACAAGCTTAACCAGCTATAATATAAATCAAAAACAAAACCCTGCCTAACCGGCCAGCCCAGCTTTACAAAGCAAAAAGAAAACAAACAAACAAAAACACACTGACACACATACCAAAAATGAACATAAAAACAGCACAACTTGGCTTAAACATAAACATAAAATTAGCACTACCTGGCTGTAACTCAAACCATCCATACTCGGGGGGGGGTAAAAAATAAAAAAAATAAAAATAAAAAAATAAATAAATAATAATTATAAAAATAAAGAAATAAATAAATAAAAATAAACAGCACAACTTGGCTTAAACATAAACATAAAATTAGCACTACCTGGCTGTGACTCAAAACCATCCATACTCGGGAAACAAAACAAAAGGGGAAAATAAATAAATAAAAAATATAAAAATTAAAAATCTAAATAAATAAACAAAAACACATAACACAACAACTGGTCCGACTGCCATAACTATAATATGAGACAATATAAAACGATGTAGATACAAAACCAAATAGATACAAAATCACTAATAGAAATTAATAAATTATAGTATATAAACATAAATATATGCACCCTATTTACAGAAACCTACAAAAAAAAAAAAAAAAAAAAAAAAAAAAAAAAAAAAAAAAAAAAAAAAAAAAAAAAAAAATACAGGAAATCCCTACACTCGAACTGTGCCCTCACCCACACCACCCCTCCTGCACATGGGTCAGAGTCCATACCGTTCCTCTACAGTTTACAAAGTTCTGTCCTTAACTGACCCATGTCAGGTCCCCCAAAAACACGAAAACACACCACCACCCACAAATACACCCTCCCCACCTAGCACTCCACCCAACCAACTTATACACAAACTTATACATACTAACTAACAGACACTGAACCACAACCCACTTTAGGCCCAAGTTTGGTCGCCTGTAAGCCCTTCATGCCATATCAGCTTAAAACAAAACAAAAAAGCTAGCGTGCACATGCATTAGCCCACCACCAGAAAGAAGGATGGCAGACTTGATACACCAAAATAATTTTTAACTCTTTTCCTAACTCCCCCTACAATTCTCCCTAATTCTATCCCTCCATTAAAGCTAACCCTACTCTCACCCTATCTCTATCCCTATCACACTTCCCCTATCCAAAATAAAGGTACTCTACCCAAAAGATCTAGTACCTAGGGCACATCAAAAGAAAACCCTCTCCACAGGAGAGAAGCCCTACTGGTACCAAGACTGCCATACTCCAAAGACCTGATCTTCCCGAGGTCACCGGTGATATTCCTACAGACCTCCACCTCGGAGAGGATTTTCTGCTGGGTCGACACTAAACACCGTGCATTCCACGTGTAGTACCTAACCACTAAACTAACTAAGAATAAAGTGCCCCGGTCTCGGCCACCCAGTGTCCTGAATGCCCCATAAGCCCACTCTGGATAGGTAAGGCCGGCAAGTTGACTCCAGCCGATGGAAGCGCCCACCCGGTTGTAAACCCTTATATTAAAGGGACAATGAAGCAGGAAATGGTCCATGCTTTCCAGCGTGTCCCCACACTCTTCTCGGGGACATCCCCGGTCATCAGAGTTCCTGCACTTCAGGTTGTCCCTTACATATAGCTTCCCCTGAAAGCAGCGCCAGGCCAAGTCCCAAAACTTCTGGGGGATCCTTTTCATGTTTAAAAGGTACAACCCCACCCTCAGATCCCGACCTGGGCAGTCCCTGAGTGCCAGAGGCCTCTGGAAGTGGGTCAACAGAACCCGTTTGTCAAGGAACTGCCTTGACTGGGTCCTGATCTCCCACACTCCCAGACCCCACCGACGTATCGCCTTCAGAGTCGGGGTAGCGTAAGCCGGAAGATATCCATGGGGCGTACGGAGGTCCTTCACTTGCCCTCCTGTCTCCCATTCCTGGAAGAAAGGCCGAAACCATTCCCTGCAGGAGAGTACCCACGGAGGAGCCCTCTCTGACCAGAGGTTTGAGATGTTAGCTTTTAAAAAGGTGTTTGTTAAGAACACCACAGGGTTTACCATAGATAAACCCCCTAGTCTCCTTGTGCGGTACGTAACCTCCCTCTTGACTAGGTTCATCCTGTTCCCCCATAACAGTTGAAAAAACAGGCTGTAGATCCTAGTGTAGTAAGCCTCTGGCAAGATACATACGCTGCCCAGATAGATAAACAAGGGGAGCAGGTACGATTTGATCAGGTGTACCCTTTCCCTGAGGGTCAAAGACCAACCCTTCCACTGGTCCACCTTCTGAGTGGCATCCTGGAGCTTACCATCCCAGTTTTTGGTGGGATAATCATCCTGGCCAAATGTGATGCCTAAGACTTTTGCTGATTCTTGGGGCCCTGGAAGGGTGTCCGGGAGATCAAACGTGGGATCCCCCCCTCCCAGCCAGAGACTCTCACACTTATCCCGGTTGATCTTAGACCCGGATGCCTCCGAGTAGCGTTCCACCTCCGACATCACCACATCAACCCCCTCTCTCGAGGAGACGAAAATAGTGACATCGTCGGCGTACGCCACTACCCCCTGGATGGCCCCCGGCTCCGCCAAACTCATCCCGACTCCCACCAACGGTCCGCAACTCACCCTCCTAAGGAAGGGATCGATCGCGAACACATATAACAGCGGGCTCAAAGGACAACCCTGACGGACTCCAGACCCCACTCCAAAAGAGTGGCCAGACCACCCGTTCACCAGTGGGAAACTCTCTGCCCCTGCATACAAGATCTTAAGCCAATTAACAAAAGTACTCGGTAAGCCATATCTCAGGAGGACGGACCAGAGGTACTCGTGGTTCACCCGATCAAATGCTTTGGCCTGATCCAAGGACAGCAAGTACCCCTTCCAGAAACCCGCACTACTCCGCTCCACTGCCTCCCTGACACTAAGGACAGCACTTAAGGTGCTTCGGCCTGGAACAGTGCAGTGCTGGGCCTCCGAAAGGAGCCGGGGTGCAAACTTCACCAGCCGATTAAACAGTATCTTGGCCAGAAGCTTCCTGTCCGTATTGAGAAGAGCTATGGGTCTCCAATTCTCAATACGGCTGGGATCTTTACCCTTTGAGAGAAGAATCAGGGCTGACCTCCTCATTGACTTTGGCAGAGTGCCCGAGGAGAGACACTCATTGAATACCTCAGTCAAGAGGGGAGCTAAAGACTCCTTAAAGGTCCTGTACCACTCAGATGTTAAGCCATCCGGACCTGGTGACTTCTTGGGGGCAAGCCCCTCGATCGCCAGTCTCACTTCCTCTTCCCTGATCTCTTCTGCCAAAACGCCAAGAGAGGGGTCTACCCCTGGCTCAGGAATGGTTTCAGCCAGGAAACCCGACATCACATCCCGATCCAGATCCTTCCTTCCCAAGAGGTGAGAGTAGAAGGATCTGACGATCTCCAAGATCCCTGATCTGGACCGATTCAGAGATCCTGTACTATCAATCAGTCCTGAAATGACTTTACTACTCACTGACATCTTACAGTTTCTGTAAGGGTCGGGCGAGCGGTACTTCCCGAAATCCCTCTCAAAAACCAAAGATGCGTGCCTATCGTACTGACACCTCATCAGCAAGGACTTCACTCTGGAGATATCCTCTTGGCTACCTCCAGTCGAGACAAGAAGCTCGAGTTTCCTCCTCAGACCCTGATACAGGCGATACCTGTTCAGGGACCTGAGGCTCGAGAGCTGGCGGAAGAACCCCGCAACCCGCTTCTTGAATATCTCCCACCACTCTGACTTACTACTACATAGGCCCAGTAAAGGTACCTGACTCTGAAGAAAATCCTCAAAGGACTGTCTTATCTCCGCTTCCTCCAGGAGGGACGAATTCAGCTTCCAATAACCTTTTCCCATCCGGGGGGTTTCTGAAACATTCAGGGAAAACAAAATCATACAGTGATCGGAGAACTCCACCTCAACCACGGACACTGCAGAAGAGACGGCTTCCTCCTTTAAATAAAACCTATCTATCCTAGACCTGCGACTACCTTGATGATAGGTGAAACCCGCGTGGCCCGAGGGGCTCCGGATGTGGGCATCCTCTAGGCGAGCTTCTCTAGCTATGCTAATCAGCGCCACACTATCGCAAGTCAGCGGACTATTGGAGCCTCTCCTATCTTGGGACCTCGTGACATTATTGAAGTCCCCTCCAAAGATCACCTGCCGACTCGTAAAAAGAAAGGGCTTAATCCTCATAAAGAGATCTTTACGGCCCCGCTTACTTTGCGGGGCGTATATGTTAATGAGCCGGAGCTCTTGTCCCTTCATGAAGACATCTAAGATCAGGCACCTCCCCATTTCTAATTCAATAACCCGTCGGCATTCAACAGGAGCGGTAAAAAGGACCGCCACCCCACTATACGGCTCAGCCGCAAGAGACCAGTGGGAGGGACCGCGCCTCCACTCTCTTCTGGCTTTTACCAGAGAGGCTAGATCTGACAACCTGGTCTCCTGTAAAAAGAAAATGTCGGCTTCAACGCGGCCAAGAAAATCAAAGGCTGCGAATCTAGCCGTATCCGACTTTATGCTGGCACAATTAATAGATGCCAGCGTCAATGGGGTGAGTGCCGCCATACAGGGTGATTAAATTAGACGGCCACACCCTTTACTTTTGTTTTCCCTTCTTTTTTGCCCCCTCATCCCCCGAAGAAGACGAGAGGGCAGGACCACTCTTGGATCTTTTTTTCGATTCAGATAGATCCATATTATCCCCGTCTCCGTCCGGCCCCGGTCTAGCCCTGCCCTCTGAGGAAGGTGCCTCAATAGGACAGGGCCCAGTTCCTCCCAGAGGCTCTTTCTCCCTAGGCACCTCGCCCTCACCCCCCCCAGCCAAGGAGGGGGAGGAGATGGTATCGAGGACGAGGTACCGGTTTGACAGGTCAACCAGAGGGGGGGCAGTCAGGCTTCCGTTTTGAACCTGGCCCGTAGTACAAGGAACAGAGGGCTCTGACCTCTTCTTTCTCCCTTTCCTTTTGCCCTTGTCTTTCTTTTTAGGCCTCTCCCCACTCTCCTCATCCACACTTTCATAGTGGGAGGAATCGGAAGGGTCGGCCATATTGCCTTCCTCTCTGTGAAGCCTCCTGATCTCCCCATCCAGCACATCCTCCTCCAGGGCTTCAGCGGTTACAGGGCCGCATTCAGGAGCAGAGGCCAGAGCTACCCCCGTCACCTGGGCACTCTCCAGCTCCCTACTCCTTCTACGATTTTCCTCCCGCCTTAGTTTGGCGGGGCCCTTTTTCCTCCTCACGAGCCCTGTTGCACCCCCATCCCTGCCCATACCCTCCCCGGCCGAGGCAACTTCACAGCTCTCCTCAGCCGGAGCGGCCGCTGCACGGGCGAAGGCGCTAGGACAACGGCTAAATGGGTGCCCAAGGACACCACACAGGTGGCACCGGATCTGCCTACAGGATGCGGCCAGATGTCCCACCCCACCACACAAAGCGCAGACCTGTACAGTACAGGCTGCACTAAAGTGGGTGGGGCTGCCACACCTGTGACAGACCTTAGGCTGCCCCTGGTAGAAGACCTGGATCCTATCACGTCCAAGGAAGGCGGCTGACGGAATGTGGGCAACCGTACTCCCTGAACGCTTGAGTTTGACGGAAAACGTCCAGGCCCCGGACCAGATCCCGTGCTCATCCAAGTTTTTCTTGGGCATGTCCGTCACATCCCCATACCGTCCGAGCCAGGTCATGATGTCATAACAAGAAAGTGACTCGTTACGGGTCAAAACGGTCACCTTCTTGACAGCATTCTGACGGGAAATCGCCTTTACGGCGAAATCCCGCCAGCCGGGCTCGTTTTTTGCCACTTCGTAATTCGACCAGAAGAGTTCGAGCCCCTCCGGCCGAACGAAACTGACGTCAAACTCAGACGATCCGTAGGGGTGAATCAGGGCAAAGATGTCACTCGCTCTGAATTCCATCTGAAGGAGGAGCTCAACCACTTTAGCGCGAGGTGGGCACGCATCCTCGCCCCTCCAAATCAGACGGACCACATTCCTACGGTTATTGTCCTGCCCGGTTGTCGGGAGGGACCAGACCACCTCCCCATTCCGCTCTCGGAAAGCCCCCAAACCGTGCCTCTCTATCCAGAAAGACAGGTCGACCTCACCCCTTCCCTCTACCTGGATCGACCTGTCACCCCTGCGTAGAGCCTCCAGGAGGCGCTGTTGCAAATGGCCCCCAGGGCCGGACGGAGACGGGGACCCCCCTGAACCCCCGGCAGCGACATTAGCATAGCTCCTGGGAGCAGTCACTGCCGGGGGGGCAGCCGGACCAGACCCAGAGCCAGAACCACTTACAACACCATTCACACCACAATTCTCAACCTCTTTATTTCCAGCCATACTATTACCACTCCCATCAACATTCACTCCACTGACACTCCCACATACACTCCTCTCACCCACAACACTACTACACCCATCAATATCACATCCTACATTCTTGTCCTGACTAACAAATTCTGGGCTGGCTGGGACTTGTAGTATGGCTGGCTTTAGTAAAGCCCTTTGTGCTGGCTTAGCCGCTGCTGGGGTCGACGCCGATGGCTTCTCCTTCATGGCTGCTATCACATCCTGATTCTGGGACTGCCCCACCGGGCGCACCCCAGCTCCTCCCACAGCGCCAGCACCTGCTTCACCCGACTTCACAGGCTCTGTGGATAATCCCGGCGCCCGGACACTCCCCCCCCTCACAGGGGAGTGCCCCGCAGTGCCGGTAATGCCCACAGTACTCGGGGAACCGCCCCCCGAGCACCCAGGGGCATAACTCGCGCTGCCCACCATGAGCCCATCCTGCCCCTCCCTACCGGCAGGATGGGTGGGCTTCACATCTATTGCGTCTGCAGCTTTTACTGACGCCATGCTGTATCCCCCATGCTGGCTCCGTTCCACCACAGAAACGGAGTCTGGCAGTTTAGAGGACCCAGCAGCCTGAACCAGCTTTGCAGCTGGCCCAGACTGCTGGAAAGGACGGAACACATAATGCACAGTTTCCTGGGTCTTCTGTTTTTTTGCCTTTCTTTTTACTAATGTGTCATCACACTGGTCATCACCAAATGTAAAATTCTGGAGGTGGGCTGGGGACTCCTGCATCACTATAGCCCTCAGCAATCCCCCAGCCTCACTCTCCACATCATCATCCTCACTATCGCTTAGCGGTAGTGCCACCTGAGCCGGCTCTATGTAGCTGTCCTGAGTCTTAGTGGTCTGGGTGTCACAGGGAGTAGGGTCAGGCAATACATCATCCTCCACAACCTGTACACTTTCCTCCAACTTCTTCTCCTCCACCTCCTCCTCCTTTACACCAACACCACCATCCTCTCTTTCTTCACCGCCACTACTCTCCCCATCATCCACCTCCACCTTACCTGGGGATTTCATGGCGGCAAACCGATCCCGGTTCTCCATCTTCTCCCTGAAGAGACCGCTTCCCTCCAGGATCTCTGCTCTCCTCTCCTCCATCTTTGCAATGTCTTTCTTCAGGGCTGCAATCCTCTTTTTCTGTTCCAGTTTATTCTTTTTGGACCCAGAGCATGCCAGATTCTGGGCTCCACGCAGGTCCTCTCTCATCAACCTAAGCTCCCTACCGCAGCGGTCGTATTCCGCAAACCGTGCGGTCATGCGGGAGCAGTAGGTCTCGCTGGATTCTTCGGGCCCTCTCTCAGCCCACAACTCAATACTTTGCCTCCTCGCCTTCCTTCCACTGGATCTCTGGCTGGCACCCATTGCCGGAGGAGCCGAGCCTGCATTGCTGCAGACTCTGCCAGATCTTCTTCCTCCGGCCGGAAAAATGGCTGTCGCTGTTTTCTCTCCACCCCCCGCCAGCCTGGAAGAACGGGGAGTGGAGGCCAGGGGCTCCATGCAGGGAAAACTCTCCCAAGGAGCCTGCCACACCCCTGGGAAAGGTTGGTGAATCACCTGCTCTGCCTCTGGAACTCTGGAGAAACACAAAAAGGGACACACCCAAAGCTGCTTCACACACAACTGCTCCTGGCTACTGTGTTCCACAGGAAGCGCTCTCTGCTGACACCTCTGTTCATGTCAGGAACTGTCAAGAGCAGGAGAGGTTTGCTATGGGGAATTTTTCCTGCTCTGGACAGTTCCTGACATAAACAGAGGTGTCAGCAGAGAGCACTGTGGACAGACAGAAAAGAAATTCGAAAAGAAAAGAACTTTCTCTGTATTATACAGCATCTGAAAGTATTAAGATTTTTTAATAGAAGTAATTTACAAATTTGTTGAACTTTCTGGCACCAGTTAATAAAAAAAAAAAAAAAAATGTTTTCCACCAGAGTACTCCTTTAAAGCATTCCGGCCATGCAGCTTGCATGACTATAAAATGTCTTGTAATGTTCCAGGAACTGCTGTCACAAGTGCCCAGAAGGTAGATCCTTCATCCTATAGAGAGTCCGTCATTTACAAAAACTATATAGGTAGCATTTTCTCTGCACTATGCCACCTTTGCATTAGATATCTGCGCCGCAATACAACGTCTGAAAAAGGTCGCACAGACCAGAACGTTACTTATATATGGACGCTCATGAATTGTCTATTAATATGTGGAATCCCTGAGAACCTACATCCAGGAGTGATGTTGAACTCTCCATCTTTATATGGAATTGTCAGCAGTTTTGACGGCTCAAAATATGTTTGTATACTACGGGTGGGTATATTTATGGCTTTAGCTAAATCCAAACCACACATCAAATTTCAAGACATATAGATAAATAGATAGATAAATAGACAGACAGATAGAAAGAGATGGATAGATAAATACTGTAGAGATAGATATGAGATATATGAGTAGATAGATATGAGATAGATAGATATATAGATAGATAGATATGAGATGGATAGATAGATAGATAGATAGATAGATAGATAGAAAGATAGGTAGACAGACCAAATACTTACAATTACTTATGACACCTCCCACTGGATCACCTTTAAAGTCAAATTCAATGTCCATGTACTTTCCCTGTAATGATGAATAAAATGTCATGTTGTGCTATTCTATAGTTCCCATAAAGTTTTGTATATGACAATATAAAAATGTCTTCCTATATTTACGGAATCACCTATTTACATTGGCTGTGTCCCCTTTCTTTAGCCTTTATCCTCAATTCTACTCCTGTAACTTCCATTTCACTCTTGCCATCACAAAGTAATTTTTTACTGGTATCCAACAAAGAACATGGTATTCAAGCAGGAATCCTGATGTGTAGATTATCCAAACATCTGGGCCCAGTGTTACTATCTGACGTGCCAATATGTAACACAAGATGTCTTATTTCTATCCTATATAAACCGATAGTAGGGCCGCTAACATATAATGATGAACAATCAGTGTCCAATGCATATCCCAAATATACATCCTATCTCATGCACTGAACACACAAATGAATAAAATAGAAAGCTAAATATATTCATTAAAATATTATTGTTAAAAGAACCAGCAGCAATTAGAAAAATATGGTACCCAGTTTTAAGTTCCAAATTTGATTACATTGCCATCATTATGATAATATACAAAGATAATATATGAATATATAAAATATGCCTAATTGCGGTCCACTTAAAGGGGTATCCAAAGGATAGGGGATAAGATGTCTGATCACAGGGGTCCCGCCACTGGGGACCCCAGCAATCTCTCATGCAGCACCCACCTGTGCGAGCTGCATGCCAGCACTGGAGGCTCCGAGTCTGAAGCCTCACAACTACGGGGCCTGAGTATCGTGATGTCACAACTCCGCCCCGAGATTGTGGGGGTCCCCAGCGGCGGGATCCCCGCGATCAGACATCTTATGCCCTATTCTTTGGATAGGGGATAAGATGTCTTAGGGACGGAACACCCCTTTGGGGTGGTTAAACACATGCAACCGTATACAGCTTATATAGTAGAATAAATCAAATTAGATAAAAAATAATCAAAAAACATATCATAAATACACAAAGTGTATCAATAAGCATAACACAGTGTTGTCGGTTTGGGCGATACATATGTGGGATGTCTGGTGAAGCACAGACTCCCTGAAGAAGCGATTAGCGAAACGGCATTGGGGTGGTCACAGCTCCTGGCTTCCGAGTATAGCACATTGTCAAATTGAGGGATACAGGTGGGATTTTCAGATTTTGGTTCGGCCAGTGGTCTGGCGACGCTCTGTAACAGGCTTTTTAGCCTGTGAGCACACCCATCCACCTTGCTTCACCAGACATCCCATATATACTGCTCAAAAAAATAAAGGGAACACTAAGATAACACATTCTAGATCTGAATGAATGAACTAATCGTATGAAATACTTTCGTCTTTACATAGTTGAATGTGCTGACAACAATATCACATAAAAATTATCAATGGAAATCAAATTTATCAACCCATGGAGGTCTGGATATGGAGTCACACTGAAAATCAAAGTGGGAAAACCACACTACAGGCTGATCCAACTTTGATGTAATGTCCTTAAAACAAGTCAAAATGAGGCTCAGTAGTGTGTGTGGCCTCCACGTGCCCGTATGACCTCCCTACAAAGCCTGGGCATGATCCTGATGAGGTGGCGGATGTCTCCTGAGGGATGTCCTCCCAGACCTGGACTAAAGTATCCGCCAACTCCTGGACAGTCTGTGGTACAACGTGGCATTGGTGAATGGAGCGAGACATGATGTCCCAGATGTGCTCAATCGGATTCAGGTCTGGGGAACAGGCGGGCTAGTCCATAGCATCAATGCCTTTCTCTTGCAGGAACTGCTGACACACTCCAGCCACATGAGGTCTAGCATTGTCTTGCATTAGGAGGAACCCAGGGCCAATCACAGCAGCATTTGGTCTCACAAGGGGTCTGAGGATCTCATATTGGTACCTAATGGCAGTCAGGCTACCTCTTGAAAGCACATGGAGGGCTGTGTGGCCCCTCCAAAGAAATGCCACCCCACACCATTACTGACCCACCACCAAACCGGTCATTTTGGAGGATGTTGCAGGCAGCAGAACATTCTCCACGGCATCTCCAGACTCTGTCACGTCTGTCACATGTGCTCAGTGTGAACCTGCTTTCATCTGTGAAGAGCACAGGGTGCCAGTGGCAAATTTGCCAATCTTGGTGTTCTCTGGCAAATGCCAATTGTCCTGCACGTTGTTGGGCTGTAAGCACAAACCCCACCTGTGGACGTCGGACCCTCATACCACCCTCATGGAGTCTGTTTCTGACCGTTTGAGTGGACACATGCACATTTGTGGCCTGCTGGAGGTCATTTTGTAGGGCTCTGGCAGTGCTCCTCCTGCTCCTCCTTGCACCAAGGCAGAGGTAGCGGTCCTGCTGCTGGGTTGTTGCCCTCCTATGGCCTCCTCCATGTCTCCTGATGTACTGGCCTGTCTCCTGGTAGCGCCTCCATGCTCTGGACAATACGCTGACAGACACAGCAAACCTTCTTGCCACAGCTCGCATTGATGTGCAATCCTGGATGAGCTGCACTACCTGAGCCACTTGTGTGGGTTGTAGACTCCCTCTCATGCTACCACTAGAGTGAAAGCACCGCCAGCATTCAAAGGTGACCAAATCATCAGCCAAGAAGCATAGGAACTGAGAAGTGGTCTATGGTCACCATCTGCAGAACCACTCCTTTATTGGAGGGTGTCTTGCTAATTGCCTATAATTTCCACCTGTTGTCTGTTCCATTTGCACAACAGCATGTGAATTTGATTGTCAATCAGTGTTGCTTCCTGAGTGGACAGTGTGATTTCACAGAAGTGTGATTGACTTGGAGTTACATTGTATTGTTTAAGTGTTCCCTTAATTTTTTTGAGTAGTGTATGTATCGCCCAAACTAACAACACAGTGTTATGCTTATTGATACACCTTGTATATTTATGATAAGTTTTTTTTATTTTTTTTCTCTCGTTTGATGTATTCTACCATATATGCTGTATACGGTTGCATGTGTTTAACCACCTTAAGTGGACCGCAATTAGGCATATTTTATATATTCATATATTATTTGGTACATTATCATATTAATGGCAATGTAATCAAATTTGGAAATGTGAACCATATTTTTCTAACTGCTGCTGGTTCTTTTAACAATAATATTTTCATGGATATATTTAATTATCAATAAAGCTTTCTATTTTAATTCATTGGTGTGTTCAGTGCTTGAGATAGGATATATATTTCTATCCTACAAAACAATGGTTTCGAAAAAAATCTAATATGTAATCTATGTAAATAGCCTTTAACCCTACCTGGTATTTTCCTAGCATAAAAGGCTTTGGGTGATATGAAAATTATATGAATATAATTCAAGCATTTTTTTGTGGGCCAAGCCAAGAGGCAGGTACAGTATGTTACAATTATTCTTATTACGTGAGAACTTACAAATCTGGAGGAGTTATCATTTCGAATGGTTTTGGCATTTCCAAAAGCTGCGAAGAAAGAAAAAGACAAAAAGATCAACCACATTCACTGTTACTTTACTGAGAGAGTAGTGGATGCATGGAATAGCCTTCCTGCAGGAGTGGTCGCTGCAAATACAGTGAAGAAGTTTAAGCATGCATGGGATAGGTATAAGGTTATCCTTCATATAAGATAGGGCCAGGGACTATTCATGATATAGTATACAGAATATTGGGCAGACTAAATGGGCCAAATGGTTCTTATCTGCCGACACATTCTATGTTTCTATTTCTGAGCCAATGGAATAGTGATTTTGATCTCTTTTTGTGATATGAGTCAGTGTTTCCTAATGTTCCTAAGCCAAGTACTTCTTATAAAACAATTACCCACAAAGAATTGATGATACCATGTGATGAGTGTCCCCGTAGAGGCATCAAGTATATCATTTCCAAATAAGCCCAATGGAAACATTCTGCTTAGATGGGTATTTAATAAAAGCAGAACGCTGTACTGTGGTGCTGATGGAGATACTGTATTGTCTATAGTAGGAAGATCCAAATGGAAGACTTTCCAACCTATCCATTTGTTACTCCATCCTATTATTAGTGATCCATAAAATGCCCACAACACTAAATATAGTCTAGGTCTGTGGCTGCAGATGGTTAGATGGATGGACTTTTTCAGTATTACTTTCCCCCCACTTACCCTCCAGAACAGGATTTGACTGTAGGAGTTGCTCCTTTACTTGATTGACTTCTTTTCCCTTCCCACACACAGCGGCCACATAAGACATCACCAATTTACTGGCCTCTGAGAAGAGCATGAAAGAACATTCAGTTATATATTTTTGTACATTTTGTATCTGTCATAAAAAAAATTAAAACATTTTTAAAAAATGACAGAAGTTTTGATCAGTAAGGAGATGTATGGCAAACTTCGAGGAGGCTAGGAATTCCGGCGCTGACCAAGGAGGAGACAATGGAGCCAGGTGTGCAACAAACAGATTTAATCCAATGCAACGCGTTTCACCGCGCTTCCGCGGTTTCATCAGATGCCTGATGAAACCGGGCAAGCGCGGTGAAACGCGTCGCATTGGATTAAATCTGTTCGTTGCACACCTGGCTCCATTGTCTCCTCCTTGGTCAGCGCCGGAATTCCTAGCCTCCTCGAAGTTTGCCATACATCTCCTTACTGTTTTTAGGAAGGCTGCAGACCAGGATCATCTTATCAAACGCATATCCTGGTTGTGTTGGAATGCACATAACCTGGCAGGGTGAGCCTTTACCTTTTCCCTTCCCTCCCATACACCTGTGATCCCGTTGATTCTCCACAAGGGAGCGCCTGTTTTTCTTTGTTTTACAACAGTTTGGATCAGATAGAGTAGTGTTTTCCAACCAGGTTGCCTCCAGCTGTTGCGAAACTACAACTTCCAGCATGCCCGGACAGCCTTTGGCTGTCCGGGCATGCTGGGAGTTGTAATTTCGCAACAACTGAAGGCACCTTGGATGAGAAACACCAAATTAGAGTCTGGGTGCTGAGACACCTACCAATTACTAGAACAAGCAGGGAGAAGCATTCAGCTGAGCGCTTTTCCCCCCTTTCTCTCCTCACAACAGAAGACGTGCTCCATAGATTAAAAGGGGTACTCCGGTGGAAAATAATTAATGTTATTTTTTTTTTTTTCAAATCAACTGATACCAGTAAGTTAAACAGATTGTTTTAATTACTTTTATTTAAGAATATTCATCCTTCCAGTACTTATCAGCTGCTGTATGCTCCAGAGGAAGCTCTTTTGTTTTTGAATTTCTTTCCTGTCTGACCACAGTGCTCTCTGCTGACACCTCTGTCCATGTCAGAAACTGTCCAGAGCAGGAGAAGTTTGCTATGGGGATTTGCTTCTACTCTGGACAGTTCCTGACATGGACAGATGTGCCAGCAGAGAGCACTGTGGTCAGGCAGAAAAGAAATTCAAATAGAAAAGAGCTTCCTCTGTAGTATACAGCAGCTGATAAGTCCTGGAAGGATTAAGATTTTTAAACAGAAGTAATTCACAAAGCTGTTTAATTATCTGGCACCAGTTGATTTACCGGAGTAACCCTTTAACATAGGTTACATTACCTACGTCATGGAGAGAGACCGGGAGAGAAGCAGTGGGAGTATTTAGACCCAAACACTAACCAACCAAAACTTTTGACATATCTCTTTGACATCTCAAAAGTTTTTTTTTCACATGACAGGAACATTTTAAATAGAAACAACTTTGCATAGATCAGTAGTACAATCAGATGTATAAGAAACTTTGTAATATATCTTATTAGACAAAAAAAAAAATCTTCTCCCCCCCCCCCCTGTTGCTCAAATCTTCTTCTCTGAAAATCAGCTTAGCTTTGTCCTATGTCTGCAAGACAAACAATACAAGTCTATGGAGGGTGATAGGAGGGAGCCCACTAGCTCTGGGAGAACTGCAAATTATAGATGAACCTGCTGAAAAGTACATATACAAGTTATATAATGGGCACAAATAGTACTGCTCCTCATGTACACACACAGGGCAGATAATCCTAAAAAAGACACCTAAAATGATAGGTATGCCAGAAAACATTGCATCCGGGTTAAATCTAACATGTGACGTATTTACAGGATGCTGCTGTGTAGGTTCTTCTCCCGCCCAGTGATTGTGAGACTCCAGGGGTATTCTTATCACAACTTGTTAACCTCTGTCTATACGATAGGGGAGAACAATCTGATTGGCGGGGTTCCCTGAGGACAAAATATTCCCTGGAATGAATGGTGCATACCGCACGTGCTGCCAGTGCTGCTTTTTGTTCCCTATGGGGCTGCCGAACATTGCCAAGAGCTGCACACTATTTAATATGGAGACAATGTTGTCCCCATTGTCAGGATCGGTGGGGGTGTCAATGGTTCTCTTTTGGGAAATTGAACAATGGCTAAATCTGTATACACATTACATAAGATAAATGTTGGCAGAATCTGCATATCTCTCGGGCAGAATGCTTAGGCCATGTTCACCCTGCAGAATTTTTGCTGAATATCCTCCCAGTGGACATTTCGCATACAGCGTGTGCTGACAGAACAGGCTGGTGCTAGGACCGCTCGTAAATGCATTTCCAGGCGGATTCTGCAGAAAAAAGGGACTCTGCTGTAACAGAATTTCCAAGCTGAATGTTTCTGCCAGATTTTGCTCAGAAATTCTACCGTGTAAACATGGCCTAACAGTGTTCAGAGAAGGCAAGTCCAAGAAACTGCTTATTATGCTAAAACACAATACTTCAGACCCTGAAATCTTCAGTTCATTGATTTCAAGAACCATATTGACCAACCGCATTTTTCTTCTCTCTTCCATCATTGCCTTCTAGTTGAACCAGATAAGACCCCGACATCACATAATAAAGAAAGGTAACCATTTACCAGTTTTGCCAGCACCGCTCTCCCCAGTTATTAGGATACATTGATCTTTGTCACGATCCCGCAAAGACTGGTATGCATCATCAGCCACGGCATAGCTAAAATGCAAAGAATAGGTAAAGGAACATCATTACATTGCATTGTTAACATTGTAAAGTGGTACAGAACTCCTCATAGTGACTCCACTCTGTTAGTTATCAGATTTCCTATCGGATTTTTACCAGGATACGGCAATCTGGAAAGCATTATATGTTCAGGTTCCCCCTGTGGTGATACAAAAAAGATGTATGGAGGAGAGTACAGGTAGGTAATGGCTGCCAGTCAAAACAAATTGCCATATGTGGTCATATAAACGGAACAGTGGCCAGAGCTAACTAATTCATGAAGGTAACATAGCTGGTGCTCTATTCCAAAAGTAAAAGCACAAACAAAGAATAGTGTGGCAAGAGATAGGAAAAGCATTAAACACTATAATGTCTTCTTAATCTTCATCCCTATGTTCAGAGTTGCAGTGAGGCATTGATGGACACAGAGGCAACAGCCGTTTTGTGCATGATGACTTACTTCTCCTGCTGGAAGAAGTGCATCATCACGCACGAAACAGCTGTTGTCTCTGAATTCCTGATTGCATCAATGAATACATCTCCACAACTCTAAACAACGGGATAAAGATTAAGAGGACATTATAGTGATTACTGCTCTTCCTATCTCTAGCTACACTATTCCCCCTATGGAGAGTTGACCATCAGGGACATAGCTACTAAAACCCCCAATTTTCAACTATGGTTTGCTGATGTAATATATGGTTGTTCAATTCTAGAGCCATTGAGGGAATACCTTGTATCATCTCCATATGCCCTGGTATACTGAGACAGGTGTCTCCAAGGGGATAATACCGAAACCAGAACTACAATTCTAAGCATATTTATTATTGTACTAACAGCTACAGCAGGAGCAAGGACAAAAAGAATGCCTGCTCAGAGACCAGAATCGTGATTCCTTTTATTTTGGAAAATTGATTGATATCCTTCTGCTATCTAGTGCAACTATTTATGCCATGTACGGTATGTTCACCTTTAGGGATAAATCCAAATCTGATCCCGCACGTGCAGTTAAAAAACATCTGGTTTATTTTAATGACAAAACATTTACAGGAATTGCAGGACAGCTGTAACACCAACATGTTTCTGGCGACTAAGGGTGCCTGGTGGCAGAAAAGTGTCATTTTCACAGCTGTTCTGCGATTCCTGTAAATGTATTGTCATGAAAATAAACCAGAAGTTTTTTAACTGCACTTGATGGATCCGATTGTGATTTATCCCATGAACTCTTGAGGTGTCCATGCGGTGAGCTGGATATTACCTTACTTTTGTTACTATGGTGCTGCTAACCATCCCATAAATGCTGCTCAGCTAAATATAGTAATTATGATTTTTATGCTACTGTAATTCAATGTAGGTGACAGGCACTGTCATGGTTCCCACCATTTTGACAGTAAAAATAGTGCTGCATGCTGTGCCAATGAAGCTTCCAGCGACAGGGTGAAAATAGCCTAGCGTTTAACAAATCTATTTTACTGATGCATACAAATTGTCCCCTTAAAGTGTTAATGTCGTTAGAAACAACTTTTTTCATTTAATACTTCCTTAAAAATGAAGCTTTTTTTCCTAGTACACTTCATAACATTTTTTTATTACTAAATATGTAAAAAAAAAAAAAAAAAAATATATATATATATATATATATATATATATATAAAAATGCCACTAGGATTCTCTGTCTCTTTAATTTTGCAAACGAACCCTGATATTCAAATCCTTTTGGTCCTAACAACAAAATATTTAGACCTAGGGTGTGGTTATCTCCCTGCTGTACCTCAGGGCAGTGTATAATCGAGCTTTCCCCATTGTGAGCTAAACTCCTGTGAGATCCAGACAGGACCCAGACAGCTTGCAGTCTTTTCATAAGAGGAATTTCCATGCACACTGACAAGAAATACAAGGTGCTACATTGTTTTTTTTTTAGGTGCAAAATGGTTTCTCTTTGGTCATTTCTGAACTTACTTCTTGTGTATTTGCACCTTATAGGTTCCACATGGCTGCTTTAGGGTATAAAAAGCATGCAACTTGGGCACAAAGCTTTGCAAATGTAAAAATGTATATTTTTTTGGCATAAAATAAAGGTTTTTCATGTGTACCTGTAACACATTAGGTTCCACATGGCTACATTACAGTTTTAAAAAGCATACACTTTAACCACAAAGCTTTGCAAATGTAAAAATATTTGCTCAGGCCTCATGACAATGGAGTGGGAGGGGGGGGGGGGGGGGATGAAGCCAGTTTGTCATGGTCCTGAATAAACGACTCCAGTCTTTAGGAGAAGTGCAAGCAGAGTTAACATAGTTATACATTGATCAAAAAATCTGGAATCTATATATATATATATATATATATATATTGTGACGATCCGTCTTGGGAATTAGCTCTGGGATCGTCCTGGACTACGCCACAGGATGCGTTTCTTCTCAATAAACCAGCAAACAAACGCTTATAATGCAAATCTGGCACCTTGCCAGTTTTATTAGACAGGTTGCAGGGAAAGAAACAAACAAAAAGCAGGAACAAAACAAAATCCTAGACCGTCTGGTCACTGACTAAACAGATCAGCTTGTCCTGACTAACAACCGCTGAGCTTCCCTCAGCCGGTTAAACATATGTCCCCTGCAACCTTCTACTCAGAATGTCACTCTCTTTGAGCCCCTCATAGCTCGGGCTGTGTACTCCTCAGCAGGCTCTGTCTCTTCCCTACAGCCCACATGCTGTCTCCTAGGAAGAGCCCCTATTACACTGAGTCTCCATCTCATATACACACCTCCCTTCCCTCCTGCCTCATTACTTAAGAAGCAGGTGAGAGCTTCTGCAGGGTGAGCCAAGGAAATACACCCTTTCCTTGCCACACTGCCACAATATATATATATATATATATATATATATATATATATATATATATATACTGGCCCCAGAAAGTTAAACAGATTTGTAAATGACTTCTATTAAAAAATCTTAATCCTTCTAATAGTTATAAGCTGCTGAAGTTGAGCTGTTCTTTTCTGTCTGACAACAGTGCTCTCTGCTGACACCTCTGTCTGTCTCAGGAACTGTCCCGGAGCATAAGAGGTTTGCTGTGGGGATTCGCTCCTACTCTGGACAGCTCCCGAGACAGTTGTCATCAGAGAGCAGTTAGACAGAAAAGAACAACTCAACTTCAGTAGCTGATAAGTAATAATAAACTGATGAGTAATTTACAAATCTGTTTAACTTTTTGGAGCCAGTTGATCTATATAAAAAAGTTTTTTCCTGGAATACCCCTTTAACCCCTTAAGGACGCAGGACGTAAATGTACGTCCTGGTGAGGTGGTACTTAACGCACCAGGACGTACATTTACGTCATGTGCATAACCGCGGGCATCGGAGCGATGCCCGTGTCATGCGCGGCTGATCCCGGCTGCTGATCGCAGCCAGGGACCCGCCGGCAATGGCCGACGCCCGCGATCTCGCGGGCGTCCGCTATTAACCCCTCAGGTGCCGGGATCAATACAGATCCCGGCATCTGCGGCAGTGCGCGATTTGAATGAATGATCGGATCGCCCGCAGCGCTGCTGCGGGGATCCGATCATTCAGAACGCCGCACGGAGGTCCCCCCTCCTGCCTCCGTCCGGCTCCCGGCGTCTCCTGCTCTAGTCTGTGATCGAGCAGACCAGAGCAGAAGATGACCGATAATACTGATCTGTTCTATGTCCTATACATAGAACAGATCAGTATTAGCAATCATGGTATTGCTATGAATAGTCCCCTATGGGGACTATTCAAGTGTAAAAAAAAATGTAAAAAAATTTAAAAGTAAAAAAAAAGTGAAAAATCCCCTCCCCCAATAAAAAAGTAAAACGTCCGTTTTTTCCTATTTTACCCCCAAAAAGCGTAAAAACATTTTTTATAGACATATTTGGTATCGCCGCGTGCGTAAATGTCCGAACTATTAAAATAAAATGTTAATGATCCCGTACGGTGAACGGCGTGAACGAAAAAAAAAAAGTCCAAAATTCCTACTTTTTTAATACATTTTATAAAAAAAAAATTATAAAAAATGTATTTAAAGTTTTTTATATGCAAATGTGGTATCAAAAAAAAGTACAGATCATGGCGCAAAAAAATGAGCCCTCATACCACTGCTTATACGGAAAAATAAAAAAGTTAGAGGTCATCAAAATAAAGGGATTATAAACGAACTAATTTGGTTAAAAAGTTTGTGATTTTTTTTAAGCGCAACAATAATATAAAAGTATATAATAATGGGTATCATTTTAATCATATTGACCCTCAGAATAAAGAACACATGTCATTTTTACCATAAATTGTACGGCGTGAAAACGAAACCTTCCAAAATTAGCAAAATTGCGTTTTTCGTTTTAATTTCCCCACAAAAATAGTGTTTTTTGGTTGCGGCATACATTTTATGATATAATGAGTGATATCATTACAAAGAACAACTGGTCTCGCAAAAAAAAAAGCCCTCATACTAGTCTGTGGATGAAAATTTAAAAGAGTTATGATTTTTAGAAGGCGAGGAGGAAAAAATGAAAACGTAAAAGTTAAATTGTCTGAGTCCTTAAGGCCAAAATGGGCTGAGTCCTTAAGGGGTTAAAATAGTGATCTCCAAACGGTGGAGCTCCAGCTGTTGCAAAACTACAACTCTCAGCATGCCCAGACAGCCTTTGGCTGTCCGGGCATGCTGGGAGTTGTAGTTTTGCAACAGCCGGAGGTCCACAGTTTGGAGACCACTTCCCTAAAGTATACTGTTACTTTGTAATTCACTTCCCTAAAGTATATTGTAACTTATTTATTGTAAGTTAAACAGATTTGTAAATGACTTCTATTCAAAAATCTTAATCCTTCCAGTACTTATCAGCTGCTGTATGCTCCACAGGAATTTCTATTCTTTTTGCATTTTTTTTTGTCTGACCAAAGGGCTCTCTGCTAACACCTCTGTCCCTGTAAGGAACTATCCAGAGCAGCAGAGGTTTTCTATGGGTATTTGTTCCTGCTCTGGACAGTTCCTGACATGGACAGAGGTGTGAGCAGAGAGCACTGTGGTCAGACAGAAAAGAAATTCAAAAAGAAAATAACTTCCTGTGCAGCATACAGCAGCTAATAAGTACAGGAAGGATTAAGATTTTTTAATAGAAGTAATTTACAAATCTGTACAACTTTCTGGCACCAGTAGATTAAAAAAAAAATTTCCCAGCGGCATACACCTGAACCATGGATATTAACCAAGGATATTCACCTGTAGGATTGTCTTTTTAACCTATTGGACCTCTTCAGCACAATTGCAGAAATGAGTAAAATGTACAAATGCAAAAAAATGAAGAAATGAAATGTATTCCTAGTATAGATGTGACTTCCCATCTTTTCACTGGGTTAGAAGGCTCGACCAGGCTCCACAGACATTAAGATTAAATTATGTATTATGGATTAGCATTGCTGTTATGAGCACTTAGTCTGAGCGGGGTGGCTGGTAATGGAAACAGCCAGTGGCTGATGGATTTTAAGTTAAGTAAGCCTTATAGGACCTGTTAACTGGACCATCTGCTCTCCATCTCATTAAACTTGTACCATAAGACCATTGTACTATACATCATACGTATTCTAGCGATTTTATAGTTTCTATGAGTCCCTGTAAGACTTCTTATACCAGATTTTAAGTTCTTTATAAGTTTTGGCCTTAAGGGCCTGAAAATTATGTTTGTTTAATATTTTTCCCAATTAAATTTGTTAAGTTTATGTTAGCATAGTAATAGACTTTTACATTTATCTGTAAACTACTATATTGGCAAACATGCATGTACCAGTGCGTTATTAGAGAGAATGTCAGCTCTATATTATGCTCAGAGCTGAAGACACATACTGACAGCCGATAGGGAAATAAAACAAACTGTCTATTAGCTGATGGCTGTTTGCAAAGCTATAAAATCATGCGGTGTGTTCCACTGTCCAGCTTCCAACTTCAAATGAATGGGATCAATTCTGCAATCGACTTCCCTCCAAAGCCTTTTTTATAGCGCCGGAGGGAAATGCCGATGGATGTGGAGGGGGCCTATGACTTTTGAGCTTAGAAGAAAAACATGATTTCATAACTTTGCAAACAGCCATTAACTAAGAGTCAGGCATAATTTGTTATATCTCTCTATCAGTTATCTGCCCATGACTGCAGCTCTCAGCGTGATATAAAAATGACATATTCCCTTTAATGCATAGGCTTCTGTTAATACATGTACAATGCGTATTCGGGTCTCTCACTGTCTCTATCAAATGATTATTACCTTTAAGCCTCACAATGAGTAAACAAAGCGAGCCCCCTTACCTTTGTCAGTTACAATAATAATCTTTATTTATATACTTTACAATACAGAGAGTACATGTAGAGCCAAACTCAGACATTACATAGTACTAAACTAAGGAACAATTCAAACAAAAGGGCTCAGGATCCTGATCCCAAGAACAATCTATGAAGAAATAGGGTGATATTAGTGCTTTAACTTTCCAATGGGCCAGCCAACTTATATAATATATAGTCTAATGCACATAAAGCTGCATGAAAGAGTTACCAGCCAGTATCTGGATATGTCCGGCATTAGGGTACAAGGAGCGTGGGGAATACTGTTCATTGAAGTGATTAGAAATAATGGCGATAAAAGGACAGGGGAAAACTTGTAATGTGTTTCTAAAGCATACTTAGAATTGTGGATACTGGGATATCACATTCCAGAAAAATAATCTTGATGACAAAAGGTTGACATTATAGGAGAGGTTAAATGGGCACATCTTGGACAGCATTAACCTTTTTTATTATACTTCATTAAATAATTCTCCTTTACAGAATTGAGAGCATATAAAAAAAAAAGACCACTAGGGGTCCCCATACCATCCCGAGTACTACCCTTCTGGCTGCAGCATTATCTTTGTCCCAGCTGAAGCACAGGCTGGGACAAAGTCTAGTAAGTGAGGGTGGAACTAGCACTCCTCTATGCTCACTCCTGTCCTATCAGACTGCAACATGAAAACAGAGAGGATGGGGTTACAGAGCAGGTTGCAGTGATTGGATGAAGAGACCCACAGCACAGCACAGCAGACACAAGAAGGAAGTGAATGCATGGTGAGTGAGGGCGGGCTCAGTGCTGCTTTGGACACACTCCTTCCTGAGCAGTGGATGTTGGAATGAGTGAGCAGAATAACAGAGGGATTTGTGAGGCAAATATAGAAGCTAGACACATAAAGACAAGTTAAAGGGGTACTCCGCCCCTAGCATCTTATCCCCTATCCAAAGGATAGGGGATAAGATGTCAGATCGCGGGGGTCCCGCCACTGGGGACCCCCGGGATCTCCGCTGCAGCACCCCGCTATCATTACTGCACAGAGCAATCTCGCTCTGTGCGTAATTACGGGCAATACAGGGGCCGGAGCATCGTGACGTCATGGCTCTGCCCCCTCGTGACGTCACGGCCTGCCCCCTCAATACAAGTCTATGTAGACTTGCATAAAGGGGACGGGCCGTGACGTCACGAGAGGGCAGAGCCATGACGTCACGATGCTCCGGCCCCTGTATCGCCGGTCATTACGCACAGAGCGAGTGTGCTCTGTGCAGTAATGATAGCGGGGTGCCGCAGGGAAGATCCCGGTGGTCCTCAGCAGCGGGACCCCGGCGATCTGACATCTTATCCCCTATCCTTTGGATAGGGGATAAGATGCTAGGGGCGGAGTACCCCTTTAAGCATCTGCATGACCTAGTGAGTAACATAACATAAGAATCATATTTTTTCTGTGATAGGATGGGTACACTTTAATTGTAGATCACTGGCTGAAGGTGAGATAGTCAAAAAGGATGCCAGGAAGATGTAAAGGGGTGCAGCAGTGTGGAGTGTGTTTTTGGTGAACTTGATGAGTATAAGGTGACTTACAGAAATTGTCTTTAAACTGTGGACCTTCAGTTGTTGCAAAACTACAACTCCCTGCATGCCCGGACAGCAATTGGCTGTCCGGGCATGCAGGCAGTTGTAGTTTTGCAACAGCTGGAGGCCCACAGTTTGGAGACCACTGACTTACAAGAAAAGGGCAGATTGTGGAGATGTTTTTGGGATGAAGTTGACATAACTGTGCAAGTGATCCATTAAGCATAACCCCAAGACAGCGGGTGTGTTGCCTAGGAGTTATAGTAGTACTACACTTGTAATGGAGCAGCCAGGCAAAGATAACTGAGATCCATGAAGTAAGGCTCGCTAACATGCGATTATCCTCGCTCATTCTCCTAGTGAGGGCTCTAGCTGAGACCCCAACTGATCAAAGCTTTTGATTTGTCTCTGTGATATGTCAAAGGTTTTGTTGTTTTTGTTTTGTTTTTAATTCCAGGAACACACTTGAAAGGTTAGTAGATGGTGAAAACTAAAAGAAATTCAGCTTTTGAAGGATATAGTTTCACATAGAAAGAGGACATGATGTTGGAGACATCCGATTAGTGTTTTATACATTGCAATAAGGGATACTCCGGTGATACTCCGGTTTTTTTTTAAATCAACGGGTGCCAGAAAGTTAAACAGATTTGTAAATTACTTCTATTAAAAAATCTTAATCCTTCCTGTACTTGTTAGCTTCTGAATACTACAGAGGAAATTCTTTTCTTTTTGAAACACAGAGAGGTCTGCTGACATCATGAGCACAGTGCTCTCTGCTGACATCTCTGTCCATTTTAGGAACTGTCCAGTACAGCATATGTTTGCTATGGGGATTTCCTTTTACTCTGGACAGTTCCTAAAATGACAGAGATGTCAGCAGAGAGCACTGTGCTCGTGATGTCAGCAGAGAGCTCTGTGTTTCAAACGGAAAATAATTTCCACTGTAGTATTCAGCAGCTAATAAGTACAGGAAGGATTAAGATTTTTTTAATAGAAGTAATTTACAAATCTGTTTAACTTTCTGGCACCAGTTGATTAAAAAAAAAATAATAATAAAAATTCCCAGAGTACCCCTTTAAATATGGGGTCTAGGGGATCATATTGATAGAATCAGAGGTCAACCACTGCACAAAGGTCAACCAAAGCATATCTACTCTACCCACACCATCACTGTATACAGGTAGGATACACAAAGTAGGTGTTACGCCTAGCGCTCCGGGTCCCCGCTCCTCCCCGGAGCGCTCACGGCGTCTCTCTCCCCGCAGCGCCCCGGTCAGTCCCGCTGACCGGGAGCGCTGCACTGTCATGGCCGTCGGGGATGCGATTCGCGCAGCGGGACGCGCCCGCTCGCGAATCGCATCCCAGGTCACTTACCCGTCCCGGTCCCCTGCTGTCATGTGCTGGCGCGCGCGGCTCCGCTCTCTAGGGCGCGCGCGCGCCAGCTCTCTGAGACTTAAAGGGCCAGTGCACCAATGATTGGTGCCTGGCCCAATTAGCTTAATTGGCTTCCACCTGCTCCCAGACTATATCTGATCACTGCCCCTGCACTCCCCTGCCGGATCTTGTTGCCTTAGTGCCTAGAGAAAGCGTTTACTGTGTTTGTCCATACTGTGTACTTGACCTCCTGCTATTGCCATATTGACTACGATTCTTGCTGCCTGCCCCGACCTTCTGCTACGTCCGACCTTGCTCTTGTCTACTCCCTTGTACCGCGCCTATCTTCAGCAGTCAGAGAGGTTGAGCCGTTGCTAGTGGATACGACCTGGTTGCTACCGCCGCTGCAAGACCATCCCGCTTTGCGGCGGGCTCTGGTGAAAACCAGTAGCAGCTTAGAACCGGTCCACTAGCACGGTCCACGCCTATCCCTCTCTAGCACAGAGGATCCACCTCCAGCCTGCCGAATCGTGACAGTAGATCCGGCCATGGATCCCGCTGAGGTTCCCCTGCCAGTTGTCTCTGACCTCACTACGCTGGTCGCCCAGCAAGCCCGACAGATCGCCCAACAAGATCACCAGCTGTCGTACTTGACCACCATGACACAGCAACTTCAGTCGCAGCTACAGCAGCTTCAGTCATAGCTACAGCAATTTCAGTCACAGCTACAGCAGCAACAACCATCTTCTCCGCCGGCTCCTGCACCTCTTCCGCAGCGAGTGGCCGCTCCTAGCCTCCGCTTGTCCCTGCCGGACAAATTTGATGGGGACTCTAAGTTTTGCCGTGGCTTTCTTTCGCAATGTTCCCTGCACTTGGAGATGATGTCGGACCAGTTTCCTACTGAAAGGTCTAAGGTGGCTTTCGTAGTCAGCCTTCTGTCTGGGAAAGCTCTGTCATGGGCCACACCGCTCTGGGACCGCAATGACCCCGTCACTGCCTCTGTACACTCCTTCTTCTCGGAAATTCGAAGTGTCTTTGAGGAACCTGCCCGAGCTTCTTCTGCCGAGACTGCCCTGCTGAACCTGGCCCAGGGTAATTCTTCAGTGGGCGAGTACGCCATCCAATTTCGTACTCTTGCTTCCGAATTATCATGGAATAACGAGGCTCTCTGCGCGACCTTTAAAAAAGGCCTATCCAGTCGCATCAAGGATGTGCTGGCCGCACGAGAGATTCCTGCCAACCTGCAAGAACTTATCCATTTGGCCACCCGCATTGACATGCGTTTTTCTGAGAGACATCAAGAGCTCCGCCAGGAAAAAGACTTAGATCTCTGGGCACCTCTCCCACAGTCTCCGTTGCAATCTACGCCTGGGCCTCCCGCCGAGGAGGCCATGCAAGTGGATCGGTCTCGCCTGACCCAGGAAGAGAGGAATCGCCGTAGGGAAGAAAATCTTTGTCTGTACTGTGCCAGTACCGAACATTTCTTGGTGGATTGCCCTATTCGTCCTCCACGTCTGGGAAACGCACGCTCGCACCCAGCTCTCGTGGGTGTGGCGTCTCTTGATTCAAAGTCGGCTTCTCCACGTCTCACGGTGCCCGTGCGGATTTCTCCTGCAGCCAACTCCTCCCTCTCAGCCGTGGCCTGCTTGGACTCTGGTGCCTCTGGGAATTTTATTCTGGATTCCTTGGTGAATAAATTCCGCATCCCGGTGACCCGTCTCGTCAAGCCGCTCTACATTTCCGCGGTCAACGGAGTCAGGTTGGATTGCACCGTGCGTTACCGCACAGAACCCCTCCTGATGTGTATAGGACCCCATCATGAAGTCATTGAGTTCTTCGTCCTTCCCAACTGTACCTCTGAGGTCCTCCTCGGTCTGCCATGGCTCCGGCTTCATTCTCCCACCCTTGATTGGACCACCGGGGAGATCAAGAACTGGGACTCTGCCTGCCATAGGAAGTGCCTCTCCCCCCCTCCCAGTCCCGTCAGGCAAGCCTCAGTGCCTCCTCATGGCCCCCGTCCTGGTGTCACACTGCCCCGTGCCAGGCTTCGCCCTCTGCCCTCCCTCCCCATTCCCACTCCTGCTGTACTGCCTGCCATTGAGGAAACCCTCCATTCTTTCCCGGTGTCCTCATCCCAGGGGAGGCAGTTACCGGACAAAGAAAAGGGGAGACCTAAGGGGGGGGGATACTGTTACGTCTAGCGCTCCGGGTCCCCGCTCCTCCCCGGAGCGCTCACGGCGTCTCTCTCCCCGCAGCGCCCTGGTCAGTCCCGCTGACCGGGAGCGCTGCACTGTCATGGCCGTCGGGGATGCGATTCGCACAGCGGGACGCGCCCGCTCGCGAATCGCATCCCAGGTCACTTACCCATCCCGGTCCCCTGCTGTCATGTGCTGGCGCGCGCGGCTCCGCTCTCTAGGGCGCGCGCGCGCCAGCTCTCTGAGACTTAAAGGGCCAGTGCACCAATGATTGGTGCCTGGCCCAATTAGCTTAATTGGCTTCCACCTGCTCCCAGACTATATCTGATCACTGCCCCTGCACTCCCCTGCCGGATCTTGTTGCCTTAGTGCCTAGAGAAAGCGTTTACTGTGTTTGTCCATACTGTGTACTTGACCTCCTGCTATTGCCATATTGACTACGATTCTTGCTGCCTGCCCCGACCTTCTGCTACGTCCGACCTTGCTCTTGTCTACTCCCTTGTACCGCGCCTATCTTCAGCAGTCAGAGAGGTTGAGCCGTTGCTAGTGGATACGACCTGGTTGCTACCGCCGCTGCAAGACCATCCCGCTTTGCGGCGGGCTCTGGTGAAAACCAGTAGCAGCTTAGAACCGGTCCACTAGCACGGTCCACGCCTATCCCTCTCTGGCACAGAGGATCCACCTCCAGCCTGCCGAATCGTGACAGTAGGAAAGTGTTAAAAGACAACAAATCATTCACAATCAGCTTGTGAGGTCTGAACATGCCATGCTAAGTCTGGGTATGTTGGATAAAGTGCTATTTCCTTCCTACTGTTCCTATTTTTCCTTTGTCATTGCTATATAACTGCTGAGTGGATATATATATATAGCACATGGTAATGGCCCCATGAGGACGGCAAGTTCAGAAAAATAATTCTATTTACTATACCATTGGTGTTATTATATTACGTATACTAGGATGAGTACATCTAAGTCCAACTAAAGCAGCACTGCCAAAAAGTGACGGGAGATTACTATCTATCTGTCCGTCTGTCTGTCTATGTATCTATCTATCTATCTACAGGAATCAAAAGAAGCAGCACAATCAATATGCAGATATGCGGGTGCCAACAATCCAAAACAGCCTTGGTCCAGGGCTCCTAAGATACAAAAAACAATAAAAGGAATTGCAGCACTCCAGCACTATCTATCTATCTATTATCTATCTAGTTCACATATTCTATCTATCTAAAAGGAGAAAGGACCGCAGCACACAGAGAATCTTCAGTGCAAAAAACTGTTATTTATTCCATCTTCGGCAAGAAATACAAAAAAGTGCAAGGTTTCGGTAGTTTCACACCACCAGGCCTGAAGATGGTGGTGTGAGATTACCGAAATGTTGCACTTTTTTTCATTTCTTGCTGAAGATGGAATAAATAACAGTTTTTTGCACTGAAGATTCTCTGTGCGCTGTGGTCCTTTCTCCTTTTATTGAAGCTGGGGTCCTTAACCAAGTCTCCTATAACTGCGTGCACCTTAATACTATTTATTGTGAACCGGCGGATGTGCTGCTTCTTTGGAGTTCTATCTATCTATCTATCTATCTATCTACAAGCAGGAGAATACAGCAGCACACTGCTAGCACAAAGATACAGATAAAACATGAAATGCTATATTGCTACAATGAAAAATTGGGGGGCTTCGCTTACCATTTGGCCAAATAGTTTGGACCATCCCACCACGATAAGGTGACCTAGCAGTGTGCACCTGTATGCCGGGTCCATGCAATAGTTTGGTATCAGTATGTGCTGGCCAACTTATCCTTTTTTTGTATTTATCTATCTATCTATCTAAGTCCAAAGGAAAGCAGCACTCCTATTGTGTTCGGGTGCAGGCTGCAGAGTCCTGGTTAGGTGCTCCTCAGCAGCAAGAAAACAAAGACAGCAGCACTCCGTTTGTGATGAACTAGTGCGTGGCTTTATTATTTTTTTTTTTTTCAAATCTTTATTTAGTTTTTTCAACCAATATAAGACAAAGTTGTGAAGCATAAATTGACAAAGCTGTAAATCAACATTGCTTGAGCATGAATCGAAAAAGTCAATACCTTCAAAGATACAATGAACTCCTGTTCACAATCTAAGGCAACTAAAGGTGCTGTCATATGGGTATACATTTCTTAATATGAATTAGAAGTAATCTGTCTAGCGTTACCTCGAACTGCGTCAAAGGGCAGCGGTAAAAAGACGTTCCGTGTATCTTTCACTTATCGAATTAAATCAACAAACTATTGAAAGTCATTTGTATCTAAATTGCTAAGGTAAACAATTAGCGAGTAAGAAAGAAAAAGAAGAGAGGTAAAGTGAAAGGCATAGGAGAACGAGGAGGAGATGAGAGAAAAGTGGGGGAAAGGGGGGGGGGGAAAGGGGGGGGTGAAGGGTAGGTCAATGGACTATGTCATGGGTCTACTGATTACACTGGGATACTGAGGTGTCACCAGCTCCTGCTGTGTCAATATTTGCCTGTATTGTCTCCTTGAAGTGAATCCAAGGGTACCACGTTTTACAGTATTTGTCGTATGAGCGGATACTCCAGCTAGATAGTTCTTCTAATCTACAAATACTGGCTACCTTTGCTAGCCATTCTTGCAAAGTTGGGGGATTAGGCTGTCTCCAGTGGAGAGGTATTAATAATTTTGCCGCTGCCAACAGATGAGCCAGAAGTGAGTGTTTGTGCAGGGTATTTCCCCCATGGGGTAAGCCCAAGAGCACTAGCTGTGGGGTCAAGTGTACTTTTCTGCCTAGAATCAAGTCTATGTGTTGTCCCACTGCCTTCCAATAATCAGTGATTGACGGGCAAGTCCACCACAAGTGTGATAGAGAGCCAGTTTGCTTACAGCCTCTCCAGCATTCACCCGTAGGGGAGAGGCCCCAATTATATAATCGTTCAGGGGTCCTATACCATCTTGAGATGAGCTTAAAGTGGTTTTCTTGGAGTTTCACACATTTTGAAAAGCCATGGGAGTTTTTTAACACCACTGACTTTTCCTCCGTCGTCAGTGACAAACCCAATTCTTTCTCCCAGGACAATAGGTACAAAGGATAAGCATTTCCCCCTTCTCTATTGATATGGGAACGAATAAATGGGAGTCTAATTTTAGATTCCGCTGCTGACTGCGATGCTGTCTCCAACCAAGTGGGGTCTTTCCTTACGACGTACACCTTGAGCAATGCCCGGCACATGCCCTGTATAGCCTGTATGTGTAGGAAGTGTAGAGTTCTATTCGGTAGAAGGGAATGTAGTAACTCTTGAGTTGGGGGTGAGTTTTCCAGGCATATGTCTTTGATTGGGATAGAATTTAATTTGGACCAAATGTCAGATTGAGCATGTGTTGAGTGGGGTAAGATGCTTGGAATCAAAGAGCCGGGTAGTAAGGGTGAGATTGTGTGCGAGGTGAAGGCGTCCCACTGTCTCTGTTTGTCATAGGCCTGTTTCACCGTCAATGTACCTACTAGCAGAGGGTTTGAAATCTTTGATATGAGGTTCCGTGTGGGCAGCCATGTAGCTTGCAGGTCGGACACACCAGGTGACGTCAGTTGTGACATCTCTAACATGATACCTTGCAGGAGGCTGGTACCAGAGGAAATCTCTATCCATCTCTGCAAGTGTGTCATTGTGTACAATTGTGATACGTCTGGGATGCCCAGGCCCCCTAAATGTTTGGGTTTGGTTAGTAGCGAGTGAGGTAGGCGAGGTCGTTTGGACGACCAGAGAAAAGAAGAAAACTCCTGTTTCCATTGGCGAAGATGGCTAGGTGGGAGTTTCAGGGGAGCCATGCGGAGTAAATAGAGTACAGATGGGACCACATACGTTTGGAGCAGATTCCTCCTTCCCATCCAGGAGAGGAACAGAAGTTTATACGCATCGAGTTGTATTTTTAGTGCGTGGCTTTATTAACCGGATTAGCTATGTTTCGGCGGTCTCACACAGCCATTATCAAGCCACGCATTATCAAGGGCTTGATAGTGGCTGTGTGAGACCGCCGAAACGTACCTAATCCTGATGAATAAAGCCACGCACTAATTCATCTCAAACGGAGTGCTGCTGTCTTTGTTTTCTATCTATCTATCTATTATCTATCTATTCCACATAATCTATCTATCTATCTATCTATCTTTACATATCTAAGTACAATGAAAGCAGCACTGTGAAAAGTCAAGGAAGGTTTCTATCTATCATTTTCACATATTCTATCTATTTAACATATTCTATCTATTTATCTATCTATTATATATCTATTTCACATATTCTATCTATCTACAATATCTACCTACCTATCTGTCTGTCTGTCTTATCTATCTTACACAGTTTTAGTATTTCCCAGAAGAAATATTCCCTCGTGTACACCAGCCTCCAGTACATTTCCTTTTCCCCTTCCCCAGTACACTGACAGTCTTTTTAGCACATCATGTTAGATAGTCTTTTTGTTAAGGATACGTTGTTTATCTTCTGTCACTTACTATAACATGTCAATAGCAGTTCTAAAGGCAGAGATGGGATACAGAGAAGTCAGGAGAATTGAAGGGATTTAAGCCGTGACTGTAGAATTAACCATATTTTTGTAAAAAAAAAACAAAAAAAACATTTAACTAGAAGCATTGCTCTTCTGTGTATGTATACTTCTTATATGTCCAAGGTTTAATGCACATGCATTCCAAATGCTTTCTTCTCACAAGGCAGTAAAAATCTGAATGGTATGTGTAGCCTATGCATCATCCATGGATAGCATGCAGGCTATTGGCCTAATTCTGCATATCTTTTACCTTGCCCTTTGAGAGGCCTGCACTTTGAGATATACACTGACACCCACACCTGTATCTTATTGACATTTCAGATCTGTAAAGATTCCCTTTATTATACCTACATGTGCGGCTTCAGCTGGTACAGATTGCAGTTTCGATATTCCTCCACTTTTTCAGGTGTGTAGATGGAGAGTTGCTTGTAGGGGTTCACTGATATGACTACATTTCCTATATAGGTCTGGTATACAGAAGAGGACACAAGAAGTGAGATCTATGCATTTAAAAGGACACAGAACTATAAAAAAATGTACATTTTATTGTAAGTAACACAGAAGATGTATAGTATACAATGAACCCAATTCAATCACAATGTTCAAATATATGAATGGACAGTACAGAGATCGTTCTAGTGATCTTTTTATTCCTAAATAACCATGACAAGGGGGCATCCTCTACGAAAGAGCAGTGATACTATGGAACTCTCTGCCACATGATGTGAAGTCTGAGTCACTAAACAAGTTCAAGGGAGGCCTGGATGTTTTTCTGGAGAGTAATAACATTAGAGGTTATGGATACTAGATTTATATGGATAGAACGTTGATCCATGGATTTATTCTGATCGCCATATTGGGGTCGGGAAGGAAGTTTGTTCTCTGTCATGGGGCAATTGGCATCAGCCTCATGGGCTTTTTTGCCTTTCTCTGGATCAACACAGTAGGGTTTTAGGTTGAACTCGATGGACTCTTGTCTTTTCTCAACCTTACAAACTATGTTACTATCTTACTATAAACACTGGAAGTGGAGAGAATTGGAAAACGCTCGTTCGTCGGCTGATTGGATCTTTTGTGCAGCCAATGAAATCATTATGAGCCGCACAATGGGGGAGATTTATTAACACCTGTGTTGAGTAGTGGTGCATTTGCCCATAGCAACCAATCAGAAGAAATCTGATTGGTTGCTATGGGCAAATGCACAAGTCTTCCTCTACGCAGGTTTAAAAAAATCTCCGCCATTATCCAGTGTAAATAGGTGTTGTATGGCAGAAAATGTATGATTTTGAAGGACTGCAAAACTAATCGAGTCTTTCAAAGGCTCTGTATATCAGCACCAATGACCAAGATCAGAGGTTCCTTTACTGCTAAAATAAGGCCCAGATAAAAGGGCCATTGGGCATCTGCTGTAGTTTTCTCGGCTTGGCATTGATGCTGTGTATTTCCCATTTCGCCACTTATCAAACCATATTTCACAAACTGCACCATATACTGAATATGATCTGCTGACTTTGTGACCATTGAAGTGCAATGAATTCATTGTTCATGGCGCCAGCATAAGAATATGTGTGCGTTGACTAGTGAAATGGAATTGGAATTAGCTATTAGGTTAGTGTTCCTCAATCTGTGACTCTCCAGCCAAAGGCTGTCAGGGCATGATGGGAGTTGTAGATGCTGCCAATGTTGCCAACATTGCCATAAAATAGTTCGTACATTGTCTGCGGCGTGTGGGCGTGGTTTCTCCCACATGCGTCAATATTGATATAGTAACGGCCCTCCCTCTTAGCCATTCCCCTTTAAGCAAGGTACGAAGAAGTCAGGCAGTGACGAGACAAACCTGGAAGCGAGACCCCAAGGAGAGAGGAAATGTAATACTTTTTCTGCTTCCCAGATAATCCCATTCACAGCAGATAATGCTACTACGATATATGGAAAAACTCACAGCAGTTCTGCAACAATACTCAAGGTGTTCATAATATGGTTAAAAATGGGAGGGCCGGTAATATAACAATATTGGCGCATGTGTGATAATCCACGCCCACATGTCGCAGGCAATGTACGAACAATGTTGTGGCAATGTAGGCAGCATTGTTTATATCATGGCCATAACATGTGGCCATGATCATATGCATCTTTTTATAGTAAGAGTAAATTGGTAGTTAGAAAGATAAAGCTTCACCACAGCTTAGCATTTCCATTGGTTTGGTCTGTCAATGTAGCAGCAAAAACAATTGTGGTGGCCCAGTACATGAGTTGCACCCCTGTACCCTTGCTGCCCTGTCAGGCAGACTCCATTCCGTGACCCCTGGGCCCCCTGTACTTATATTCCCTGTCTAGTGTTAAACACCCATGTTATATATTGTAATGAACATAATTTGCCATATACTTTTAAGTACTGTTGTCATGTGATTGTAACCAAGGAAGGTGTCAGTGACCAGGTGACTACAGGGTGACCTATGGGACCCCTCCAGAGTCTCTCCCATATAAACCCTGGGAGTAGCTAGTTCACTCTCTTTAGTGCTGAGTTGCAGTAAGGTCAAGCCTTGAGATAGTGTCTGGTGTCCTGAGAAGGCCTAAAGTCTACCACGCAGCCACGAGTCCACTACCCCACAGGTGAAACCTGGTAAGCTACAAACGGGGTGAAGTCTGTCCAGTCAGTCTCAGTCAAGATAAATCTGTCTCAAGTCAGCGTGGCCCTGTATCAAATTGTCCAAGTCCACTATAAGTCCCAGCAAGCCCTTTGGTCTCTGAAGTCACTGGTCACCTCTTTGGGCCTAGCCAAGCTGTATAGACTGTTAAACCTGTATGACTCAGTAAAGCTGCCGTTGTTCCGTAACTTGGCGTCGGAGTCATTATTTGCCCCCCGTGCCTAGCCCAGGATCCAGCAGTATACCTTCGGGTGGTGTAGAGGATAAACCACGCACTGGCATCAGGAACACAAGGGGTTAATGCCATCTGCCCTTATCACACCCTCACCACACAATAGCAGTGCCAGATTGTCAAACGATGGACACCAATGCCACCCATTTGACTCTAATATGTTTTGTCATATTTACTTGTCATTTACTTGTCATGGTTTTTACCTTCTTAGCATCTTTTTTTTGGTCTAGTCTTTTTGAGGGAAATTGTGACAGAGGCCCCTAATGGACCCTCCAACCCAGACACGAACAAAGCCTTTATAACTTATTGTCGTGTGCTAGATTTCTATTGATACTCAACAACCAGGTTTGGCTATCTATATCATATAAAATGATTTTGTTACTTAATAACGAAATAATCTTATGTTTTATACCTTGATACAGACAAATATTTAATATGTATAAAAAAAGAAATGGCTTCATCATTACTATCGTGTCATCTTTTACATAACTTATCTTCACTTGTGGTTAATAGTATTCTGCTATCTTATTTGATCTCCCAATCTTATCTTACTCTGCAGAATGTAGTACAAGGTCACAATTTCTAGGTCGTAGGTTTATCCTCAGTCATCACTGGCTCATGTTCTAGAGTCGAATCCAGCAAAGCCACTTCTTGTAAGTATTGTATTTGTTTTACTTTTCTTGGAAATATACTGCTCATTAGAATATAGGACATAAATAATGCAGATTTCCTATAAAATAAAAGACTATGTATTTCCACTAAAGTACAGTTTATTGATCTACTAGCTGAGTACCCGGTGCTGCCCGTTTTTTTCCTACCTAATCCTTGTGGGGGAGGAAAAGCAACAAAGGAGGAGGCTTTTGTGCTCAAATCCTGACACCATATCCCCTCCTCATAGCCCAACCCCAAATCCTTTCTTCATATCCTGCCCTCATATCCTGTATTCAGGTGGGGCTGAGTTGTGATGAAGATATTGTGAACTGAAAATAAAAGGGGTGTAACTTAAAGGGTGGGCATGTCTTTGCAAGATGGGGCATGGAATGTGGTGAGGGTGTGCCCTACCAGCCAGACTGACGCATTCACCAGGAGATGCAGAGCGGAGCTTGTGGAGTAATGTACTGGAAGTTCCGTATACTTGTATGGGAATTGAAACAAAAATCCCATCCGTCACATAATGGGGTAGATTAGGGGTTAATGTAAGTATAATATACAGTACCAGACCAAAAGTTTGGACACACCTTCTCATTCAGAATTTTCTTTATTTTCATGACTATGAAAATTGTAGATTCACATTGAAGGCATCAAAACTATGAATTAACACATGTGGAATTATATACATAACAAAAAAGTGTGAAACAACTGAAAATATGTCATATTCTAGGTTCTTCAAAGTAGCCACCTTTTGATTACTGCTTTGCACACTCTTGGCATTCTCTTGTTGAGATTGAAGAGGTAGTCACCTGAAATGGTTTTCACTTCACCGGTGTGCTGGTGTGGAGGAGGAGGTGTGATGGTGTGGGGGTGCTTTGCTGGTGACACTGTTGGGGATTTATTCAAAATTGAAGGCATACTGAACCAGCATGTCTACCACAGCATCTTGCAGCGGCATGCTATTCCATCTGGTTTGCGTTTAGTTGGACCATCATTTATTTTTCAACAGAACAATGACCCCAAACACGACTTCAGGCTGTGTAAGGGCTATTTGACCAAGAAGGAGAGTGATGGGGTGCTGCGCCAGATGACCTGGCCTCCACAGTCACCGGACCTGAACTCAGGTTTGGGGTGAGCTGGACCGCAGAGTGAAGGCAAAAAGGGCCAGCAAGTGCTAAGCATCTCTGGAAACTCCTTCAAGACTGTTGGAAGACCATTTCAGGTGACTACCTCTTGAAGCTCATCAAGAGAATGCCAAGAGTGTGCAAAGCAGTAATCAAAGCAAAAGGTGGCTAGAACCTAGAATATGACATATTTTCACACTTTTTTTGTTATGTATATAATTCCACATGTGTTAATTCATAGTTTTGATGCCTTCAGTGTGAATCTACAATTTTCATAGTCATGAAAATAAAGAAAACTCTGAATGAGAAGGTGTGTCCAAACTTTTGGTCTGTACTGTATGTCTATTTGACATATAAGTAACATGTGCCAAGTATTATTGAAATATCTCCGTATGAAAGTTATGTGGGAACATACATTTCCCATAGATTTGCATTGGACTTTAAACAAAAACCCCATGGGGTAGTTAAGGGTTAAATTAACTATCCTATATTTTTAGTGGGCATATAAGTAACATCTGACCAAGTATTATCAAAATATCTCCAGCTATTTGGAAATTATGACGTAACATATTTCCCATAGATTTGTATGGAATTTTGAACAAAAACCTTGACCCTCGCAAATAGGGGTGAGTAAGGGTTAAATTACCTATCCTATGTTTTTTTTTTTTTACATATAAGTAACATGTGTACCAAGTTTGGAAGTGATGCTGGAATATACACACATACACACATACATACATACATACATATATAAATACATACACACATAGAGGGAGATTTATCAAAATCTGTCCAGATGAAAAGTTGCTGAGTTGCCCATAGCAACCAATCAGATCGCTTCTTTCATTTTTGAAAAGGCCTCTGAATACTGAAAGAAGCGATCTGATTGGTTGCTATGGGCAACTCAGCAACTTTTTATCTGGACAGATTTTGATAAATCTCCCCCATTGAGTTATATATATATATATATATATATATATATATAGATATAGATATACTTCTGGGTTTTGTGCTCAGCGTAGGATCTGTATGCACCTACAAGTGAATATATGCGGCCGGCTTCCATGTTATGAACAGTAGGCAGACTATAGTAGGCATCTACTAATAAGGCAGCACAACGGGCTGTAGGGAAGCAATGCTACCTTAGGCTATGTTCACTGGTTCCTTGCCATTTCCATTTTACTTTATTATCCGTATTTGTTAAAAACAAAAGAAGGAAACAGATATGAAAGGATGTGCGATAAAGAATAGGTACAGCTATGTTCACACCAGCGCTCCCAGTATATACACCAAATGTATCCATAGCCTATACTAAGGAAGAGTCATTAGCAATGTGTGTAAATATGGCACATTTGTCATCAAATTGGTTGCTATGCAGAATATTTTATGAACAGGGACTAAATACTTAGCTAAATCCTAAATACTTTGTCCTTCCTCTCTTATGCCATCAATTGCTATTTTATTGATATAAACAGATATCGATAAGGATGGGGGGGGGGGTTAGTCAGTTCTGGGACCACCACCTTTGTGCAGACTATGTTGTTTCTCTTAATAATACCTCTAGGGCTGCAACAATGAATCGATATTATTTTTTAAAAAATTCATACTGGAAATCGGCGCCAATTTCCATTATCCATTAATTGGCTGTTAGGGTGCATTGTCTAGTAACAAGGTATAAAGGTATACTTATTATTGTTACTACTCAGTCTGCCCCTAAATGTCACCCTTTGCTTCCCCTTACCCTCCCGTGGCTCTGGGGGCTTTTTTTTAGATGCTGCTGGCCTGCCTCCTGCACTGAGATACCTAGAGAGTGCAGTCTGTAAGCAGGCGCCACCTCCTTGTCCTCGGCGTCTCCGGTCATAAGAAGCCTCTAGTCCTGTGGGAGCCCCCTGTCTGGCCAGAAGCTCTGTTCTCCATCCCCTGTGCACTACCAGATCTTCCTGGTACAGGGAGGACAGCCATTACTAAGGTCTGTAAACTGCTCCTTCTCCTCTGCAGCAAGGCTCATTGGTTAACCCTTCAGGTGCTGTCCCCTCTCTTTTCTCCCCTGTTAACCCTTCACTCTTACCCTCTGTTAACCCTTCAGGTGCTCTCCTCTCTCTTTTCTCCCCTGTTAACCCTTCAGGTGCTCTCCTTTCTCTTTTCTCCCCTGTTAACCCTTCAGTTGATGTCCCTTTGCTCTTACCCTCTGTTAACCCTTCAAGCACTGTCCCCTCTCTTTTCCCCCTGTTAAAGGGGAATTCCGATCAAAAAAATTATTTTTCTCCATATCAACAGCCTTCGGCTGTCTGGGCATGTTAGTTGTAGTTTTGCAACAGCTGGAAGCACGCTGGTTGGAAGACGCTGCTTTAGAGGTATTTAGGGCTGCAGCTAACGATTATTTGTAAAATCGATTAGTTGGCTGATTATTGGTTCGATCAATCGATTAACAAAAACAAAAAAACGGTATTAGGGGAAGGATTAACTGGAGGATGGGAGGAAGTGGGGATTGCTTGGTGAAAAATTAAAGGGGTATTGCGATTAAAAACATTTTTTTATATCAACTGGCTCCAGAAAGTTAAACAGATTTTTAAATTACTTCTATTAAAAAAATCTTAATCCTACCAGTACTTATAAGCTTCTGAGGTTGAGTTGTTATTTTCTGTCTGACAACAGTGCTCTCTGCTGACACCTCTGTTTGTCTCAGGAACTGTCCAGAGTAGGAACAAATCCCCATAGCAAACTTCTCCTGCTCTGGACAGTTCCTGAGACAGAAAGGTGTCAACAGAGAGCACTGTTGTCAGACAGAAAAGAACAACTCAACTTCAGCAGCTTATAAGTACTGGTAGGATTACGATTTTTTTAATAGAAGTAATTTAAAAATCTGTTTAACTTTCTGGAGCCAGTTGATATAAAAAAAAATGTTTTTAATCGCAATACCCCTTTAATTCTTCACCAATTGGTCCCCACTTCCTCCCATCCTCCAGTTAAAGGGGTTATGCAGGGAAAAACTTTTTTTTTTTTTTTTTTTATATATCAACTGGCTCCAGAAAGTTAAACAGATTTGTAAATTACTTCTATTAAAAAATCTTAATCCTTTCAGTACTTATGAGCTTCTGAAGTTAAGGTTGTTCTTTTCTGTCTAAGTGCTCTCTGATGACACGTGTCTCGGGAACCGCCCAGTTTAGAAGAGGTTTGCTATGGGGATTTGCTTCTAAACTGGGCGGTTCCCGAGACACGTGTCATCAGAGAGCACTTAGACAGAAAAGAACAACCTTAACTTCAGAAGCTCATAAGTACTGAAAGGATTATGATTTTTTAATAGAAGTAATTTACAAATCTGTATAACTTTCTGGAGCCAGTTGATATATATAAAAAAGTTTTTTCCTGGAATACCCATTTAATCATTCCCCTAATACCGTTTTTTTGTTTTTGTTAATCGATTGATCGAACCAATAATCAGCCAACTAATCGATTTTACAAATAATCGTTAGCTGCAGCCCTAAATACCTCTAAAGCAGTGTCTTCCAACCAGCGTGCCTCCAGCTGTTGCAAAACTAAAACTCCTAGCATGCCCAGACAGCCGACGGCTGTCTGGGCATGCTGGGAGTTGTAGTTTTGCAACAGCTGGAGGCACACTAGTTGGGAAACAGTTTAGAAAAACCCACATTTGTATCCACTTTCAGGTGTTTCTCTTTTGTGTAACATACAAAGCAAAATATACAATAAAGCAGTCAATATGAAACATTTAAGTAAATACGATTGTACGTACGTATATCTCATCATTCTTAAAACGTTCCTTTAGGTTCTCGAGTAGGGAATCCTCCGAGAGAGAATTAAGAAGAATCATGTCCCCTACCCCAACCATGCCATCCAAGAAGGATGAATTGAAATCCATTTTTTATGTCTGGCTTGGGATCTGAAAAAAAAAATTTGGAATAGTTTATTATTTTATAAACAACCATTCACACAAGTCCATGGTGAAGATTTATCAAAACCTGTCCAGAGGAAAAGTTCTCCAGTTGCCCATAGCAACCAATCAGATTGCTTCTTTCATTTTTCACAGGCCTCTTTAAAAATGAAAGAAGCGAGCTGATTGGTTGCTATGGGCAACTGCACCCCTGTGCACAGGTTTTGATAAATCTCCTCCCATGTGTACTTATCATCACTGCATGTATAGCATGCATGTGCTTCCAAATTGATTCATTGATAAGGTGTTGTTCACACTGCGAGAGCTGATTCAATACTGTGTCATTTGGCCAAGATCTAAATGGGTTTTTAATGTAACAAATTGAAAAGTCCATGAGATGATGTTATCTAAGGCTGCTTTCATACTATAAAATTCATCCGTTTTAAAGATCCGTTTGATGTTCCGTTATGAAAACCCTGACAATTGGGCATTAAACGTCCGTTAGAAAATCCCAATATAGTCTATGGGATTTTTACATTATCCGTTTTAATCCGTTATAGTCCGTTATTAATAACGGACGTTATTTTGTGACGGACCGTATCATGCCCACTGGCGCTTCGTCAGGCCGTGTAGGCACTGACGAAGCGCCAGTGGGCATGATACGGTCCGTTGCCGGCGTCTGAGGCTTCCCTCGTTCCACCTTTCGTCTCCCCGCTATGGAATACCGTGATTGAGTTCCAGCTTCCAGCCTCCATACAGAAGTCACAGTGTGAGTGCTCCGTTACTCTCTTTCTACGTTTGCTATATATATTTTCCTACTGTGGTCTCAGGAGGCGTGGATGGATCTAGTCTTTGATCTCTAGCCCGACCCCATGAAAGCCAGCCCCTACCAACTACATAAATCTCTTCCTGTCACTATACACATATATCTTTATTGGTTAATTTAGGGAGAATGAAGTGTGTTTACAGCATACCGACATGTGCTGAACAATCCTATAGGCAGAGGAGCACACAGGGAATGAAAAGCAGATGCTGCAACGTCACTGATGAGTGCTGTGGGATGGAATTACGCAGGGTGGGAGGACTGTGATGAAGAACTGAGGGTAAGTAATGCATTATGTAGTAATGAGCAACTGTTTAGCCAGGAAGTACAACCCTGCCTTCTTAATAAATCAGTCCAAAACTTAAAGACCACGTCCACTTTCATGAAGACTTTGTCACTATTGACATTCTTTAAAATTGGCGAATATAGGGTATATTGAAAAATGTTAGAGCAAATTTCAGTACGCAGTGAAGTCCAATTTCTTAAGGCAATTTCTTTACACCAAAAAAAAAAAATTAATAAAAAATGTAGGTCATTATCAGAAAAAAAAACAACTGCTATAAAAATATATTAAGAGAATAATCAATGTAGAAGTTATGATCTAAAGCTGATACGCTGATTAATTTTAAGTAAATACAGTGAAACCTCTTAGAGCTGAACCAAATTTTTGCAACAAAACAGTCTTTTATGGGGGTGACCCTCTCAAAGAAAAACTATACAGAGTGCAGGTTGAAGTGTCTAATGGAGTCAGCAAACAAGTACAGCACACAAATAATGATGAAAGAGACAAAAGAAAAAAAAAAAGGTCTTTTCCCATGTGTAAAATTACTCTTTCCCCACCTTGGTACCACCTGTTTTTTTACAGTCTCCAGCATTGCTCATCGTCTTGACACCCAGCCCGTCTCTTTAGCTCATTCCTAGTCCCCAGCATGGCTCCCCTTGTCACTTCTGATCCCATGTATGGCTTCCAATGTCATCACTGATCCCCAGATGACGCCCCTCTCATTCCTAGTCAATAGCATGGCTCACTATCTGAGTCCCAATCCACACGTCCCAGCATAGCTCCCCTCTTATTCCTGGTTCTCAGCATGGCTCCCCATATGATCCCTAGTCCCAGCATGGCTCTCCATCTTGTTTTTGGTCCCCAGCATGGCCCTGCATCTTATTCCTGGTCCCATGCATCGTTTCTCATTGCATTTCCGGTTCACAGCATAGCTCCCCATGCCATTCCTGGTCCCTGGTATAGCTCCCAATCTCATTCTGAGTCCTTAGCATGGCTCCCTACTTTCACCTGGTACCCAGAATTGATTTCTGTCTCCACCCTGGTCCCTAGCATAGCTCCCCATCTCATACTTAGTTGCAAGCAAAGATCCTCTTCCAATTGCAGGATGATGTGGACTGAACCCTCTCTCTGACAGCCCCCATTCTTACATAGAAACAAAAATAAATATCCAATCACACTCTCTGATGCTAGAAAAGCTAGTCCTCTTTCAAAGCACCAATGATGTGGCACAATGCTGGCAGCATCTCTATATTGCTGTTCTTTACAAGCTTCCTTATAGCTCTATTTTAATGATGTGTCACAGCGCAGATCTTCATCTAGATGAGTCAGAGCACAATTAAATGAGTACTGTCAGATCCAAAAACTTTTTATCTGTTATTACTGATGAAAATCAAAGACCTTTAGTAATATGGTTGTTTAAAAAAAAAAAAAAAAAGGATAAATATTTCATAAAGAAAACTGCCCCTGAAAATCTCACCACTAGGGGTCCCCATACCTACTGGGACACTAACCAGTCCTGTGTCCAGGGTACTGGATCAAGATTTCTTTTTTACCATTTGCATAATTTATCATTTGGCCAAGTAAGGATCAGGGCACGCAAAGTGGAGATGAGCTGAAGATGTTGGAAGTTTTTTACTAACCAGTCCTGCAGCAGCATCTGGCTTGTCCATGAGTCAGAGAAGTGGTGGACAAGGCTGCATAAGCAGACACACCAATCACCTCCCACCACAAGGGAGGGACACGCCCCCTTCCCCAGAGAGGAACACTGTGAGCTAATGAAAAGAGGGATTTTTATAATAAATATAGGTGATAGAGGCATAAAAATTACATGGTCAGGATTAGGTACTAAGTAGGGCTGGGTGGTATGACCAAATGTGTGTATCACAGTATTTTTGTAACTTATAGCGGTTCCACGGCATATAACGGTATTTAGCCCACTGTCATGTAAGAAGCCGGCTTCTTAGATGACAGTGGGCTCAGCCTATCACTGGCCAAGGCGGAACATCGCTGCCGCCAGTGATAGGCTGACGGTCGCATAGGGATACCGCATAGAGATACAGCTTACAGTACAGAGTTCCAGCCAGCGCAGGCGGCCCGCAACAAACAGGAGAACGAGGAGGGCAGCGTTTGCGGGTGACATATGTGAGTAGTACCCCGATGGGGACAGACCAGCGCTGGGCTGATGATTAATTTGGGGGGGAGCACAACAGCACTCGCGGGTCACATATGATTAGTTCCCCGATGGGGACAGCGCAGCGCTGGGCTGATAATTCATTCCCGAGGGGCCAAACCGGTATTGCGGTATGGGGAAAAATTCATATCGTGCCGGACAAAAAATTCAGTCTTCGGTATGAACTGGTATACCGCCCAGCCCCAGTACTAAGTAACATATTAATTCTTTTTTTTTTTGTGGAATATGACAGGTTCGCTTTAAGTTCAATGTGTGGTCTTTTTAAAATAGTTTTCTTTGAAATATTTGCTGACAAATGCAGTCTTGGTTCAGGTAAGGGAGTACTCTGCTTATAGAGGGGCAGCTTCCATAGACTGTAAATTGGAGGAAAATCGTTAACAGAAAGAAGTGGTCTAAAAAGCAGGGGGTCAAGGAATGGTCTTCTAGTGAGGTTTCATTGAATCTTTATTGTTGCCCAAGCTTTTTCTTTGTTGTTCCTTTACAGTCTAGGATTTAGGCCTTTATTCCAGCGCTGACAGTAATTTAACAGTAATTTTTTATAACCTACAATTTATAGGCAGCAAATCTGGTTTATGGTTGGACACATAGCAACAAGACATTTTATTATGAGGATCTGAGGTGGACATGCATGGAATTGAACTGACTCTGCACATGTGAACTCTGCTCTGTAATAAAACATCACACGATCATTCCTCCTTAGAGTGCTTTAAAGTCAGCCACGAATGAAACATTGACACCTAATGGATATGATGACACAGGTTTTTCATTTTATAATGCTTTTATCAGCATATTCACATGAAAAGCTTTCTTTAATATCTTACTTCTATGCTGCATAATCAATTGAAGTAATATGTCCAAAGACTACAGTATGTGATGTATCTTCTCTACTAATGTGCATCAAGTCCCATCGGCACATATACGCACATAACTGCTACCACTCAAAACATTAGAGATCACGTCTCATGGCATACTTGGCCCTCTACTTGCCCTTTATTTGAATAGCTTCAAGTACTTTTTCCTCACCATTGCTTTTGCAGGACAATGACTGGCCAGTTTAGCCAGAAGAGTCTTTTCCAGTAAATACATCTGATCACCGGGGATAGAGAAGCTTCATGAGTCAGCCCTTTTAAGGATAGGAACTGATGACTGCGGAAAGTCGCAGTTGATTTGTATTCATACAATATCCCATTTATAACATAAAATGTGAAGATACTGAACAGAGTTACGATACCAGGAAGCTTTGTCATGAGGTCACGAGAGCACCGTAACTGCAGGCTATAGGAATATATGTTCAAGCACTTACAAAACTAATAAATAAATATTAAAATAAACTGTTTTTCAGATTAGAACAAGATCATCTAAACCTGGTAATCTCAGCGGGACTGGGGAGTCATATAAAGTGTATAGGGGGTCTCCCAACTCCCCCTGACAGACAGTGTGTGTGTGTGCGGTGTATGGTCAGACATGTTGGATTTGTAAGTGCCTGATCCTTTTGTCCTAAAAAGAGATAATCTACCACTAGAGGAGTCTGGCAGCAACAGACTCTCACAATTCTCACAATTCCAAACACAAATGCTCATCTGAGTATGAATACGTCGGGGGATCGGAAGAGATAAAACGGCAAACACAATTTTAAACAACATCTAAAAGGTACAGCCAAGCTTTGTGCTTTGTTTATATCAGCAGTGAATGCATTACAAGACTTCCCAAGGGTCTGGAGTTATAGGCGCCAGGATCGTCCCAGGCCAACACTTTCCAGGTGAGGGTCCCCCCCCCCCCCAGTGGAAAGAAGGGACGATCCCAGAAAAAATGCAGAGTGTGTTACAGGAAGGGGAGACGGAGGGACACCACCATTCAGTGTGACACTTGCCCAGATAATCCGGGCCTCTGCATTGACTGCTTCAGGGAGTATCACACTTCCATGGAGCCCTAAATTTTCCCTTTTTATTAGAATTTTCCATAATTTGACCAATGTACCAAGTCCAGAATACATTTTAAAATATAACCCCCATAAATCACTAAATTGCCCCAAAAAACCTTAAAAAAAAAAAAAAACCTGATAAGACCTCTGGGGGTGTTTTGGTGTTTTGTCAAAAATGGGTCATAGGTCACTGAGTCACTATCATCGGGGACTTTTTTATGTTGCCTCAAATGCGCAGCGCTCTCTCTCCACCTGAGCGGGTGCGCATTTGAGGCAACAGGTTAGGGACGGCCACACACATCACATTCCCAGAATGACGATTCAGAGCATAGGGTTTGGGGTGGGCATATTTTTTTTTTTTAGTTTTGGCTATGCTCTGGGTCATCATTCTGGGAACCTATCCTGTTTTATTACGTTTTATAATTTTCTGGTCCACTGTACCCCATATTACGGGCCTCTGTACCCCACCTGTCTACCCCAGTTACGGCCCATTGTCCCACATAGTATTCCCCTATATTAGGGCTCAGTGCTCCCCCCCCCCCCATTAACGCTCCTTGAGGGGGGGTCCCACATCCTGGCTCCATATCAAGCTCAAGGTCCCTGACTGCGCTCCCACTTAAGCAAGACCTGCTGTGCACCCGCCAAGCCTAAATCATCAAAATATAAGGTATGTCCTTACTCCAAAGAAATGTATTTACAAATTGTGGGGTGTCTTTTCTGCTATTAACCCTTGTAAAATGTAAAATTTGGGGGGGAAACACACATTTTAGTGAAAAAAAGTTTTTTTTTACATATGCAAAAGTTGTGAAACCCCTGTGGGGTATTAAGGCTTACTTTACCCCTTGTTACAAGGGGTCTAGTTTCCAAAATGGTATGCCATGTGGGGGGTATTTTGCTGTCCTGGCACCATAGGCGCTTCCTAAATGCGACATGTCCCCTCCATTTCAGCAAAGTTTGCAAATGTAACTCCTTCTCTTCTGAGCATTGAAGTTCGCCCGTAGTGCATTTGACGTCCACTTATGGGGTACCTCCATACTCAGAAGAGACGAGGTTACAAATTTTGGGGGGTCTTTTCTACTATTAACCCTTGCAAAAATGTGAAATTTGTGGGGCAACCCACATTTTAGTGAAAAAATAATAATATTTTTTTATATATGCAAAAGTCGTGAAATCCCTGTGGGGTATTAAGGTTCACTTTACCCCTTGTTACTTTCCCCAAGGGGTCTAGTTTCCAAAATATAATGCCATGTGTTTTTTTTTTGCTGTCCTGGCACCATAGGGGCTTCCTAAATGCGGCATGCCCCCAGAGCAAAATTTGCTTCCAAAAAGCCAAATGTGACTACCCCTCTTCTGAGACCTGTAGTGCGCCAGTAGAGCACTTTTAACCATCATATGGTGTGTTTTCTGAATCAGGAGAAATTGGGCTTCAAATTTGGGGGGTTATTTTCTGCTTTAATCCTTTGTAAAAATTAAAAATTTTTGGGAAACCAAGCATTTTAGGTAAATTTTATTTTTTTAACATAAGCAAAAGTCGTGAAACCCCTGTGGGGTATTAAGGTTCACTTTACCCCTTGTTACGTTCCCCAAGGGGTCTAGTTTCCAAAATATAATGCCATGTGTATTTATTTTTTTTGCTGTCCAGGCACCATAGGGGCTTCCTAAATGCGGCATGCCCCCAGAGCAAAATTTGCTTCCAAAAAGCCAAATGTGACTACTCCTCTTCTGAGACCTGTAGTGCGCCAGTAGAGCACTTTTCACCATCATATGGGGTGTTTTCTGAATCGGGAGAAATTGGGCTTCAAATTTTGGGGGGTATTTTCTGCTATTACCCTTTTTAAAAATGTAAAATTTTTGGGAAAACAAGCATTTTATGTAAAAAAATGTTTTTATTTTTTACATTTGCAAAAGTCATGAAACACCTGTGGGGTATTAAGGCTCACTTAATTCCTTGTTACATTCCCCGAGGGGTCTAGTTTCCAAAATGGTATGCCATGTGTTTTTTTTTTTTTTTTGTTGCTGTTTTGGCACCCTAGGGGCTTCCTAAAGGTGACATGCCCCCCAAAAACCATTTCAGAAAAATGTTCTCTCCAAAGTCCCCTTGTCGCTCCTTCCCTTCTGAGCCCTCTACTGCGCCCGCCGAACAATTTACATAGACATATCAGGTATGTGATTACTTGAGAGAAATTGGGCTACAAATACCAGTAAAAATTTTCTCCTTTTACCCCTTGCAAAAATTAATAAATTGGATCTACAAGAACATGCGAGTGTAAAAAATTAAGATTTTGAATTTTCTCCTTCACTTTGCTGCTATTCCTGTGAAACACCTAAAGGGTTAAAACACTTACTGAATGTCATTTTGAATACTTTGGGGGGTGTAGTTTTTATAATGGGGTCATTTATGGGGTATTTCTAATATGAAGACCCTTCAAATCCACTTCAAAACTGAACTGGTCACTGAAAAATAGTGAGTTAAAAAATTTTGTGAACATTTTTAAAATTGCTGCTGAACTTTGAAGCTCTCTGGTGTCTTCCAAAAGTAAAAACTCATACATTTTATGATGCAAACATAAAGTAGACATATTGTATATGTGATCCAAAAAAAATTTATTTTAAATATCCATTTTCCTTACAAGCAGAGAGCTTCAAAGTTAGAAAAATGCAAAATTTTAATTTTTTTCATCAAATTTTGGGATTTTTCACCAAGAAAGGATGCAAGTTACCACACAATTTTACCACTATGTTAAAGTAGAATATGTCACGAATAAAAAATCTCGGAATCAGAATGATAACTAAAAGCATTCCAGAGTTATTAATGTTTAAAGTGACAGTGGTCAGATGTTCAAAAAACGCTCTGGTCCTAAGGTGTAAAATGGCCTGGTCCTTAAGGGGTTAAAGAGTACCTCTGATGATCTTTTTACATTTTATAATCCTCCCAGTTCACTGCCACCATCATGATAAACCATCCCCAGCCTTTATTTTTATTATTTGTTAGTTTTCAACCCTGATATTGCTCTGTATTTTCTGCTCAGTCTCAGTCAGATTCACAGACTGGAAGGGGGAGTTTCCCAGCAGGCGTGACATCATCTGAAGCTAAGATGAGCTATGATTGGCCAAGGCTGCACCCCCCCCCCCCCCCCCCAGCACTACAGACTGCCTTTCCTGATTTTCTCTGATGCTCGCGGTCATGTACAGGACGTAAATGTACATCCTGGTGCACAAAGTATCTCCACACCATCCGTGGTCGTTAAGTTGTTAAATTACATTAGAATTTTTTTTATTTACCATAAGGAGTGCAATAGCAAAAATTAGTTTTAATGAGAGTGCCCATTTAACCTTTCCAGGTAAGCTTTATCCTGCAATTCATGTACTAGTTTAGTAGCTCCTCTCTGAACTCTCTCCAAAATATCTATATCCTTTTGTACATACAGTCTCCAGTACTGTGCATAATACTCCAAGTGAGGTCTCACCAGTGCTCTGTACAGCAGTATTGACTCTTCCCTCTCTACTGCTAACATCTCTCTCTATACACCCATGAGCACTTCCATCTCTACTGCTAATACCTCTCCCTATACACCCAAGCATTCTGCTAGCATTTCCTGCTGCTCTATTGCATTATAAGCAGTTATGCATTCATGCTTACATAGTGCATGTTTTTCTGCCGATCATAGTCATAAACACCTAAATAAATCGCCATGATTTAATCCTGTTACATCACTAAAAGTCCCTAATTTTATGGGCAATACTGGGCATCTGCACAGAATGGGAGTGCCCATCTTTGGTTATTCCGGGATGTGTTTTCTACTAACACATGAATGAACATTCCATTCTGAATTTCTGGAAAAATAATTGTATCAAGTCAGGCTCATTTACCATATAGCTCCAACAGCTGACATCCGGAGTAGTAACTTCAATACCCTGGAGAGGAAGGATGTGGAATCCAGGATACAAAGCACTGAATGAATTGTCACAGGCATACTACTAGTATGGAACAAATAAAGCCAGGCGGAAACCTTATGAGTTAAGTTGGTAAACATCCTGATATGATGAAAGGCTTAAACACCTCTGCTATATAATAACATTAAACTGTATTTTTACTCAACTTTATTTTAGATGCCATTCTAAAGTTTGTGCTGTATGTCCTTGTCCTCTTGAAGAAGACCTATGTTCAGTTAAAAAAAATTTGAGGATGCTTGTAAGGAAAATGGATATTCCAAATAAATTATATTTTTATTCACAAATACAATATGTCCACTTTATGTTGGCATCATAAAATGGACATATTTTTACTTTTTGAAAAAATTAGAGGGCTTCAAAGTAGAGCAGCAATTTTAAAAAATTTCCTGAAAATTGCATAATCTGAAGGGACAGATGTTACAGAACTACAACTCCCAGCATGCCTGGGCAGTCCAGGCATGCTAAGAGTTGTAGTTTGGCAACATCTCGAGGGCTACCGTTTGGGCACCACTGTAACAGTGGTCTCCAAACTGTGACCCTCCAGATGTTGCAAAACTACAACTCCCAGCATGCCCATGTTGGGCATGCTGAGAGTTGCAGTTCTACCTTCCTAGTGGTTGCCACCTTAAAGATCACTTTACTTTCACTTTCAGCCGTTGAGGGCATCAGGCACTGAAAGCTGCTTTCACTAAAGACAAATGGCAAAATAAACTATATTATAATAGACCCATTCAAGTTGAGCTAAATGTTCCTACATGTTGCCTCATACATGGAGACAATGACATAAATGCTTTTTAGTCCACTTCAAGTAGCTAACAAAGTAATGGTAAGAGACTCAGAGTTTCTGTTACATCTAACCCTGAGGGTACGCATTCTTTCCTGCAATAACCTAGATAGTGAAGTAATATTAAGAACTTTTATAGCTAATACTGTATAGCAAATGGTCCTCAATAGACATCCCAATACATTATAGATCCGCACTAATGTTCTGCAGTCATTTGTTCTGGTAACTATATTGTGACCACAGCACAAAGCGGTTTCACATATTTGCTCTATACTCTACATAATAACGGAAAATGAATTGGAGACATAGGAAAGTCATGGATAATGTGAATGAATGATTGACCATCTAAACTATTAGGTTTGAATATTCCTGTATTACTATTGCTAAAGAATGCTTTCAAATCATTTAGATTCTATTGAGAAAAGCAATGTTCTTATGGCCAGTCGATGAGCGCAAGGACAGTCTATTACAGTATATCACTTTTAACATAGGGGGAGAATTATCGTTGCTTTCGGACATTGCCTTTTTCTAGCTGTAATTTGGCGCAAACTTGTGCACAGTTAGTTTATGGCCAAAGATTGTGCACAATTTCAAAATAGACACTTTCTTTATTACTTTCATTATTGACATTGCAGTGGAAGATATTTTACTACATGCACCTTTTTGGAAAAGGTACAAAAAAAATTCATTCTGCCTTGCCTTAGAAAAGTGTCATCCTACAGCAAGTTCTGAGGGGATTTTTCATTTGTGAAACATTTTCCAAAGTGTATGCACCTTATTGGTAAATTTGGAGCAAGTAACCCAAAAAACACAGAAAAAAAAGGCAGGAGGGATGACTGCACACAGCTGCACAATTATAACTCTCCCCCGTAAAGTTTCATGTAATGGCTTTGCAGAATGACCCGGGGTGTAGTTATTAGTTATACAGAGTGTACAGGTAGCAGTGGAACCTAGGCTCTGGGGAAAGGGGTGTATATTAGAGTTGAGAGAACTTTTGAAAAGTTCGATTCGCCAGACTCGACGAACTTTCAGATATCACGAGTTCGGTTCGGCTTGGTTTGACTCGAACCAGCAATGAAATAAGCCACTAAACACGTTCATAACGCTGCCTAGCTCAGTTATGGCAACATGCGGTAACCCATGGTAACTATTACAGCCCATTTTTAAGCCTCCTCCTCAGTATCGCCTTGTGTAAGGTCCTCATCTCCTCTCTCTTCCATAGAGTTTATCTCCAAATCCTCCTCCTCAGGCCCCACTACCTCCTCATCCAACATCTGTACTGCTGCCATCAAGACATGTAGTCTCCTCCGTCCCTCCTTCTTCCATCATCGCCGTCAGCGTCTACTCCAAAAGGAATATCAGAGGCATTACATCGCCAATGCCACTGTTTTCCTTGATGACATATCAGTACTGTACTAGTACTGCCACGAACATTCTTACTGGCAAAGAACATGGTGGGGGTCTTGTGCTCTCTACCCTGTCCACCAACTCGTTTTCCAGACATGTTTTTTTTTTTTTTTGTTACTTTTATCCTTTTTGGGTGAATTTTTTACTAACCTACTTGTCAAATCAAAGATTCAAACGCTTTAAACGCTTTTTGCATGGCAGGGATGATGACACAACAAGTACTGAAGGTGGTTGCGGAACAATATTAAATGCACCAGAACTGTATAACACTACAGACTAGATACATGTAACTTTAACAGCACAATGCGTACTGAACGTGTTTGCGGAAATCTATTATATTCACTACTGTGTTAACAGGTCATATAGGTATAAAGGGGCCACTAGAATACACTTTGTGGGTGGGCGGCACAGATCAATACACCTCACTGGCTACTGTAGCTGGTTCAGAACACTATTCAATTCAGGTATATGCAGGTATGAGCCTTGAAAAAGGTGGCAAAAGATGAGCCCTTCAGAGGCTGTGATTAAGATGTCCCGTTATATGCTGTTTTGGTGTATAGGAGCCCCTATTTCTTATATGGGGATTTAATTGTGTACACACACAAGGTTTCTCTTTCTAATCTTTATCTCTCTCTCTCTCTCTTTCTAATCACTAACTGTCCCTATTTCTTCTCTCTTTGTAATCTGTATGTTAGTCTCTATCTTTCTAACCACTAACTGTCCCTATGTTTGGCTTTCTCCCTCTCTTTCCCTGTCTCCTATGTGCAGAAGTTCCAGCGCTCTGAACGCTGTGGGTGACGTCACTGCCCTTTTTCTGTGTCCCTTGCTGTGTCCTATTGGCCTTTGTGCTGATTGACACAGTAAGCAGAAAATCCCATGATAGACCTGGATTATCATGTGATCTGCCCACCCTGCTTCTTCAATCAGTCAAAAAACCATGCTTTCAGGTGACGTCAGTCCGCAGATATTCCGGCTTTAAATACATGAGCAGGTACGTACATAACAAACAACCGAGATAATGAATTTTCTGATGTGGAGTAGAATATTAATCATGAGGAGTCTATTAGTGAACCATTTATGGGTGGCAGGTAATCCAAATTCTGTCCCCCCCCCCCCCCCCCCCCATCTCGATAGGGAGCGCTATTGATCTTTTTTATCAAGCAGTTCTTCAAGAAACAAAAGCTCTAGTTTACCTGCAGGCACATCCCAATATCTCAGTTTCAGAGAGAAAAGCTCTCACCTGGTTAACAAACCATCCTGAGATTAAGGTATTGAAAGCCAATAAGGGAGGAGTGGTGGTGATTTGGTATCGGAGAGATCACGATGCCAAAGTCTCCAACCAACAGAACAAATTACGCTCCCTTTTGAGAACCTACACAAATCGAGGTGTCAGATCAGAATCCACAGCTTTTAAACTTTTCACTGATCATCCACAATACCCATACTGGTACATATTACCCAAGGTTCATAAGTCAGCCCTATAGTGGCAGGGACTGGCTCAGTGACTGCTTCTCTAGTTGTTTAGACTGGTTGCTTTGCCCTCTTTTTTGAAGGACTGGGGATCTCATTAATATTCTAAACGATTTTTATTGGCAAAAGGGTTTTCAATTGGCATCCATAGACGTGGAGCGCCTCTATACCCACATCCCTCATGATGCGGGTATAGAGGCGATCCGTAATTGTCTGTGAAGTGCGGAAAAATCTCATGACTTTATTGATTTTGTGAGTGATAGTCTCAGATTTATTTTGGAAAATAATGCATTTAAATTCAATGACCAATGGTACAGACAAAAACAAGGCACTGCGATGGGCACGCCCATCTCTTGCACTTATGCAAAGATTACATTGTTTCTACCAGTAATATTTATGCCCCATTCATCAAATTATTTTTAAGATTCATTGATGACATCTTTATAGTTTGGGAGGGTTCTGAAAAAGATTTTTAAAATTTTGTTTCCTATTTAAATTCCCAAAATAAAACTAACATGACCTTCATATACCAATTTGGAGGAGACAGATTAGAATTCTTGGATGTAGAAATTATAGTTTCTAGTAATTAATTAATCACAGCAGGATTAAGAAAAAACATATCTAAAAAATGCCCTTCTCCACTTTAACAGTTCCCATCTGCATCATGTCAAAACCAGTATTCCCTACAGCCAGTTCATTAGGTTAAAAAGAATAAATAATAATCATGACTGGTTTCACAAACAGGCTAATGATTTGAAACAGCGGTTTTTAGAACGGGGTTACCCGAAGAAGAAAAAAAATGAAGCCTTCAGTAGAAGTGAGAGTGTGAAAAGAGCTCAACTCTTGAACCATAAAAACAAGAAGAAGAAGCATGAGAAAAAATGTATTTTCTCTTTCCAGAATTCCTCTGTGGCCACAATAGTGAGAAACGCAATATGGAAATTCTGGTATATGTTGGAAAAAGACCCAGATGTGAGAGATATAGCTCTACGTAAACCAGTTATTATGTTTAGAAGAAATGGTACTGTAGGTAGCCAAATAAAAAAAACTAGAGAAGAAAAGGCTAGAAGAGAAAAAAAGAACACTCCACAAAAATTGGTTACAATCAAATACACCCATAAATGTAATAATTGTTCTTTCTGTGCTCATAATTTAGCAATGAAACATTTTAAATTGGGCTGTATCTCTATTTCAGTGAATGAATTGATTACTGTTTGGTTTGCCCTTGTGGATTTTTTTTACAAAGTTAAGACAAAGAGGACACGGTTTGAACGAATCAGAGAACATATCAGGTCTATCAAAATCGTGACAGGAGCCACTAAATTTATTATGTATAAAGAGTAGGAGAGGCTCTGGGACCCGACCTACTCAAATAACACCTATACCCATGGTGTAAAAAATGCAATAAATAAAAAATGGAAATTGAGGCTCAGGGTCAATGAATATTGGATGATGATATGTTTATTATAATAAAATATATGTGATAGTTAAAGTGTGTGCCGAACCTCACAGGGCCCTTGTGGGTCGGCAAATACACAATAAAAATTCATAATAGATATACAAATATAATACGGCAATTGTAACTAATATCAACAGGTAATTAGTAAAATTCATAAAATTGTAAAAAAATTTATAAAAAATATAAGAGTGTCCACAGTATCCGATAAAACTGCCAAAATTATCCACAGTGTCCGGTTAAATCAGTCAAAATTATCCACAGTGTCTGATAAGCCAGCCGAAAAGAAATAGAGATATTCTTGAGAAATTGATCTAATAGTTCAGATGGTGGGTACCATGAAAATAAAGTGCATATTAATCTCTTAGTAGTTTTGTTCAAATGAATCCCCTTGTATGTGAATCGTTTGTAATCCGATGTATAAGTTCTGGCTCTTTGTGCAAAGAGCCCGCTGCTAGAGACTGGGCAGTTTCAACGATATGCAGCGATGTCTGAAGTGAACTTAATGGAGAAGATACAATGTTGCTAGACAAGTGATACTATGTATGCATACAATTTTGTAAAGGGTTGAGTTCTCTTGACCTGCTGCTAGAGATTTTGCAGTCACAAAATATGCAGTGGGTTTTGGTGGGCAAATAAACAGAGGACTGCAGCGCTTCAAAAGTACAGCATAGCTGTATACATAGTACCTGATGTGGCGCTGGTGGTCCCGGCTTGGTACAGATGATGGTCAGCTGTTAGAGACACGGCTTGTCTCAAAAGATACAGCAAATTGTAGAGGATCCGATTCTTGCAACGGCTCTGAAAATTAGCCCGGTATGGCATATCCTCGTGGCTGGAGCGTTGCGCATAGGTTTGATGCGCCGAAAATTGAAGGGTTCTGCCTTTGGGATATTGGCTGTATGGAGTGGCACTTAGAAGGGAAAGCTGGATGCATTTCAAGTCCTTCATAGGACTTTTCCTCAGCAGCTAAAAGTTTATCGGATACTGTGGACACTCTTTTATTGTACATTTTTTAAAATTTTATGATTTTTACTAATTACCTGTTGATATTAGTTACAGTTGCCGTATTATATTTGTATATCTATTGTGAATTTTTATTGTGTATTTGCCGACCCACAAGGGCCCTGTGAGGTTCGGCACACACTTTAACTATCATACATATTTTATTATAATAAACATATCATCATCCAATATTCATTGACCCTGAGCCTCAATTTCCATTTTTTATTTTTCACTAAATTTATTAAACATATAGTGGATGCCCATAGCAGCGATATTAAAGTTATTAGGTTTGCCGGTATAGAAACGGTGCTGTCGATGAAAGATGGAGGAGATCGGCACCTCAAATTGATGCAAAGAGAAGCATGGTGGATTATACACACTGATGTGACAGGTCCATAAGGACTCAATGAACGGAATGAGCTTAATGTCTTTCTCTAACTGTCCACATAATACTTGCAGCCCCTCATTTTTACACTAGGTGTTTTGTTTTTAATATGTGTGTTTTTGTGTTCGGAAAACAGCTACGAAGGTGTTTGATCACCTACAGAAAATAACTGGAAAAATATTGATACACACTGACCCATTTGGTCAAGTAAGTGTTTTCACAAGCAATGAGAGTACTATTTTTTCTGTGAAAACCAAGATTTGTTGAAGTCTGTTTAAAAGTGCATTTTTTCGTAACGGATATGGAGCATTACAAGAAAAAATAGCTATACACCTTTCCATGGGTTGTGCCTGTATTGCAGCTTAGTCATATGCATTTAAAATGAGGATGCTTTACTGCACTAGATACAACACATAGACAGAAGGAAAGTTGTTTCTGGTAAAGAAAAAAGTAATGCCTTCCTTTAAATCCTGGACAACCCCTTTAAGAAAGAAGCTAGAGAAAAAGCCTGAGAGTCCTTTGACATGGACATGTACTGGCTCTATAGCAAAAGTGATCTGCATTTTTATTTTTTTACACTAGCTGAGTACCCGGCGTTGCCCGTTTTTTCCTTCCTAATCCTTGTTGGGGAGGAAAATCAACAAAGGAGGAAGCTTTTGACTTCAAATCCCATCCACATATATTGTTGTCATATCCCAACCCCATATCCCGTCCTCATACCCCGACCTCCTATCCAGTCCTCCTATCCCGACCTCCTATCCCGACCTCCTATCTCGACCTCCTATCTCGACCTCCTATTTCGACCTCCTATCTCGACCCCCTATCCTGTCCTCCTATCTCAACCCCCTATCTCGTCCTCCTATCTCCACCTCTTATCCCGTCCTCCTATCTCAACCTCCTATCCCGACCTCCTATCTCTCCCTCCTATCTCGACCTCCTAACTCGACCTCCTATCCCGACCCTCCCGTCCTCCTATCTCCACCTCCTATCTCGACCTCCCATCCTGTCCTCATATCCCAACCCGTAATATGTGTACCAGGTATTGAAATATCTCCAGCCGTACAGAAGTTATGTGGGAACATACATTTCCCATTGATTTGCATGGGACTTTAAACAAAAACTCTGACCCTCACAAATGGGGGTAGTTAAGGGTTAAATTAACTATCCTATATTTTAAGTGGACATATAAGTAACATGTGACCAAGTATTATCGAAATATCTCCAACCGTTTGGAAGTTGTGCAGTAACATATATTTCCCATTGACTTGTATGGGACTTTAAACATAAACCCCGCCCCTGGCAAATGGGGGTGAGTAAGGGTTAAATCACCTATCCTATGTTTGTTGTTGACATATAAGTAACATGTGTGCCAAGTTTCATGTTAATATTTTTAGCCGTGTGAAAGTTTTTATGGAATATACAAACACACACACACACACGTTGAGTTTTATATATATAGATTATTTGTATGAATGATCGTTTATGATATAGTTCAAACCATGTTACATTATTGTCGGCAGCACATACGTAAACATGTCAAAAAGTTCTGATCAGTCAGGGTCTTCATCCTGAGATCCCACTGATCAGTATATATAGCTGGGTGAAGCACGTAGCTGTGCACTTCAGTCCCCAGGTCAGTGCTCAGTCTGTCCAATTGCAGAAGATAGGCTCCATTATAAGCCACGTGTTTTATTCAGCTATAGCTACAGGTCAGTGGGAGTCTGTGTTGGGACCCCAACCAATCAATTTTTTTTTTATGGCAGAAAAGCTTTAAAGGGTACCTCTCATCAAAAAAACTTTTGATATATTATAGATTAATGTATGCAGAATAACTTTACAATTGCATGTTATTAAAAAATATGCTTCTTTCTATTTCATTTTCCACTTTGAAGACATTACCACTAGGGGTCTCCCTACCAGTCCTGGCAGCAAGCATTTCAGACTCATGCCGGAGTCCTAAACACTACGAGCTGCCAGTCTGCTTTGTTCACAAAGGAGAACACTCAGAGCTGCCAGCCTGCTTTGTTCACAGCCTGTTTGGCTGTGAACAAAGCAGGCTGGCAGCTCTGAGTGTTTAGGACTCCAGCATGAGTCAGAAATGTTTGCTGACAGGACTGATCGGGAAAAATACAATAGAAAGAAGCATATTTTTCATCAACATGCTATTGGAAAGTTATTCAACATTCATTAATCTAAAATATATCAAAAGTTTATTTGATGAGAGGTAGCCTTTAAGCTTTCTCAGAAGATACTTAACCCAGCCATATTTTATTTTTAATATCTGTAAAAAAAAGAACAACTTGCAAACAAAAAACAAGAACTGATTTGCTCTTGGCCTTTAAGACATCTCCTTGTATAGAAACAATGAAATATTTATTATCCCCATTGTTCCTTCCCTTAAGCTTTTAACTCCCATTACGTATATGTATCATTAGATAATCTCAGAAATGTGATCTGTCGAATCTCTGTAAAGATGCTAGGCTAGACTACAGACCACAAGCACAATGCTGATGTAAAGGGTTGTCTGCTATTCTGCTTGTATGATTCATGGGCACTCAGACCATGTGCGTTCCGAGACACATGTACGTTTAAGAGTATACAGACCCTCGAGACCATGTAGCTACGATAGGGCCCCTGAAGATACGGGGTGTATTTGTTTGCTTTTTGAGCTTGTACAGGCATGTAGTCTTCATAGCTGCCGCAACGTTAGCAATTTGGGATAGCGCACTAGGATCCCTTGTAACATGCTTTTAGGAGTATAATGGTGTCAGGACGCCCCTGAAACACGTCTAATTTTAAATTTTTTACAAATAACACAATGGATTACAAAAAAAATATGTAAAGACGTATGTGTAAAAAGGCCAATCTTCCCCAAGAACAAGACTGTTGTAGATCCACTAGTTAGTTGATCTACTATTGTGGGATATACAGTGGTCCATCAACATACGATGGTAATCCGTTCCAAATGGACCATCGTTTGTTGAAACCATCGTATGTTGAGGGATCTGTGCAATGTAAAGTATAGGACAGTGGTCTACAACCTGCGGACCTCCAGATGTTGCACAACTACAACACCCAGCATGCCCGGACAGCCAACGGCTGTCCGGGCATGCTGGGAGTTGTAGTTTTGCAACATCTGGAGGTCCGCAGGTTGAAGACCACTGGTATTAAAGGTTGTACTCACGTGTCCCCGCCGCTCCAGACCGTCACCGCTGCCCTGGATGTCACCGTCCATCGCTGTCGCTGCATCCCCGGGATGTCCCGATGCTCCGGCAAGGCCTCTGCTTCCCTGGCATCCTCGCTCTCCGTCGCCGCCATCACGTCGCTACGAACGCCGCTCCTATTGGATGACGGGACGGCGTGCGCAACGACGTGATGAAGATGATGGAGAGCGCCGACGATGCAGGGATCCTGAAGAGGACACGCCGGAGCCCCGAGGACAGGTAAGTGATCGTCAGCGGACCACACGGGGCACCGTAAACTGCTATCCGGTGGCAGCTGAAGCAGTCTGCGCTGCCGGATAGCAGTTTATGCGATGGCCCCGACATACAAAAGCATCGTATGTTGATGCTGCCTTCAACATGCGATGGCCTCTGAGAAGCTATGGTATGTTGAAATGATCGTATGTCGGGGCCATCGTAGGTCGGGGGGGTCACTGTACAGTGGATCCCCTAAATATCTCCTATAAATTCAGTGCAGTTTCACAATATTCAAAATAACACTTACAGGTTAAGAGTAGGGTCACACATGCCATATTTTGCTGTGTATTTGCTGATGTGTATTTTTCTACTGATTTAAAGGGGTACTTCGGTGAAATTGTTTGTTTGTTTTTTTGTTTGTTTTTTGTGTTTTTTTTTTATTCAACTGGTGCCAGAAAGTTAATCTGATTTGTAAATAATTTCTATTTAAAAATCTTAACCTTTCCAGTACTTATCAGCAGCTGTATGCTCCACAGGAAGTTCTTTTCTTTTTAACCCCTTAAGGATCACGTTTTTCTGTTTTTGCACTTTCATTTTTTCCTCATCACATTCTAAAAATCAGAACGCTTTCAATTTTGCACCTACAGACTCATATGAGGGCTTATTTTTTGCGCCACCAATTATACTTTGCAATGATATCAATCATTTCACCATAAAATTTATGGCAAACTGAGAAAAAAACATTTTTGTGGGGCAAAATTGGAAAAAAAAAACGCCATTTTGTAACTTGTGCGATTCACCCCAATGGATCACCAGGGAGCAGTTAAAGGTACCTTTAGACGCCGCTGTCAGCTTTAGTGGCGATCTAAAGGGTTAATAGCCGACTGATATTCGGCTATTAATGCCGGCCCTCAGCTACAAGAATCAGCTGGGGGCCGGCCGGTATGGCTCGGGCTCGAGTCGGGAGCCCGCGCCATACCTGCTTAATGGCACATGGACGTGTATACACGTCCATGGTCGTTAAGGGGTAAAATTTATTTTCTGTTTGATCACAGTGCTCTTTGCTGACACCTCTGTCCATGTCCCCATAGCAAATCTCTTCTGCTCTGGACAGTTCTTGACATGGACAGGAGGTGTCAGCAGAGAGCACTGTGGTCAGACAGAAAAGAAATTTAAAAAGAAAAGAACTTCCTGTGGAACATACAGCAGCTGATAAGTGCTGGAAGGATTAAGATTTTTAAATAGAAGTAATTTACAAATCTGTTTAACATTCTGGTACCAGTTGATTTAAAAGAAAATTGTTTTTCACTAGAGTACCCCTTTAAGTCAATGGGTAGCAAAACTGATATTGCTACCTATTGACTTCAATGGGCAGGAAAATAAAAGTAAATATGCAGAAAAATATGACACGTGTGACCCTACTCTAAATTGCAGAATTTTTGGTTATGTGCAATGCAAGGGCCACAGTATTAAACATAGTCAAGCATTTGAAAACCAGTGTTTCCCAAACCAGGGTACCTCCAGCTGTTGCAAAACTACAACTCCCAGCATGCCCGGACAGCCGTTGAATGTCTGAGCATGCTGGTAATTGTACTTTGGCAACAGCTGGAGGCACACTGCTCGGTAAACACTGCTTTAGATTCTATATCCACCTTTGACTCCCAAGCCCAAGCAATAAATGTAATCTTATCTCTACCCTCAAATAAAAAGTTGAAATAATCTGCCATTTCCATGCCATAAATACATAAAAAAAAAAAAAAAAAAACACATAAGCGAACAAAGATCAGACCGGTGACAGGGACAACTTATACACAAGGATTGTGAAAACCTGCAAGTAGGATCTCTGGTGATGATGATGATGTTTGGCACCTATGAGCTCAACGCCATACCACACCCTAGCTGACTGTTAGGCTATAGTCACACGGTGGAATTTCTGAGCGGAGAATTCCAGGGGAATATTCCACTCAGAAATTCCGCTGCAGCAGAGTCCCATTGTTTTCAATGGGATTCTGCTGCACTGTGCGCACAGCGGAATTTCCGCGTCAGATAAAAATCCTGATTCCGTTGTCTGCAGAAAGAATAGACATGTCTATTCTCTCCATGGATCCTGCTCGGAAATACCTTGCCGTCTATGAGGCAGCGGATTTAGGAGCGGTCCTAGAGCCTGCCGGAACTTTAAAATGTATGGAACATCTGCCCATATTTTCCGAGTGGACGTTCTGCACGCATATAACCGTGTGAACTAAGCCCCATTATGACAGCTCACAGAGCCCTTCATTTATATGCTACAAATAGTAGATTAGGTAAGTATTTTATAGATTGTATGTCCTCCTGGGCAGGGCTCTCTCTCCTTCTATCAGTCTGATACTTACTCAGTGTCACATTCATGCTATGCATTTTAACCCTTATCATATGCACAGTGCCCTGAAAGCAAGGGCGCAATAAAAAATAAAGATAATAAACAATACGCACAGGTATTGTTTGTAGTCTGTTACCATGAAGATACATAGCTCTGCATAGGAGCTGTATACACCATTGAGTGGCATTTTTTAGTTTTTACATCAAGACTATTTGCAAAGTTGTTGCTTTTGCAAGCAAATATCTTGTGCCATCTTGCTATAGGAAAATAATGTGCTGATGTAGGGGTATGTTATTCTTGTTAAATCGTGTAAATTCCTTTAGAGATTACATGTTAACATGTAATGCAATATAAAATGAATCATACATGTAATCCTATCTAAAACCCCGTGGGGGAGATTTATCTAAACCTGTACAAAGGAAAAGTTGCCTCATTGTCCATACTAACCAATCCGATTGCTTCTTTCATTTTGCAGAGGTCTTGTTAAAAATGAAAGAAGCGATCTGATTGGTTGCCATTGGCAACTAGGCAACCTTCCCTTTGGACAGGTTTTGATAAATCTCCTCCAGTGGTCAAGCAAAGACCACTGACTTATTAGGGGACTGGTACGGAAGTCTAGATTCCTATGGTGGGATGGTAGACACTTGGCACCATTACTTGAATGAATATTTATTGTTTTATGATATCTGTAGGCCAGTGTTAACCAGCTTTAGTGCCTCCAGCTGTTGCAAAACTACAACTCATGCCCAAAACCAGCATGCCCACACAGCTGAAGGCGCGAACGGGTTTCTGTCAGTTCATATCATCAGAAATGCAGTGAGGACGGGATTTGTGTCCATAATACATATGCAAAAATATGCATGTAACATACAAGTGTGAAATCGGGCCTTGGTTTGTATAAATCTGAATAGTGACATTTTTGCACTGGCCTACGGTACAAAGCAGTGACTGAGATTTATCAAAACTTGTGTAGAGAGTGGTGCAGTTGCCTATAACAACAAGGTTGGTTCTTTCATTTATAAAGAGGCCTCTGAAAAATGAAAGAAGCAATCTGATTGGTTGCTATGGGCAATTGCATCACTTTTCCTCTACACAGGTTTTGATAAATCTCCCCCTATAACTGTATGCAATACATTTACTCATCACATTCCTACTGGTCAGAAACAATTGTTTTATCGATGTAAACCTCCAGATTGTTTTTTTGGAGTGGAATTTTTTTAAGTGGAATTTCCGCGCAAATTCCGCGGGGAACGGTGGTGGGCTAAAAAAAAATGTCTTTGATTTCAATGGGACAAAGACGCAGATTCCACATGAAAAAAGAACATGTTTATTCTTCATGCGGAACGGAATTCAGCGTCGGAATTCCACTTGTGGAAATTCCTCAGTGTGAGCGGAGGAGCTGAAATACAGTTAAACTCTATGGGGTGTTTCATTGCTGACTGAATTGGAGAGGAATAAGCGAGCGGAGTTACTCGAGTAAATTCCACTCCAATTCCTCAATGTGAAGATACCCTTAGATTACTTGTAAGAGAGTTAATGGATTTCATAGTTTAGATCAGTGTTTTACAACCAGTGCGCCTCCAGCTTTTGCAAAACTACAACTACCAGCAAGCATGCTGTAAGTTGTAGTTTTGCAACAGCTGGAGGTACACTGGGAAATTAGAAAGATAGACATGATATATATAAATTCAACATAGATATATAAATAAATATGAGATAGATAGATAAATAAGAGATAGATAGATAGATAGATAGATAGATAGATAGATAGATAGATAGATAGGAGATAGATATGAGATAGATATGGGATAGATAGATAGATATAGAATAGATATGAGATAGATAGATAGATAGATAGACAGATGGGAGATAGATATGAGATAGATATGGGATAGATAGATAGATATGGGAAAGATATGAGATAGATAGATAGACAGATAGGAGATAGATATGAGATAGATATGGGATAGATAGATAGATAGATATGGGATAGATATGAGATAAATAGATATGAGATAGATAGATATGAGATAGATAGATAGATAGGAGATAGATATGGGATAGATAGATGGATAGATAGATATGAGATAGATAGACAGATAGGAGATGGATATGGGATAGATAGATAGATATGGGATAGATAGATATGCGGTGGCCCACCCAGTTTGGGAGGTGTTACCCCCTACCCTTGCTGCCCTGTCAGACTGCCTCTTGCAGTGTCCCCAGGGCCTCCCTTGCACACATGTTTCACCAATTGTTGTATTATAAAATGTGTAAAGAGGTGTTATAACTTTAAGAAGGTTGTCATGTGATATGTCATGTGATTGTTACCCAGGAGGTATCAGTGTTCAGATGACCCAAGGGTGGCCTATGGGCTCCCTGCTAGTCTCCCCCATAGAAGCCCTGGGAGGAAGAGCTTTCTCTGTCTTGCTTCCTGCTGAGGTCCAGTGTAGTTGAGTCTAGGTATGGTGTCCAGAGTCAAAGGAGGCCTCAAGTCCAGTCTGCGGCCACAGACAGCTACAAGTAAGCCACAGTCTCATCATTTGTCAAGTCAACGTGGTCTGCATTAAATTGACCATATCTACTCCAAGTCCCAGCAAGTCCTTAAGGTCTCTGCATCACTGGTCACCTCCGTGGGCCCTGGCTGAACTGTATAGACTTTTCCACCTGTCTAACTCTCAGTAATGCTACCATTGTCCGTAACTTGGGGTTGGAGTCATTATTGCCCATGTGCCTAGCCCAGGATCCAGCGGTATACCTTTGGGTGGTATTGAAGATAAAGTACACCCTGGCATCACGAATACAAGGGGTTAATGCCATCTGCCCCTAAGGTAATTCTATCTGCCCTGCATCTCACCTCATACCACAGATATATATATATATATATATATATATATATATATATATATATATATATATAGAAAGAGAGATATGGGATAGACAGATTTTAATATGACCTTTATTTACCCCCTTCATTCTACAATAATGTGGAAGGTGAAAATGTAGTAGAGATAAATGTGTCACTGCACTCTTTTCATTACTTTTGCACCATAATACTGTCTTGGGTAAAACTGCATATATCACATAACAGTGTCACGATAAACTAAGCAAGCAAAATCTTTTTGGCACTTAAATGTATACCTATAGGCATTATATTCCAACAGAAAGCTTACGTTATAGGTAAAACTAAATACATAAAGTAATAGTGCTTGGCATAGTGACCTGGTTTCCATAAATACTATAGTAAAGATTAGAAGGTTTCACACTATACATAGTAGGAAATTCTCACTTTGTGCTCCCAGAATGAGGAAGTAATGTCACTTTTCTAGTTGGACTCTGGACCCTTTTCACTTGGTTTCTGCTATTTGGCATCTGAGGAATTGTTACAATGGTGCACCTACCTGTCTACCAGAGAGAATAGTGGAGTCCCAGCAGAAGTGTCAGCCAATTCACTTATACCCCCCTGAGGATGAAGATGACTCCCAGGATCATTGAAGACAGGACACTGGAGCAGAATGTCTTTGTGTGCGCTCACTGGGAGCTGTCCATGGTGTCTGGAAGTGTGGAGAGTGCCTGGCAGCCCTTACAGCTGAGCACAGCCCTTTAGTCACCACACCTATTTCCTTAAGTAGCTGACACTGGATCACCCCCTACCTGAGAGAGAGCAGCACTGCAAACACAGGGAGCAGGGGCAGGATGGTCTAATAGAGGAGCCTCTATATATTTACACTACACAGTATTATGTGTATAGAGATCTGAAAAGGATATATAGCTCTGCTACATGGTTGGATAGATAGATATGAGATAGATAGATAGATAGATAGATGATAGATATATAGATATGAGATAGATAGATGAGACATATAGATATATATGAGATAGATAGATATGAGAGATAGATAGATAGATATGAGAGATAGATAGATAGATAGATAGATAGATAGATAGATTAATTGATTGATTGATAGATGATAGATAGATAGATATGAGATAGATAGATGGTAGATAGATATGAGATAGATAGATAGATAGATATGAGATAGATATGAGATAGATAGATAGATAGATATGAGATAGATAGATAAATAGATAGATAGATTGATTGATAGATGATTGATAGATAGATAGATTTGAGATAGATAGATGAGACAGATAGATAGATATGGGATAGATAGATGATAGATAGATATGAGATAGATAGATAGATAGATATGGGATAGATAGATATGAGATAGATAGAAAAATATTACAAATATGATAGATAGGTAGATAGTAGAAATATATAAAATAGATAGATATTAGAAACAAATGGATAGAGAGAGAGGAAATAGATGATAGACAGATATGAGATAGATGATAGATAGATAGATAGATAGATAGATAGGAGATAGATAGATATTAGAAATATGATAGATGGGTAGATATATAGTAGAAATAGATATAATGGTTAGATATAAACTAGAATAGAAAGAAACAGATAAATAGTTACATATGAGAGAGAGAAAGAGATACAGATAGATAGATAGATGAATAGATATGAGATCGATGGATAGATAATAGATAGATATGAGATAGATAGATGATAGACAGACAGACATATATACAGATATGAGAAAGATAGATAAATAGAGATAGAACTAATTAGATAGAAAAATCGATAGATAATTAGAAATAGAGTAGAATTAGATAAATCGATATTTAAAAATAGATAGCTATGAGATAGATAGAGAGAGATACTGTATATAGATAGATAGAATGGCTCTATTTAACCCCTTTTTGCACTTTTGTTTTTTCCTCCTTACCTTTTAAAAATCATAACCCTTTAAATTTTGCACCTAAAAATCCATATGACGGCTTATTTTTTGCGCCACCAATTCTACTTTGTAATGACATCAGTCATTTTACCCAAAAATCTACGGCGTAACAGAAAAAAAAAATCATTGTGCGACAAAATGGAAGAAAAAACGCCATTTTATAAATTTTGGAGGCTTCTGTTTCTATGCAGTACATTTTTCATAAAAAATGACACCTAATGTTTATTCTGTAGGTCCATACGATTAAAATGATGCCCTAGTTATATAGGTTTGATTTTTTATTACTTCGGAAAAAAATCATAACCACATGCAGGAAAATGTATACGTTTAAAATTGTCATCTTCTGACCCCTATAACTTTTTTTATTGTTCCATGTACGGGGAGGTATGAGGGCTAATTTTTGGTACCATTTTTGTTTTGATCTGACTTTTTGATCGCTTTTTATTCATTTTTTTATGTTATAAAAAGTGACCAAAAATACGCTATTTTGGAATTTATTTGCGCATATGCCATTGACCGTGCAGTTTAATTAACAATATATTTTTATAGTTCGGACATTTTCGCACGCGGCAATACCACATATATTTATTTTTATTAATACAGGTTTTTTTTAATGGGAAAAGGGGGGTGATTCGAACTTTTATTAGAGAAGGTGTTAAATGATCTTTATTAACTTTTTTGTTCACTTTTTTTTTTTTGCAGTGTTATAGCTCCCATAGGGACCTATAACACTGCACACACTGATCTTTTACACAGATCACTGCAAAGTGAACGGCGTCCTGGCTGCTGATAGCAGCAGGGACCATGTGGGTATTATGCGAGCTCAGCTCCTGAGCTCGCTTCATAACCCCCCCCGTGCCGCAGCGCCGTACAAACCCAGCGTTCTGCGGCCAGGGGTTAAAGTGGTATTCTATGTGTTGTTGTATTTTTTTTTTATAACTAAATGTGCTCAGGTTGCTGTAACACAAAGATAAAGAGTATACTAGCCTATCTTGCTCCCCCTGTTCTCACAGAACCCAGTACCAGGATCTGCAGGAACAGCTGCAGCAGGGGTGCAGGCAAGGTACCGTATATACTCGAGTATAAGCCGAGTTTTTCAGCACGATTTTTCATGCTGAAAACACCCCCCTCGGCTTATACTCGAGTGAACAAAAAAACGTTTCTGGCTTTAGCTGTGAGGGGATGGTCCATCATCATCACCCCCCCCCCCCCCTCGTCACTTTCGTTTTTTCCTCTTCCCCTTCTAAAAATCATAACGCTTAAAATTTTCCACCTACAGACCCCTATGAGGGCTTGTTTATTGGGCCACCAATTTTGCTTTGTAATGATATCAATCATTTCAGCACAAAATCTATGGCGAAACCCCCCCAAAAAAATTTTGTGGGTAAAATTTTTTTTAAAAAACCCCGCCATTTAGGAAATTTTACGGGCTTTCAAATCCACGCAGCGCACTTTTCGGTAAAAATGCCATGTTTGTTTAATCTGTAGGTCCATACGATTAAAATGATACCCATCTTATATAGTATTAATTTTGTTTTACTTCTTTAACCCCTTAAGGACTCAGCCCATTTGGGCCTTAAGGACGCAGACAATTTTATTTTTACGTTTTCGTTTTTATATTTTCATCCACAGACTAGTATGAGGGCTTGTTTTTTGTGGGACCAGTTGTCCGTTGTAATGCCATCACTCACTTTACCATAAAATGTATGGCGCAACCAAAAAAATACTATTTGTGTGGTGAAATTAAAAAGAAAACCGCAATTTTGCTAATTTTGGAAGGTTTTGTTTTCATGCTGTACAATTTATTGTAAAAATTATGTGTTTTTTATTCTTTGGCTCAATACGATTAAAATGATACCCATGATAACTTACGTTTCTATTACTGTTGCGCTTAAAAAAATCGCAAACTTTTTAGCCAAATTAGTACATTTAAAATCCCTCTAATTTGAAGACCTATAACTTTTTCATTTTTCCTTATAAGCGGCGGTCTGGGGGCTCATTTTTTGCGCCATGATCTGTACTTTTTATTGATACCATATTTGCTTATATAAAACTTTTAATCAATTTTTTATAATTTTTTTTTTTGGAATAAAATGTTATAAAAACCAGCTATTTTGGACTTTTTTTTTTACGTTCACCGTACGGTATCATTAACATTTTATTTTAATAGTTCAGATATTTACGCATGCGGTGATACCAAATATGTATATAAAAAATTTTAACACTTTTTGGGGGTGAAATAGGGAAAATGGGACAATTTACGTTTTTCACATTTCACATTTTTTTTTTAACTTAATTTTTTACACTATAATAGTCCCCATAGGGAACTATTTATAGCAATCATTCGATTGCTAATACTGTTCAGTGCTATGTATAGGACACAGCACTGATCAGAATTATCGGTCATCTTCTGCTCTGGTCGACAGATCAGAGCAGAAGACGCCGGGAAGGTAGTGGAGGCAGGTGAGGGGACTGCCGTGCTGGATGATCGGATCGCCGCGGCAGAGCTGCGGGCGATCCGATCATCCATTTTAATGACCGCGATGCTGCAGATGCCGTGATCTATTTTGATCACAGCATCTGAGGGGTTAATGGCTGGTGGCTTGTTATTTGTGGAATGAGTTGTACTTTTCACTGGTACTATTTCGGGATACAAATATGTTTATTATTTATAAGAATTTTTTGCATTAAACATTTTGTGCTGTTTGTCATGTGGTATAAATGTAGTACTTTTGCACAATAAAAACTATTAAAAGGAGAAGGGGTTAGATGCACTGTTGAAATGAAAAGAAAACAGTAGTAGCAGCACTGCAAGGAACTAGTTACACTAAGTACTGAACTCCTGTATCTGAGAGGAAAGCCTTGCTTTACCTTTTAGGCAGACCTTTGAGCTTATGTGAGTAGGCAGTGGACAACAGTATGTGAGCCTGCCTGTCTCCTAACAGGCAGTGGACAGCAGATAACAGAGAAGTGGGGCACCTAGTAGCCAAGACTTCACAGCTTTTGTTCTGGCAGGAAGGAATACATTTTTGCAAATTATGCTATTTACAAATTTTCACATCTATGGATTTATCTATGGAGTATTTTATTGTTCATATACTGGACAGACACACCAGTGAGATCTTGTGAGTAGGCCCTAAGATCACCTTTTATGGTGTGACATGGTTGCAAAACTCACTTTATGACACACACTAGGCTTGATGGTTGCAAAACAAACTGAGTGGCACAAACAATTTCTGGGCAGACCTTGACTAGGGCCAGGGATCACAAAATACTTCAAAAGGTGTGCCATAATAAGAAAACCCTCCACCAGTGTACACTGCATTGATCAAGAGGCTCCTGTGACAGACCTGCCTGTCTCACTCTCACTTCCTGTATTTTGTCCCAGCCAGGAAACACAGGCAATAGCTGCAGGGACAAGACAGCATTTTTTCACTTAAGATATTTAGCAAATGACAGAGCCCATTTAAAGGGGTATTCCTGTAATTTGTTTTATTTGACTATGCTACAGGGGCTGTAAAGTTAGTGTAGTTCATAATATAGTGTATGTACCTGTGTGTGATGGTTTTCTCACAATTCTTCTTAGATTTTCTCCCCAATATTTATTTTTAACAGCATACAAAATGACTGTGGTCTCAGATTTTTTGCAGGTTGCAATACGGCCGAGACCTGACTCACTAGTCATCTGATGACAGGAAGCCTGTCTGCTTCAATGGGTGGAGCGATCGCTTGGTGGGATAGAGATCAATCTGCAACAGCTGTAGGCACCCTGATTGAAAACCACAGGTCTTTTGAATGGAGGCAGCTCATTTATGTTTCAATGGGTGGGGTGGCTGATGTGTGGGGGGGGGGGAGGAAAATGGAATTATGGGATTTGTAGGCAAAAGAAGAAAACAAACAGGAAATACCAGTTTACAAAATGCTAGCCCCAGTGTTATAGTAATCGCACAACATAGCCATTCAGCCCAAAGACAAGCGCAGATCCTTCCTAAGCATGTGCATTACTGCCTGCCAGGTACGTACTAAAATCCCCTTATGGTGGATAACCCCTTTAAGGCCTCAATACACGGTCAGCCAAACCAGCCTATGTTGGATGACTGTCTATTGGGTTTGGGTAGCTTATGGGTAGAGTCAAATGTAGCATATCCACTGCGTATATGACTCTGGGGATGCACTGATGACCGTCCCTAGAGTAAGCCTCCTGCTGTGCCCACATGTCCTGCTTTGTCTGCTTGTAGCATCATTCCACTGCTATGAGCAGACACACAGGGATATGTAAGTTGTATGTGCATGTGAAGTTTACTCACAGACATTGCGATGTCTGTTAGTAAACTGTGTCATGCGCGACTCGCAGATCCCTGTGTGCTTGTTGGATTGCTGCTACAAACAGAAAAGCAGGACACAAGGGCACAGCAGGAAGCTAACTCTAGGGACAGTGATCAGCGCATCCGCAACATCAAATACACTGCAAATGCGCTGTGTGACCCTACTCTACGACTTATGATGATGTTGGGGAACAGAAAGTTTGGGTAACCAGAGTTCTATCTGCACAATCTGCACTTTTTTTCTGGGGCAGATAAGCCACCTCCAGAGGAAGAAATAAACTTTTGGCTAGCTAAATGTTCATGTGTATGGGGGAGATCAGTATAGATAATAAGTGTTCATCCAACCTTTAGTAGGGAACAACAAGTATCTATGTGCAGGCCAATGAAAGGACAAGCCTCGTGGTCTACCTCACACACAAGCTTCCAGCATGTTATAGTGCCTCCCCCCCTACTTGCTGTACTTGTGCACCGCTTTTCACGATTATACACACTTTATATTGAGGCATTCTAAATATTCTTGGTGAAAGTCCATAGAGACCAATGAACAAGTAAGATCAAATATTAATGTGGCTGTGGAGAATGGAACAAAGTACCGTATGCTTAGGTAAACATAGTTATTGCAGGGTAAGGTACGCATTATATTACCAACCTTATCCTGGCGAGCACACCCTTCACAATAAGCATTTATGGCCCAGGTTATTAAGTATACGCCTGTCATGAATGGATTGGCTGCTTGCTCACAAATCGTTTTTTATGTGCTATCTTATATATAAGCTAATGTGTAAGAAGTAAATCCTTATGTAATTCAATTCCTTTCTAATCATATATTGGTCTATAAAATGTGTTCACTGCATACCTTAGATTTAAGATGTTACACAGACTGCAAGATATCTGGCAGCAAAATGTCAACTAGAGCGCATGCCTGAGGGCAAGTGATATTAACACCAACAGCCAGTGACTATACCTGTTATAAAGACATCTATTTATATAAAACTCAATGGGGGAGATTTATCAAAACCTGTGCAGAGGAAGAGTGGTGCAGTTGCCCATAGCAACCAATCAGATTGCTTCTTTCATTTTCCACAGGCCTCTTTAGAGGCCTGTGGAAAATGAAAGAAGCAATCTGATTGGTTGCTATGGGCAACTGCACCACTCTTCCTCTGCACAGGTTTTGATAAATCTCCCTCAATGTGTGTATATGTGTGTATGTCCCAGCATAATGTCCAAACGGCTAAAGATATTAACATGCAACTTGGCACACATGTTACTTATATGTCAACAACAAACATAGGATAGGTGATTTAACCCTCACTCACCCCTATTTGCCAGGGTCAGGGTTTTTATTTAAAGTCCTATACAAGCCTATGGGAAATATATGTTCCAGCATAACTTCCAAACGGCTGGAGATATTTCGATAATACTTGGTCACATGTTACTTATATGTCCACTTAAAATATAGGATAGTTAATTTAACCCTTAACTACCCCCATTCCAATGGGAAATGTATGTTCCCACATAACTTCCGTACGGCTGGAGATATTTCAATAATACCTGGTACACATATTACTTATATGTCAAATAAAAAGATATGATAGTTAAATTAACCCTTATCTACACCTTTATATAAAAGATGTTTTTTTTGTTTAAAGTCCCATGCAAGTACATGGGACTTCCAGTACCTTACTCCACAAGCTCCGCTCTGCATCTCCTGGTGAATGTGTCACACCCCATCTAACAAAGATATGCCCACCTTTTAAGCCCCATTACTTTTATTCTCTACCTTTTTGTGCATCGGTCTGGCTTGCAAATCACGCCCAGTTCCACAAAGTCACGCCCCCTTCTATTTCCAGCTTACAGCATATGAGGACGGCATAGGAGGACAGGATAGGAGGTCGAGACAGGAGGACAGAATTTTAGGATAGGATATGAGGTCGAGATATGATGACGGGATATGAGGTCGGGATATGAGGACGGGATATGAAGCTGAGATATGAGGACGGGATATGGGGTTGGGATATGACAATATATGAGGACGGGATATGAAGTCAAAAGCTTCCTCCTTTGTTGATTTTCCTCCCCAACAAAGATTAGGAAGGAAAAACCGGGCAATGCTGGGTACTCAGCTAGTTATAAAATACATTAGCAATTATAATTAGAGATGAGCGAACTTTTCAAAAATTCGGTTCGGCCGATTTGCCGAATTTTCCGAAAAAGTTTGTTTCGATCTGAATTTATTTCAGGTGAATCTATATTAAAAAAAGGCTATTTCTAGCCTACAGAGAGCCTCAATAGGGGTATAGAACACTTTGCTGTGTTCTAACACGCACATGGAGTGTGCTGGGGTAGTGAAATAATACTGTTATTCAGAATAATATGCAGATTACCGGCATCGCTTTTAGAATCACTGCCGTAGAGCGGCACAATGACAAAGCCTGGAGGTGGCATCAGTGTGAGGAGACCATACAGTGACTGAATGACACAGCGTGGAGGTTTTGGTAGCATGAGTAGACCATATAGTGGCTGAATGACACAGCTTGGATGAGGCTGAAGCATAAGGACACCATATAGTGGCTGAATGACTGTGTGGAGGTGTTGGCAGCATGAGGAGACCATATAGTGGCTGAATGACACAGCTTGGATGAGGCTGAAGCATGTGGACACCATATAGTGGCTGAGTGATACAGCATGGAGGTGTTGGCAGCATGAGGAGACCATATAATGGCTGAATGACAGCGTGGAGGTGTTGGCAGCATGAGGACACCATATAGATGCTGAATGATACAGCGTGGAGGTGTTGGCAGCATGAGGACACATCTAGTGGCTGAATGACACAGCGTGGAGGTGTTGGCAGCATGAGGACACCATATAGTGGCTGAATGGCACAGCCAGGAGTTGCCAGCAGCATGAGTAGGCACTAGGCCTTCACAATCCCTAAGATTAAAAGATGAATTTAGAAACTTAAACCGAAGATTTTGTATAGTTGGTGCTACCTACCATAACAACATTTTTATTTCAAGACCCAGGCCCAGCAGCGGCATCAGTAAACCATATATTGCCTGAATGACAAGCATGAGTACACACCAGGGCTTCTCAATCCCCAAGAAAAAACACAAGAATTTTTTTAATTTAAAATGAAGATTTTGGATAGCTGGTGCTACCTATCATAAAATTGTAATTCCCAGACCCAGGCCAAGCAGCAGCATCAGTAAACCACATATTGCCTGAATGGCACAGCCTGGAGTTGGCTGAAGCATGAGGAGACCATTGAAATGTCAGATTTTTTTCATTTGAAATTTAAATCAAAGTTTGAGTGTTCCGGACCCTGGCGTGTGGGTACAAAGGACCTAATCTAACAAACCCCCACAGGGCTCATGTGGCCGTGAGATGTAGGCGCAACGTCTCCATTGCCCTGACCGGCCATTGTTTCCAAGACTTTTCACCAAGGCAAACCATATGAAGAACAGCGGGACACAGCCGTGCCCTGCACACATGGTATGCTGAAGGGCCACTGACACATGTCCGGGCAGTGGAGGCTTAGGACACAGTGGAGGATGTGGAGGCGGAGTCGCACACTGTCACAGGACCAACGGGCTGACAGAGTGGAGCAGGAAGCAGCATGAGTACACAAGAGGGGTTCACAAACCCCAAAATTAAAAGGTGAACATTGAAATCTCTATTGAAGATGCATGCTAGGTAGTGCTATCATTCAAAAATATAAGGCCCAAGCCCAGAAGCATCAGTAAGCCAAGTAATTCCTGAAACACACAGGAGCAGTCAGGAGCAGTCATCAGCAGTACACCCGAGAGTTTCATAACCCCTTACATAAAGATCAATGTTAAAATTTGCATTAAGCATGTATTTAGCTACTGCTAAACATCCAAAAATTAAGACCCAAGGCCCTAAAATCATTGAGGCAAGTAGTTCCTGAAAGACACAGGATGAGTCAGGAGCAGGCATTCGCAGTACCCAAGAAGTTTCATAACCCTAATTGATAACCCAAGAGGGTTTCATAACCATAATTGTGAAGTGTTGGTGTAGCAGCATGATCAATCTACTCTGAGGCATCTGGCATTGGTGGCTGGAAATCCTAGCTGATCCATGCCTGATTGATCTTCACAAAGGTCAGTCTCTCCACATTTTTTGTGGACAGACGAGTTCACCTTGGGGTGACTATGGCCCCGGCCGCACTAAACACCCGCTCTGATGGCACACTACTGGCCGGGCAGGACAGCATTTTCAGTGCAAACTCTGCTAGATGCGGCCATAAATCAAGTTTGGCTGCCCAGAAGTCCAGCGGATCTTCAAGGTTTGTTGGCATGGCCATGTCAAGGTATGCCACTACCTTCTGGTTCAGGTCATGCTCCATGTCTACCAGCTGCTGATGAGTTGCTTCACTATGCGGGTGAAGAAAGCTGCTCATCAACGACTGTAGACTTAGGCTGTTGATAATGGAGCTGCTACTGCTCCTGCCACCCCTCCCCAGCAGCCATGGCAGTGGAAGGTGAGCGCAGAGGGCCCCCCCGAGTCAGACCTGCGAGTGAATGGACCTGGTCGCAGATAGGCATTGGCAAAACATACGTAGGATCTCTCTGTAGTAGTTCAGTTTGTCCTCCCTCTCAGTGGGTGTAAAAAAGGCCCCCATTCTGTGACGGTAGCGAGGGTCCAATAAAGGTTGAGAGCCAGAAGTCATCCCGCTGACGAATTTTGACAATTCGGGGGTCACTACGCACGCAACTGAGCATGCATCGTGCCATTTGCGCCAGTGACTCGGAGGGACTCCCTGCCTCCATCTCCACTGCATACTGCCACAGTGTGCCTGGGTCCTCTGTCTCGCCTTCCTCATAACCCTCTAGCTCCTCTGGCTGCTCCTGCTCCTCCTCCTCTCCTGTCCGATGACTAGAAACACCGCCCATCTCATCCAACCTAAACTGTGCTCCACTCTGCCCCTCATCCTCCTCCTCCAGTTCAGCCCCCACAGGGCTTATGTAGCCGTGAGATGTAGGCGCAGTGTCTCCATTGCCACGACCAGCCATCATTTCAATCATTTGTTCTAGGCAATGTAGGAGTGGAATTACGTCATTCATCCCGTAATCCAGGCGACTTACAAATAATGTGGCTTCCTCAAAGGGCCTCAGCAAATGGCAGGTGTCACGTATGAGCTGCCACTGGTTCACATTGAAGTTACACAGGGGAATACCCCTATCTGCTTGGATCATCAAGTAATCAGTGATGGCTTTTCTTTGTTCGTATAGTCTGTCCAAAATATGGAGGGTTGTAGGATCGGGGGTGTGGAAATTTTATAAAAAACTACTTGTCCACGGGACAAAAATGGAGCAAAATCTACTTGTCCCTCATGACGATCCACTTGTCCGGGCAAATTTTCGCTTTTACGCTCTGATTTTTTCCTCCTCGCCCTATAATAGCCATAATAACATATTCTCTGAACCAAAAATATATATATATAAAGATATATATATATTATATATATGTTTAGGGAAGTGAAATTGAAATAGTAAAAGATAATTTTGCAGATTTGGTGGTTTTCTTTTCTACGCCATTTACCTTGTGGTTGAGGTAACATGTTAGTTTTATACTTTAGGCCACCTGATCACAGCAATACCAGATTTGTATCCTTTACGTCGTGTTTTACTAATTCTGGACTTTTTCAAATGTTTTTAATGGTCATTTATTAACCCCTGTAGCTTTATTTTTTTCCACATACCAGGCTGTATGAGGGCTCATTTTTTGTGCCATAATCTGTTTTTTTGTATCTGTACTATTTTGGTATTGATCTGACTTTTTAATCGCTTTTTAACTTTTTTTTCTGGGATATTATAAAAATTGCAAATCTGTGGTTTGGTATTTTTTTTTACATTTACCGTGCGGGATACATAATGTTATATTTTAATAGGTTGTACAATTACACACGAAGCGATACCAAATATGTTTATTTTTATTATGTTTGCAGTGGTCTTCAAACTGTGGACCTCCAGATGTTTCAAAACTACAACTCCCAGCATGCCAACGGCTGTCCTGGCATGCTGGGAATTGTAGTTTTGTAACATCTGGAGGGCCACAGTTTGAAGACCACTGGGTTAATGTGTGTCTTTCAAACTTTTATGAAAACTTTTTTTTGTAAACACTTTATTACACTTATATGAGGAATCATTAGATTCCTCAGACAGATGAATAGAGTTCTATTGAACTCTATTAATCTGTGTGCTCTGTGATCCATTGATAGAGCCTAATCAAGCCAGGCTCTATCAATGACAGAGCGGGACAGCAAGGAACAGAGGAAAGCCCTCCGGCTTTGAGTGGAGTGCATCTCCCCTCGCGATCTCAGCCCACCAGGGAGCATTCACATGTCCCTTTAGACGCCGCTATCAGTTTTGACAGCGCAATCTAAAGGGTTAATAGCCAGCCACGGCGATCGCCGCATGCTGGCTATTAGCAGCAGCCCCCGGCTACTGAGAACAGCCGGGGGCTGCAGAGTATGGAGCAGGCAGGAGTCCGGAGCCCGCTCCATACATACTGCTGAGCGCCGCATGCATCTCCCCGTGCAGACGTGCCTCCTCCCCTCAGCTCTCCGAAGCTACAGCTGGGGGGAGTGAAGGCAGAGGACGCAGGTCTGCACGGGGAGCAAGAAGCCACGCCCCCTCATCTCCCCCCACCCCTTTGCAGAGCAGGGGAGAGAAGACAAATACACAGCTTCTCATCTCCCCTGCTCTGCTTCGGAGGACACAGGTTTTTTACAGCCGGGGGCTGCAGAGTATGGAGCGGGCAGGAGTCGGTAGCCCGCTCCATACAGACTGCAGAGGTTCAAGCGACTTGTCAGGTCCAGCCCTGCTTGCCCGAAGCCGGGCTAAGGGCCGGACAAATTCACCTGCTCGTCGCCCAAAACTGCTTGTCCCGGGCTTCGGGCGATAGGAATTCCACATCCCTGTATGATACTTTTCTGACGCTGCAGCTCAAGGAGGGTGTGCTTTGCGGTGTACGAGTTGCTGAAGAGCATGCACAGTTTCCTTCCCATTGTTAGGATGTCTTGCAAATTGGGTGAAGTCTTCAGGAAGTGTTTCAGGGCACAAGTTTCACACTTCCTTGTCGCAGCGCGGGCACGATGTTCTTCCCGTTGTCAGTCACCATGGTTCCCATTTCCAGATTTCTTGGAGTAAGCCATACTCGGATTTCTTTACGAATGAATTTTAGCAGTTCCTCCCCTGTGTGACTCTGTTCGCCATGGCAAACCATGTGAAGAACAGCGTGACACCGCCGTGCCCCACACACATGGTACAATGAAGGGCCACTGAGATTTGAACGTGCAGTGGAGGACACGGTGGAGGATGAGAAGGTGGAGTCGCACACTGTCACAGGCCCAACTGCCTGAGAGCGAAAGCGTGGAGGAGGAAGCGGTGTGACCTGTCCAAGTTGCTGTTGTGGCTGTGCAGGAACCACATTTTCCAGTGGGCCGTAAAAGACATGTATTGTCCCTGCTCGTAGTTACAGCTCCACACGTCGGCGCTGCTGTGCACTTTTGAACACACCGACTTATGCAGGGCTGGTACTGCCTTCTTCGCAAAGAAATTACGGCTTGGGACTCTCCACCTCAGCTTGGCACAAGCCATCAATTCTCTGAAAGGTGCAGAGTTCACCACTTGAAAAGCGAGGGACTGCAGCACCAGCAACTTAGACAAGAGAACATTCTATTTCTGCACCGTTGGATGAGTGGGCGCATACTGTTGTCTCTTGGACATGGCTTCGCCGATGGATTGTTGGCGGAATGGCTGACTAAAAGTGGGAGAAGCAGGAACATCTGGAGCAACAGAAGGAGGGTTTGACACACAGCTCCCTTCGGCTGAGGTGGTGGAGCCTTGGCTGGCTGAAGGAGGGAGCGGATGGCCACTGGGAGATGCAGCAGGCTTGACCTCTACATCGGAGCCATGGTTCTCCCAGGCCGCTTTATGGTGGCGAAGCATGTGTTGATGGAGGACTGTAGTGCCGACATTGGGACCCTGGCCACGCTTCACCTTCTGCCAACATATCTTGCATGCGGCTACATGAACCTCCTCCGAATGCCTGATGAAAAACTTCCACACCGCCGAGTAGCTGATTTTCCCACCTACAGTCCGCACTAATTGACTGCTACTGGCGCCGTCTTCAGGAACCCCTGTTCCACTACCTCCCGGAAAGGTGGTCTCCCCCAGGCACGTTTGGCTCCAGAATTTCCACTTCTTCCACCATGCTGACTGCCAACCATGCTACTGCCTTGCTGGCTCAGCTGCTGCCTCAAGGGCAACCTGCAACTCTCTTCTCCTGATGATGATAAAGCCCCTTCTGCACCCGGCTCCCAATTGCAATTGGCTTCATCATCATCATCATCAAGTGTGTGCATGTCACTGATATCCTCATCAGGTTCCCCAACAGTGTCTGCTTCAGGACCCTGAAACCTGGCAACACCGCCTGCCACGTCACTCTCCTCATCACTACTTGGCCGCCTAGCGGAGCAAGCGGTGCATGTCTCCTCCCCTTCTTGGCTGGGCAGTAGCTGCTGACTATCCTCTATTAGATCGTCCTCAGTGAATAGTGGAGCTGAACCCACAGCATAAGATACTTCTTTAGGGGAGGGAACAGCATAGGACAAAGGCAATGGGAGGACAGGGACTGCTCGCGGGCCATGCCAACTGAGGATTGTGTCAGAGGAACCCACCGACTGTTGACTGGGGGTGTCAGATGTCACTTGTGATGAAGTGGATGAGCGTGTTAACCAATCGACGACGGCAGATGGGTTGCTGGTCGAGACACGACCGCTAGCTGATAACGGGAGCTCAGGCCTCTTGCTGCGACTCCTGCTGCCACTCGCCCCTAGTCTGCTGCGACATCTGCCTGAAGTATTTAGGCCTCTGCCACTCCTCTGTTCATGTCCTGGCACTTCTCTGCCTGACATACTTAGTGCGTATATGAGGGTATTACAAAAAGCTTCACTACTCTTTAAACAGTATTTGTCTGGAACAGCAGCAGATGATTACTTTTGGCTGTCCTTTCACAGTATGTAGGCCCTTGACAGATTAACAGGTACAAAATGGTACACTACTTAGATGTACGTATGTGGTATGCACGTATGAGGGGGAAAAAATGCGCTACAGTACACTTGTATAACGTATTTTTGTAAAACACCAGCCGGTGATTACTTTTGTCTGGACTTTCCCAGTATCTAGACTTGTTACAGATTTACAGATAGAAAATAATAGACTGCTTTGATGTAGGTATGTGGTATGCACTTATGAGGGCAGAAAAATGCACTACAATGAGCCTAAAAACCAGCCGGTGAGTATTGTTGCTTGGACTTTCACAGTATGTAGGCCCTTGACAGATTAAGTACAAAATGGTACACTAATTAAAAAATGTGCAACAATACGCAAAAAAACTCTGTATTTTTGTAAAACACCAGCAGGTGATTACTTTTGCCAGGACTTTCCCTGATTCTAGATTTGCTACAGATACAAAATAGTAGACTGCTTTGATGTAGGTATGTGGTATGCACGTATGAGGGCACTGCAGTCCGCTGAAAAAACTTATTTTTGCACAGCAGCAGAACACAACAGTGCAGCACCACAAAAAAAAAATACAGGGATTAAACCCTAAATTGCACTCTGTCACAGAGTGTTAAGAACTGTTTTTTATACCGTCTACACACAATTCTAAGCAGCAGATGATTTCTGGTGGAAAAAAAGCACAGAATTGCGCTGAAAAATAAGGTGATAAGGTGGTTTATAAAGTTCAGGCAGCTTGTTGATATGTATGAGGCAACGTAAAGCTATCTGCCCCTCTCTGATGAAATGCTCAATAACGTGAATAGTAGGTTTATGGCGTAAGATCCTTCTCAGTGAGAAGAACAAGCAAAGCACTGCACTTCTGTCTGTCCACAATGCTGATGTGACTAGCAGTTGCCAATGGTACTCTGTGGTATAGGCAATTACACACATGCAGTCCGTCCTCTCTCTCTCTGAGTGCATGGATGAAATGAGCAGCAGCAAGATGGCTGCCGATTATATAGGGCTGTGACATTGCAGGGGTCAATGGATGCTGATAGGCTGCATCTCGCATATGATTTAGGGTCATCCCGCCTACCTCCCTTCCCGCCCTCCCATAATCCCCTGTCCCATGTACTCACATGTGGATCCGCCATTTTAGGTCTCCTTTAACCGGGAACGCTGTAAAATGGAATTTAATGAAGCAATTTGTGCAATAGAATCACAGAGATATTCTCATTCATTGCGAAACGAATATTTCATGAATTTCATAACGAATTCAGGTTCTTCAGCTTCGATTCGCTCATCTCTAATTATAATACATTATCTCTTCTTCAGCCAATCACATGGCAGCAACTCAATGCATTTAGGCATGTAGATCTGTCCAGAACAACTTGCTGAAGTTCAGACTGAGCATCAGAATGGGGAAGAGAGGGGATTTCTTTAAGCATGGCATGGTTGTTGCTACCAGACATGCTGATCTGAGTATTTCAAACACTGCCGATCTACTTAGATTTTTACACACAACTTTAGGGTTTACAGAGAATGGGCTAAAAAGAAAAGAGAACATTTCCAGTGTTAATGTCAGAGCTAGAGGAGAATGGGCAGACTGGGTTATGAGGACAGAATGCAACAGTAACTTAAATAAGATACTGGGAAAGGGAAAGAATACCAGAATGCAGAATACCATCTATGAACACACAACATTTTCAACCTTGAAGCAGATGGGCTACAGCAACAAAGACCACACCAGGAGCCACCACTGTCAGCTAAGAACAGGAAACTAAGGCTACAATTCACACAGGCTCATCAAAATTTTACAATGGAAGACTGGAAGAATGTTGCCTGATCAGTCTCCATTCCAGCTGCAACGTTCAGACAGCAGGGTCAGAATTAGGAGTATACAACATGAAAGCATGGATCCATCCTGCCTTGTATCAACAGTTCAGGCTGGTGGTGGTGTAATGGTGCTGGGGGTGGGGGTGGGGGTGGGTTGCATTTTCTTGGCACACTTCTTAGTACCCATTGAGCATAGTTTAAATGTGATAGCCTACCTGAGAATTGTTGCTCACCATGTCCATCCCTTTATTACCACAGTGGACCAGTCTTCTAAATGCTACTTCCAACAGGATAATGTACCATATCACAAAGCTCACATCATCTGTATCATTTCATCATGTCCATATGGAGAAACATCTCTGAGGAATGGAATGCTTCCAGCACTTTGTGGAAAGTATACCAGGAATTAATAAAAAATAAATATATATAATATAAAAACGGGGCAGAAAATGATTAAAAGATTGTTAAAAAGAGAAGGGTAGGAGGAGATGTTTATAGAGCTTTAAAGGGGTACTGGTGCCAGAAAGAAACAGATTTGTATATTACTTCTATTAAAAAATCCTAATCCTTCCAGCACTTACCAGCTTCTGTACACTAGAGAGGAAGTTGTATTTCTTTCTGGAGTTCTTTTCAGTCTGACCACAGTGCTCTCTGCTGACACCTCTGTCCATGTCAGGAACTGCTCAGAAAACAAGCAATTCCTGAAATGGACAGGGGTGTCAGCATAGAGCACTGTGGTCAGACTGAAAAGAACTTCAGAAAGAAATACAACTTCTTGGAGCATACAGCAGCCGATAAGTACTGAAATGATTACGATTTTTAAACAGAAGTAATTTACAACTCTGTTTAACTTTCTGGCACAGTTGATCTGAAAAAAAAAAAAAAAAAATTAGTTTTCCACCAAAGTTCTCCTTTAAGGTGATATAAATGTCAGCCATACCACAACATAAGGGGTTTGAAAGGAATTATAGGGACATGACTACTTAATTTCAGAAATAGTGCAATCTCTGTCCATGGATTGTGTTTGGTACTGCCGATTAGCTTCATTAAAAGGGAATGGGGATAAGCTGCAATACCGCAGAAAAACCGTAGACATGTATGGCACAGTTTGTTTGTTTGTTTTTTAGAAGAAAGTAGCCATGTTTTACTGTATAATCCTCTACAGTTCCTTCACAAGCTTCTTGGACATTAAATGAATTTATTGGCTCAGCTAAGACCAATAATTATTCCAGTGTTTCCAAATATGGGTGCCTTTAGCTGTTGCAAAACTACGACTCCCAGACAACGGCCTGATTGGCGATGTCCGGCATTAGCCATGGGTGCCGGTTGCTGGATGCGTTTCATAGCTCGATAGCGGGACAAGGGCGTACAGGTACACCATTGGTTCATAAGAGGTTAGTTCTCAACCAGTGTGCCTCCAGCTGTTGTAAAACTACAACTCCCAGCATGCTGGGACAGCCAAAAGCTGTCCGAGCATGCTGGTAGTTGTAGTTTTGCAACAGGTGGGGGCATACCGGTCAGGAAACACTTGCATTCCATTCAAAAGACCAGTGTTTTCTAACCAAAGGTGCCTCCAGCTGTTGCAAAAATACAATAAGTTGCAAAATGATCTCTTTCCCATTCAGCGGTCGCTCCACCCATTGAAGCAGGACAGGCTTCCTTTGCACACCCGACCAGTGATGTCAAATCTCAGCCACACTGCAACCTGGGAAATCCTGAGACCTGAGTTATTTTGTATGCTGTTAAAAAAAAAATTGGGGGCGAAAACCATGAGATTCACAGGAATAAATTGTGAGACCCCAATGAAAAATGGGTACAGACACTATATTACGAACTACACTAACTTTACAGCCCCTGTAGCATAGTCAAATGGGACCCCCCACCACATGCTGATTGAGTTTTGAATACTTATTCTAGTGATATGCCACCAATGTATGCCCAGCCAACTTTTCTTACCCGAGTAATCTAAGTTAAAGAGGGCACGTGTGCAAACAAAAAATATATAAGATATTATTATTATTATTATTATTATTAAACAGCTTAGGATGCCCCGATCCTACACCTAGGGCTAGGTGGTATGACCAAATGTTTATCGCTGTATTTTTGTAACTTATGGCGGTTCCACGGTATATAATGGTATTCGCCCCCCCAAATTAATTAGCCCACGCTGCGCTGTCCCCATCTGGTTACTACTCACGTCACCTGCAAGTGCTGCCCTCCTCGTCCTCCTGTTTGTTGCGGCTGCTGGAGCCAGTTGATATATAAAAAAAAAGAAGTTTTTTCCTGGAATACCCCTTTAATACATTCACCATATCCACTGGGAACCTTGCTCGCACATAACTGTGCAATGCCCATGTCTTATTCTTTGACTTGTATTTGTATGGCACATGCTAGGAAAAATACAGCACACTTAGACAAGATCTTACATTATCCACACAATTTTCAGTATACAACCAAATGCAGTTTTATTTTTTACGAAGAGTAAGATATATACTGTGAATTTCCCTTACTCTGGTGAAAAACATTTTTTTTTTAAATCAACTGGTGCCAGAAAGTTAAACAGACTTGTAAGTTAATTCTATTTAAAAATCTTAATTCTTCCAGTACTTATCAGCTGCTGTATGCTCCACAGGAAGTTCTTTTCTTTTTACATTTCTTTTCTGTCTGACCACAGTGCTCTCTGCTTACACCTCTGTCTGTCTCGGGAACTGTACAGAGCAGGATAGGTTTGCTATGAGGATTTGCTCCTACTCTGGACATTTCCTGACATGGACAGAGGTGTCAGCAGAGAGCACTGTGGTCAAACAAAAAAGAACAACTCAACTTCAGCAGCTGATAAGTACTGGTAGGATTAAGATTTTTAAATAAAAGTAATTTACAAATCTGTTTAACTTTCTGGCACCAGTTGTACCCCTTTAATCCAACACTTGATAATTGAAAACTTTTTAAAATTTAGCACTTAGTTGCAGCATGGAGCTGCAGTATGAAACATGAGGTTTACAAGGTGAGAAGAAAAAAACAGTTACTAAAAGTATCTAAAAAATGTAATCATTCATTTAAAAAGAGAAGCTATGTGAAGTACTCAATGACCAGCAATCGAGGTCATAAAAAGGAAACCTGTAAACATTTACTACTGAACCTGGTGACACAACAGGGTATGTACAGGAATCATAGAATGCCTTGGAAGGACTGTACCAAGTGGGGCTAAGGGAATTAGAATTACCAGTTAACAGCTAGTAGACCCAGATGGAGTAAATTCACCGAATCCCACAGGTCCTGACCTTTACTTTGTACCCAGGGTCAAATTGTACTATAGTCAAGGGCATTGATAAGTGAAAAGATTCTACTGCAGAGAAATACAGATTACAGTAGATTTACTATTACAAATTGGATAGAATTCTGCCACAATTTGTGCATGCTGTATACCACATTTATTGGGTATTCTAGACACTTTTTGCGCCTCATCCAATAGTAAATATTGTTGTAAAGGGGCATGGTTTACATATATGTGTAAATCTGATCCACAGGATAAGTGTATGATCACAGGGATTTCTACTGCTAGCACCCCTCACCATGTTTAAAAATGGACTCCCAAAGCTCCCTTTGGAATGGAGCCGCAGCGTGCGTACTCGACAACAGGAAGGCCATCGATAAGAGTTTGTGACAGGCAACTATACCTACAAAAATGGGATCTATCCTCCCTATTGGGGAAGTGGACACCAAAAGAATAATACACACATATAGGACAATGTTTTGTTCCATCATGTTTATTTATATTACATAAAACAAAAATGGAAAAGGTCATTGAATCCTGTGGCGTGCTGCTTCTACTTTACATGGTGGATTGATTGGAGACCATTTTGGCTTTTCTTGTTAGTCACAGGCTGCTTTAGGACTGCAGCCTTTAACCTCTTCAGGACACCGGGCGTATGCACACACCCTGCATCCCGAGTCCTTAACCCCTTAAGGACAGGCCCATTTTGGCCTTAAGGACCAGACCAATTTTATTTTTGCCTTTTTGTTTTTTCCTCCTCGCCTTCTAAAAATCATAACTCTCTTATATTTCCATCCACAGACCCATATGAGGGCTTGTTTTTTGCGTCACCAATTGTTCTTTGTAATTACATCACTTATTTTACCATAAAATGTACGGCGCAACTAAACAAATATTTATGTGGGAAAATTGAAAAGAAAACCGCAATTTAGCAAATTTTGGAAGGTTTTGTTTTCACACTGTACACTTTCCGGTAAAAATGACATGTTTTCTTTATTCTGTGGGTCAATACGATTAAAACGATACCCATGAAAAAATCTCAAACCATTTTAACAAAATTAGTATGTTTGAAATTGCCCTATTTTGACTACCTATAACTTTCTAATTTTTCCGTATATGGGCCGATATGAGGGCTCATTTTTTGCACCATGATCTGTAGTTTTTATCAGTATTACTTTTGCTTAGGTTTTACTTTTTATAAATTTTTTATTAATTTTTTGGGGAATAAAATGTGACAAAAAAACAGCAATTTTGGCCTTTATTTTTTTACGTTTACGTCGTTCACCGTATGTGATGATTAACAATATATTTTAATAGTTCAGACTTTTACGCACGCGGCGATACCAAATGTGTATTAATAATTTTTTGACGCTTTTTTGGAGGGTAAAAAGGGAAAAACAGACGTTTTACTTTTTTATTGGGGGGAGGGGATTTTTCAAATTATTATTATTATTTTTTTTTTTTTTTTTTTTTTTTTTACACACTTTTTATGTCCCCATAGGGGACTATTCATTGAAATCAGTTGATTGCTAATACTGTGCAGTGCTATGTATAGGACACAGCACTGCTCAGTATTATCGGTGATCTTCTGCTCTGGTCTGCTCGATCTCAGACTAGAGCAGAAGACCCCGGAAGACGGCCGGAGCCAGGTGAGGGAACCTCCGGCCGCCATGCTGGATGATTGGATCCCCGGGGCAGTGCCGCGGGCGATCCGATAATCCGTTCAAAGTACCGGAATGCCGCAGATGCCGTGATCTGTATTGATCACGGCATCGGAGGGGTTAAGGATAGCAGCCGGGACCTGCCGGGCATGACGCGCGCACCGTTCCGGTGCTCGCGATCATGTCGGCGCGTAAATGTACGTCATGGTGCTTTAAGTACCACGTCACCATGACGTACATTTAAGTCCATTGTCGTTAAGGACGTGGGGCATATGCATACGCCCGTGGGAATTCCGGTTCCTGCCACTAGCCGGTTGGGCAGGCATTCCGGCACATCGCCCAGGGGGGTCCTGAGACACCCCCCCCCCCCCCCCCATGTCGGCGATCGCAGAAAATTGCATGTCAATTCAGACATGCGATTTTCTGCTATTCCGGGCTGATCGGGTCTCTGGTGACCCGATCACCCGGAAAATAGGGATGATCGGAGCTATCAGTGACAGCCCTGATCATCCTGAAGGCTAGGAGCGAGGTCGCAGTGCTGCGATCTCCTCCTATCCCCTGCCATTGGTCAGAACTGATTCTGACCAATGGCAGCGCAGGACAGTGGGTTGCCATGGCAACCCCCCGTTCTGCCCACCCCCTGGATGTCGTGGGGAACGTGGAGAGAAGATGGAGGCGGGTACCTGGAGAAGATGCCTGGGGACCCCGAACGTCGCTGGGGTGGGTGGAAGAAATGAAAGTGAAAGTAAAGTGATCTTTACTGTGGCAACCACTAGGAAGGCCAAACTGCAACTTCCAGCATGCCCAGACAGCCAAAGGCTGTCTGGGCATGCTGGGAGTTGTAGTTTTGCAACATCTGGAGGGTCACAGTTTGGAGACCACTGAGACCACCAGTTGTACAAACTACAACTCTCAGCATGCCTAGACTGCCCAGGCATGCTGGGAGTTGTAGTTCTGTAACATGTCCCTTCAGATTTTGCAATTTTCATGAAATTTTTGAAAATTGCTGCTCTACTTTGAAGCCCTCTAATTTTTTCAAAAAGTAAAAATATGTCCACTTTATGATGCCAACATAAAGTGGACATATTGTATTTGTGAATAAAAAATTATTGGGAATATCCATTTTCCTTACAAGTAGAGAGCTTCAAAGTTAGAAAAATGCTAAATTTTCATGAAATTTTGGGATTTTTCACCAAAAAAGGATGCAAGTAACGCCGAAAATTTACCACCAAAATAAAAGTAAAATATGTCACGAAAAAACAATCTCAGAATCAGAGGAGTATTCGGTAAAAGCGTTTGAGTTATTAATTCGTAAAGCGACGGTGGTCAGAATTGCGAAAAAGGGCTCAGTCCTTAAAGGGGTACTCCGGTGAAAACCTTTTTTCTTTTAAATCAACTGGTGGAAGAAAGTTAAATATATTTGTAAATTACTTCTATTAAAAAAATCTTAATCCTTGCAGTACTTATTAGCTGCTGAATGCTACAGGGAAATTCCTTTATTTTTGGAACACTGATGACATCACGAACACAGTGCTCTCTGCTGACATCTCTGTCCATTTTAGCAACCATGCATAGCAGATGTATGCTAAGGGCAGCATGGTGGCTCAGTGGTTAGCACTGCTGCCTTGCAGTGCTGGGGACTTGGGTTCAAATCCCACTAAGTACAACAATAAATAAAGCATTATTATTATTATTATTATAATAAAGTCAGCAGAGAGAACTGTGCTCGTGATGTCATCAGAGAGCATTCCAAAAAGAAAAGAATTTCCTCTGTAGTATTCAGCAGCTAATAAGTACAGGAAGGATTAAGATTTTTTAATAGAAGTAATTTACAAATATGTTTAACTTTCTGCCACCAGTTGATTTAAAAGAAAAAAAGGTTTACACCGGAGTACCCCTTTAAGGTGAAAAAGGGCTGCGTCCTTAAGGGGTTAAATAGGTCAGGAGAAGCAAAGGACTTAGCGTCCCAGTGCAGGTGATATGATGTCATTGCAATGGGCCAAGTCCAGCAGTTTGGAGTGGAAATGGGGAGATGTGTTTATTAGTGTTTTTTTTCCGACATTTTCATTTTTGATGGCACAAAAGGGTCACTTAAGGGGGGGCCACCTATCCCATACTAAACACCTGCATACTACAGGGTGGACCATTTATATGGATATACCTTAATAAAATGGGAATGGTTGGTGATATTAACTTCCTGTTTGTGGCACATTAGTATATGTGAGGGGGGGGGGGGAACGTTTCAAGATGGGTGGTAACCATTTTGAATCCAACTTTTATTTTTTTCAATAAGAAGAGGGTCATGTGACACAAACTTATTGGGAATTTCACAAGAAAAACAATGATGTGCTTGGTTTTAACGCAACTTTATTCTTTCATGAGTTATTTACAAGTTTCTGACCACTTATAAAATGTGTTCAATGTGCTGCCCATTGTGTTGGATTGTCAATGCAACCCTCTTCTCCCACTCTTCACACACTGATAGCAACACCGCAGGAGAAATGCTAGCACAGGCTTCCAGTATCCGTAGTTTCAGGTGCTACAGAATGGGAAAAACAAAAATTGGAACAGGACCCTCAGTTTACGCAGAAGATTTTGTTCAGTGATGAGGCAAACTTTTATGTGAATGGTGAAGTTAACAAACAAAAATCACCGCTATTGGTCTGACACTAACCCACATTGGATAGATCCCTCCAAGACTGTTGGAACACAAAAATTGATGGTATGGTGTGGTATATGGGGTACAAAGATAGTGGGGCCATTCTTCATCAATGGAAACCTCAAGGCCACTGGATATGCGAAATTGCTACATGATCATGTGTTTCCCTCTTTATGCACTGAAGCTGGCATGTTCCCTGAGTTTTCCCAGCAAGATGGTGTCACATCACATTATGGGTGTCAGGTCCGAGCATTCCTAGATGAACAGTTTCCTGGAAAGTGGATTGGTCCTCGTGGGCCAGTTGAATGGCCCCCAAGGTCTCCCCATCTGACCCCCTTAGACTTATCTTTGGGGTCATCTGAAGGCAATTGTCTATGCTGTGAAGATACGAGATGTGCAGCACCTGAAACTACAGATACTGGAAGCCTGTGCTAGCATTTCTCCTGCAGTGTTGCTATCAGTGTGTGAAGAGTGGGAGAAGAGGGTTGCATTGACAATCCAACACAATGAACACATTGAACACATTTTATAAGTGGTCAGAAACTTGTAAATAACTCATGAAAGAATAAAGTTATGTAAAAACAAAGCACATTGTTTTTCTTGATAAATTCCCAATAAGTTTGATGTGTCACATGACCCTCTTCCTATTAAAAAGGAAAAATTGGATTCAAAATGGCCGCCATGGTCACCACCCATCTTGAAAAGTTTCCCCCCTCACATATACTAATGTGCCACAAACAGGAAGTTAATATCACCAACCATTCCCATTTTATTAAGGTGTATCCATATAAATGGCCCACCCTGTATATTCCTACTAAATTGAAGTCTAGCTGCCTCCTATATACTTACTCTATGATAAATCCACCTACCTTTCCACTATATGGTGGTCTACCTACTTACCACATATCCTAATAAATTGGGAGAGGCCCCCCTACCTATCACATACCTAGTAAATGGGGGTAATACCCACTATGTGGGGCACCAATTGGGCCTTATTACCATTTGGGTCACTAAGGAGGGGGTTTGTATAGAGGTGAGGAAAAGGTAGAAAGGGGGCTGAATGTGGATGTATTCTGAATCTATTCATTTCAGACAACAGATTTTTCAAATGAGTGAAAGGTGTTTCTCCAAGGATTGTTAAAAAAGAACACCCACACTTCTGAAGTTTTGAAGTAGTGTAAATATGTATGTGGCAACCCAGATAGGGCGAAGATGGTGTAAGAGAGGGATTACCTGAGGCTTATAGACCTTATTCTACTCATGGTCTGGATCTCAAAGGCTACAGGAGGCAGAGGGCTTCCAAAAGAGATGCCCCACACTCCAGTGGCAGGGGGTTGCGCTACAGATGAAGGGGTTTGTAGTTTCCTTGGAGTACACACTGTGGGCGTTTCCTGGCTGGTGGTGTTTGGGGTGCCCTTGGTGGTCATGTACAATAAGTGAGCCTGTCGACTAGCCATCCCTGGTGTGTGGCGCTTCAAAGGCCAGTGGAGTGCTTATGGTGTCTCCGTGAGGAGAAATCTTATCCCATTTACTAAGTCGACAGGCCTCTCTCAAGCTTAGCCAGAACCCCCTGCTCTTTACTGACCCCTAAACAGCGCTATCTGCAGATGGGTACTCTTTTCTTCTGGAGAGATCACTCCAGCGCTAGGACCCCCTGCAATCTATAACTTATCCCCTATCTTTTAATAATAAAATCTTATTAAAAAGGAGTTTACTTTGCACTCATTCATCTCCCAAAAAAGACAAGCGAGAGGAAAAGCATTTTTTAAACAAAACATTCTCTTTAATAAAATAATCTTTACATTTTAAGTCTACACAAACATGTTCCTTTATGAAGTAAATATGATTCTGAAGACATAGTTAAAGAAAAAAAAAAAATATATATATATATATATATATATATATATATATATACACAAAACTTCGCTGCAGACATTATTTTGTACTTACTATTACAACAACAACATCTGTAGGTGACATTCTGGTAATCCATTCCCAAATTTAAATGGGCACTGTGTGATAGAAAAACTTTTATACATTGTACATCGTGGCAAGACATTAACCTTTCTAATATACTTCATAAGAGAATTTTATTTCCTTTTTATAGAAATCATGGCTTTGTCCAAGCTGAAGCACAGGCATGGACAAAGACCAGTAAAGGAGGGTGGGCTAGCTCTCCACTCTCCTCCTGTCCTATCAGACAATGGTAGCCCACCCTCAAGTTACTGGACTTTGTCCAAGCTAAACCACAGGCATGGAAAAAGCCATTATTTCTATAAAAAGGAAATAAAATTTTCTTATGAAGTATATTAGAAAGGTTAATGTTTTGCAGAGATGTACAACATATAAAACGTTTTTGAATCTAACAGCAGCCATTTAAACTTTAGTTACTGGGAAATAACAAAGAAGACCTATCTTTAACTTAAGTACCCAACCCTATGATGAATGATTGTATAACACCAATAACTTTAGTGGTGCCGACCTGCAGTACCAGATGAAGCCACAAAGAATATGGACAGAGAATGGGCTGCGGTGTTACAGAAAGTCCTGCATCCTCTCTGTTCTGATGGGTACTGGTCCCAACCTCCAATCATCACACATTATTGGCTAAGTCTCATGATAGAACAGTCTTATTTTGAAAAACAAAAAACCTTCAAGGGGTATTGCAAGTTATATCACTTATGCCCTTATCCACAGGATAGGTAGTGAGTGTCAAATTGCAGGGGGTCGGACCATCGGGATCCCCAACAATCTTGAGAACCGGGACCTGAGTTGATTTCCAACAGAGTGGCAAGTTGCACATGTGCACCACTACTCCGTTCACTGTTTATGTAGCTGATGATGCAGCACCAAAGTGCAACTCACTTCTCCATTGAAAACCAACAATCAAGTCCCCTAGTGGTGGAATCATAAGTTTTAGTGGCAGTTTTCACGGCAGTTTTTTGGGCCAAAGCTAGACATAGATCCGAAGAGAGGGAAAAAGTAAAATAATTGATATTTCTTCATTTGTATCCACTGATATGTTTTGATAAAAGAAATAAATAAAACATAAAAACTGCCACTACACTGTGTGTGTGTAAGTAACTTAATTCTTTGGCTTAATATACTTCACACATTTTTGTTTTGCTGTCCAAGGAAATAATAGTTTCTATATAAAGTTACATTCAATGTGGAAAGTAAAAGAATTTCCCTTATGTGAACTGTGGGGAGTAAAATGAACCAGAATTATAAATAGTAAAAAAGATAAATGTAGAAAAAGTCATCAAACTTGTTCTTGTATGTCATTCAGCATCAGAAAGTTAATTTTGACTGTAATTCACAGTTGAGGTATTGAGTGACCATTGTGTGACATTGTTGCATACATACAGCAAACTTTTGTAAAGGGGTTTTCTAACAATTAAACCTATTTTCAACTGTCTAAAAAAATGAACCTTTATAAGTAAATAAAGTTAATTTACTACCTTTCTTTCCTTCTGCTCCTGATGCCAATTATCTGCTCCGCTGTCTCCAGCCTAACATACTGTCTGGTGTACATTCTGTAAATTACTTCCTATTCCTGTGTACAGGGCTCTCTAGCTGGGAATTCAGCCAATGTCATGTATAGTTAAAGTGGAGGTGAGGAAGAGAGTTGGCTGAATTCCTGGCTAGAGTGTCTTGTACACAGGAAAGGAAAGCCCATAAAAGCATGTTCACCAGACTGGACATTGTGCTGAAGACAACAGAGCAGAGAGTCTGCATCAAAAGCAGAAGAAAAGCATGAAGACCACAAAGGGTTAGTATGAATAACTTTTTATATACCAGCATATGAACATTGTTTAGACAGATTAAAAACAAAGAGTTTCATTACCAAACATCCCCTTTAGAAAAAAAAAAAAAAAAACTCCTATAGTAGTTGTAGTAGTAGATTAAGATTAGGACAGGGCTGGTACACTGCAGTTACATAATGTAATTGTGTCTGAAATACTGTTTTATTATATGGGGAAGTAGAAAAATTTGACAAAAGAAACTAAAAAGAGTGAGAAAAAGCACATGTAGAGACAATATTTTGCATAGAATTATGACAAACAAAGCAGCAAACAAACAAATAATTGGTGCATAAAAACATACATATGTGACTGACAAAACGGGGGACGCTGTGTTTTTAAAGGGAACCTTACAGACAGGACATGCTGCTGTTGCTGAGGGCAGCATAAAATAGACAGGCATGCTGTTTCTACTGTATGTACAGTAGAGTCTGAATACGTCAGATTCATCACTTGCTGCAATGGGCGCATACTGCAACATGTACTATGTATCTGCATATGAAAGACTGCTGGAAATAGCATGTCTGTCACTATATTATGCTACCCTCAGTGGGGGCAGCATATTCAGGTTTTCTTTAGGACCATACATGGATGAGTTAATATACTCTGGCAGGAGTTACCTTATCTCTTCACTTTAGTTCCTTCCGTAGGTTGGAGTTTACATAGCTGCATAAAAAGTGCACAGTTTTGTTTGTAGGAAAACTAAAGGACGTTGATGTACAGAAACAGTTTTTGGTAAACGTCGTTCATAAAAAGTTGTGGAGACAAAAGCTCCAGATCCCTGTCAAGTAGCTGGCTTAAATACCTGTGCGGCCAGGAAGAGCACAAATGAAGTGCGATTGAAATCTTATGGCTTATGAGCAAGATCTTCTAGAAGACTCATAGATGTGATGACCTAACCCTGTTATTAGCCGATACTGGGTAAAATTCAGAGTATGAAGACTCATCATTGTCAATGTCAATGTCTAAATCCTCTTCATCCCCAAACAACTCCTCCTCCAAAAAAGATCCTCCAATGCCATACTCATGTTCATGTAGAGAAGCTTCATTTGGGGTCAAGTGAGATGAACCTTCCACAAAGTCAGCAAACCTAAGGGTTTTAGAGCCACGAAAATGTGTTAGAATGGGGCCATTTAAAGGATACACAAGACATCAATGTGTGCTAAACTATAAAAAATTTAGGTGGAAGATTTCACAAAGTGCAATGACATATAATTCTTATAATGTGTCCAAAAATTAAAACAGGTTGTCTCAAAGTGGCAGTCCTGGCATATGCTCTAATAGGGCAAGTGAACATCACTGAGGACTATTTTATAGCACAACCTATATATTGTGTATGACAATACTGAAACATACAATCTAGCTAATGGATAACAATTGCCTGAATTCAAAAGGTAAGTACCATGTTCTCCCTTCCTCTTCTCTCTTTCCAGTGAGGAGATTTCATGGACCTTGAACATTCTGACCTAGCAAGCAATAAGATGTTTGCAAAATAAAACTTACCGCTTTGTAAAGTCTGTTTTTTGTCTGTTAAAATACATTTAAGAATTCTTACAAAGAAAAAAAAAAAAAAAAACTTTCTATGCTAAATTTCTACAAGATACCACATTTGTTCATATAATATTTTTCTGTACATTTTCCCCCTATTACAATAAATGTCATATATATTTATATTTTATTTACCCAAGAGTAAACCTAGGATGACTAAAGAAAAGAGATATAAGTAAATAAATATAAAAAGTTATGGCTTATCCATTAAATCATACCTGTCATATCAGGTGACTTCAGAATAAGCTGTCCTGTGTGGGAACATAAGGAGCAGCATTTCTGACCATTATATAATTTTATATGGTATTTTCCAGCAGATTTATGTTCTGCAGGCTCTGTAATTTCAAGTTCTCCCAGAGAAATCTGTGGTGTCCTATATACCCTGCACACACTGAAGGAGGGGGGGGGGGGGGGGTGTCCATGTACTTCTTTTCTCTATGCATAGACTAATCAGCAGCATACAAGGATTAAAGCAGTAGTGAGTCTAAATGGACTACAACCCTGTGGTGAGTTCATTTACTTATAGTTGTTTCCTTGCTGTCTCCAACTTCTATCTCTTTTCAAGCAAGCCCCCTCCCAACTCTCCGCTGCACCTCCCTAGACTTGTACGGGCAGCTGTAATTTGATCTCTGAATTGTAAACAAAAGGACAGAATTTAGCAGCATTGAAGAGTGGATAAAAGTTTAGCAAAGGGGTGGGGGGGCACACATAAGCTTGATAACGGGAAAAATCACATGCTTGAATGATAAGATATTACAAAGTTCCTTACATTTCCTTGAACTATTAATCTTTGCAAAGTTTGTTGAAACAATAGTGCCTATTTAAAAGAAATGACTAAACATAAAATCACCTCATTCACCTACTCAGAACATTTGTCGATTCCTTAAAGGGGTACTACCGTGCTGACAACTTATCCCCTATCTAAAAGGATAGGGGATAAGTTGCCTGCTCGCGCAGGGTCCCGCCACTGCAGACCCCCGCAATCTCGTACGCAGCACCCCGCTCTCATCAGGCCCCAGAGCGAACATCACAGTTGTCTCGCCCCTGCCATAGACTTGCATTGAGGGGGCGGAGCGTGATGTCACACGGGGGCGGAGCTGTGACATCACGATCACCGGGCCGTAATCAGACCCGGAGCGGATGTTCGCTCCGGGGCCTGATGAGAGCGGGGTGCTGCGTGCGAGATCGTGGGGGTCCCCAGCGGCAGGGACCCTGCGCGATCAGGCAACTTATCCCCTATCCTTTAGATAGGGGATAAGTTGTCAGCACGGTAGTACCCCTTTAACTCAGTTTACTGGCATCTAGATTACTAAGGTTTTAGGTATTTTCAATTCTGGTGAATGTGAATATGTGCATATAAACAAGGCATACCAGGTATGTGGGAGCTTTGTATATTTTATTTTATTTTTAGGAGGTGTATCTCATGTTCTGCTTAGGTAAAAAAATTACAGATAGGGTAGTTTAAAAAAAAAATCTGGCAGAAACTGCTATTCTAGCACTTACAAGGTCCTTAAAAGTAAGTTATGCAGTAACACACCTCACCACTAGATGTCAATACTCTACCACAATCTATACCTGTATTTGAAACCTTATAGCCCTAAAAACTAATTCAGTCCAATACCTGAACCATCATAATGCTGTACACTTTTCTGTATAAATTCATGTATAGGCAACTGAAAAATGAAATCAATTTCCTTTTTCTGCAATCAAAACATTTTTAGTTAGTTCAATTCGGGCATGCACAGTCCTAGCTTTCGAAAGGAAAATCATTTAATGTAGCCTCTGGGCAATGCAGAAGCAGCTGTCAAGTGCATGAAACCAACTAAATTGAGCCTTGTCTTAAAGGGCATCTGTCTGCTGTATTTGCTGGTAAGAGTGGTAGACATTATTGGATAGCTGTTAGGGTATACAAGTAAACATTACCTTTCAAAGTAGATAAAATTGATAAAATCAGCTTTTTATTTCTCAGCCATGTGTCAAGGGGGTAGAGCTGTTTAATTTTCTGGCATCAGTTGATTTAGAATTTTTTTTACATCTTTTTCAGCAGAGTACCCCTTTAACTTCATTTCCAAGAAAGTCCTTGACTGATAAACAGGGTCCAATATAATAGCAGCTATCCAAAGCTGTCTGCAGCTCTTAGCAGCAAAAACAGCTGACAGATTCTGTTTTAAAAAAAAAAAAAAAAAATCTGGAGCTTTAGACTAAATTTCTTTCCCATGTTCTTTCCGCATAACAATATGTTCCATGAAATTTTACTTAATTTAGAAAATAAATAAATAAAATAAAAACACCCAGCTTTTCCCATTGTAACCGGTTTCTTCATAAATAATGTTATAATTTGTGCACAGAGATAACCAGCATCACTTGTTATATTCCAGAGTGGCTCTGGTGACTATAGCTGCAAACCCCAGCACTACAGACTTATGATATTGTAGGGGTCGAGGCCTTTGAATTCCTTTTGAAATTAAGGCAAAAATAGAGCATTTACCTTTTGGGGGACTGGATACGTGAAATCACTTTCCAGGCTTCACAATCAGGGCTACTGCAGTATTCCCGCAAGTTTTCTAATGCTTTTCTAGTTTCCTCTTCCCCTTGCTTCCTGTATTCTTCCTCTGTCAGTAGACGAGGGGGCGCAGGCTTTTCTCTGGATTTAGCAATGATCCTATACATTTCAAAATGAGACAAAAAGGAGATTTTTGTACTCACCATAAAATCTCTCGTGTAGCTCTCATGGGGGGGGGGGGGGGGGGACACCTAACTGATGGGGTATATGCTCTTACCACTAGGAGGCGCTGACACTAGGAAAAAAAAAAGTCGGCTCCTCCCTGGCAGGATATACCCGACCACCTACAGTGAGGAAATCAGTTTTGTCACAAACCAGTAGGAGAAGCCAACAAGAAAGTCGTCTGAAGGACCCTAGAAAGGAATCCCGGAGAGACAACTCAAGAACCATAAAGAACAATCCGGGAAAAAGAAAAAGCAATGGGTGGGTGCATTCTCCCCCAATGAGAGCTAAGAGAAAGATTTTACGGCGAGTACAAAAATTTCTCTCTGGCGCTCTTCATTGGGGGACACCTAACTGATGGGGTGGGAAAAATACAACCACCAGAGAGAATCAGTCCCAAGACTGAACCCACATGTCCACGGGACCGTGGACGAGCCCCCAGGTCAGAGACAAACTAAAGCCTGAAATTGAGCTCCCGGAAGATTGCCTGTCCAGGAAGATGGACTAGGACCCCAAAAGAAAAAAAACGACCTCTGGGGGGGACCAGACAAGAAATTGAATACGTCAGGGTCACCTGGAAAACGAAAACCCCTGAAGATTAAGGGAAAAAACAGACGACCGTGAAAAGTCTACGGACGACCACTTCCAGGTAAAAACATGGAGAAGGAGTGCAGTAGAGAAAAAGCCGCCCAGCCTGATGGGCTAGCGGTGGAATCTGGGCCGAAACAGAACGCATGCCCAAGATCGTAACTAGCACCAAGGTTCAACAGAAAGCTGCCTGAAAAGAGGGCACACCACAGCATCCAAGGACAGAGTCTAAGCCAAAGACCAACAATTCATAGACCCAGTGGTCCTAACGGACCAGGGCACTCCGAAAAAAACATCCCGCCAGAACGGGAATGGAGGGGGTAAACAAAATGAGAACCCCCACTGGGACTCCCAGGGTCTGGGCGCAGGAAGGAGTGTGCGCCAGAAGACTTGGGTGTCAGTGCGGTACAACTGACAAAAAAAAAAAAAAAAAAAGGGGAGAAGAACTAACCCTTCCATGGAGATTGCAAAAATTCATCCAACAGAGGAGAGAGTCCAGGCTGCAAGAGCAGCAGTAGATAACCAAAAAGGTGGAAGAGAGCCAGGCTGCAAAGGTGGCCAGCAAGCCCACTAGCCTAGACAGAAAGAAACTCTGTTGAAGGCCCTCGGTAAAAGACAAAGGCCCCGGGGTTACCCCACCTAAAAAAGGAGGACAACGAGAAGGAATCAGCTGGGTGGCAGAAAACACTCAACAGCATAGTCCCTCTAGAGGAGGGAACAAGGGTGGTCAAATTTTGAGAAGAAACACCAGTAAAGACCCATGCCAAGGACCCCGGGAATGGCAAGTGCACCAGGCAAAGCAGCAAAAGGAAAATGCTGCCCCACGGCCATGGAACAAGTGCTGGGTGGGCGGAGCCCCCAGACCTCGGAGGCAAGCAGTCTAGAAGGGCAAAGACTGAACTGACTGTCGCCCCGCAGACCCCATGTCAGAACCGAAGCGGTTAATCACCACAGGACCGCGGAAGCGAAATCCCGGAAAAAACAGAGGCTTATCCCACCAAACAGAAGGAAAGGTGGGCTCCACAGCTACCGAGCGGCCCTATGATGATACGTAGGGACACAGACATGGGGACCTCACAATAGTAGTGGGGAACCAAGAGTGCCACACAAAGAAAACCGCAGACATCCAATGAAGAAGGTATGTGGAGCAGGAAACCTGCAGACAGACACAGGCAGAAAGGGTCCAAAGAACCCACAGATACACACCGCGGAACTGCACCTGGAAAAGGACATCGCACTACAGCCGCAGCCCCGAAGTAATGAGGAAGGCGACCAGATGGTTTAGAAAAACATGCAGAAACAGTCCGGCCACGCGGAATGATCAAGCCTGGTCCCGCATACCGAAAAGACCCTTGGCAGCAGGGTACCTGAACTACCGTCCACAGAGTGGAAAATGTATGGTAGAGGACTGGACCTAGTAGTCAGCCATGCGGAAAACCGACTGGCCAACAGGAATAGAATTCCAGAGCACCCAAGATGACTCCAGTCAGCCTCCACATAAAGTGGGGTACTTAAGTGTGGTTGGACCAACCGGAATAGAAAACCCAGCAGCCGAAGGAATGTCTGACTGACATCAAACCCGCATACCTGTAGGGACCTTACCCCAGTTCCCTCACTCAGTATTGAGTTATGGAAACACTGGCTATGCTCGCGGCAGCCCTGAGGTCGGGGACCAATGGCAGCGGAAACAGAGTAGACAACAGACTGGCTGAACAAGGACATCACCCGAAGTGTGGAGAGAAAGGGAACAGTCATAAAGACAGGAACTGTGCCCCATAGAACTAGGCGGGAGGGCGGGGAGGCCAAGGGGTCATGGACAGAAACCCCATCCCCTGGATATAGAGGGAGGCAGAGGAGACATGGAATGCATCTGTCATCCCTATAGGGTCTGTGGAATACTATGGGTCAGTTCCGTGCATACCACTAACAGTAGTGGGGAAACGGAACCAGATACATCAGCCGTGTGATGTGTGACAGGTGGCGTAGGGAACCACGCAGACCACTGCCTGGCTAACATATGTGGGTCCAGAGTAGACAAAGAGCCAGGCCGTCAGCACCACGCAAAACAGTGGGGTACCGAGGCTCCCACCGCAGATACATCAGCCGGTTGATGTATGCCAGGTGGTGTAGGCGATTACTGGTATGGGTCCAGAGGAGACCATGAGACACTCCGACGGACACCTCGCAGGGTAGTGAGGTACCGGAACTCCAACCAAAGGAACGTCAGCCATGTAATGGGTGACAGGCGGTTGTAGGAAACCATGCAGACAACTGTCTAGCTAACTGGTATGGTTCAAAGTAGATGACGAGTCGTTCCGTCGGCACCACACACACAAAAGTGGGGTACCAAGACACCCACTGTAGATACCTCAGCTGTTAGAGGGATGACATGTGGTGTAGACCCACATGCAGACCCCTGTCTGGCTTCACTGGTATGGGACCCTAGGAGATAATGGGACACCCCATCGGACACCTCACATTAGGATAGAAGCACCTGAATTCCAACCTCAGATTCGTCAGCCATGTAATGGGTGACAATAGGTGTAGAAAACCATGCAGAGAACTGTCTGGCTTACTGGTATGGGTCCATAGTAGACAAGGAGTCGGTCCGGCTATACCTGGCACAGTAGAGAGGTACCAGAACAACCGCAGTATATCAGCTGTGTGACTGTGAGAGGCGGTTGCAGGAAACCATACAGACAACTGTCCGGCTTACTGGTATGGGACCTTAGTAGACAGCGAGTCATTCCGTCTGTACCTCGCACCGCAGTGAGGTACCAGGACTCCAGCCGCAGACATATCAGCCGTTTGATGTATGAAAGGCAGTGTAGGCAACCATGCAGAACACTGTCCGACTTACTGGTGTGGGTTCCAAAGGAGGCAACGCGACACTCCGTCGAACACCTCACACAGCAGAGAGGTACCGGAATTCCAGCCGCAGACACATCAGCCTTTTGATGTATGACACGTAGTGTAGGTAACCATGCAGACCACTGTCTGTCTTACTGGTATGGGTCCATAGTAGATAATGGAACACTCCGTCGGACACCTCACAGTAGTGAGGTACCGGAACTCCAGATGCAGGTACACTAGCCGTTTGATGTATGACAGGCGGTATAGGCAACCATGCAGACCACTGTCTGGCTTACTGGAATGGGTCCATAGTAGACAATGGGAAACACTGTCGGACACCTCGAACAGAAGTGAGGGACTGGGACTGCAGCCGCAGATACAGCAGCAGATGATGTATGACAGGCGGAGTAGAAGGCACCTCGCACCGGCAGTGGGGTACCAAGCGTGAGCCGCGGATGGGGCGGCTATGAAATGAGGGACAGACGAGACTAGACTGGCCTAATAAAATCAGGTCTAATCCATGCCACGCATGAATATTCCTCTGAGGACCGTGGTAGAGTCTGATGTATTATGGAGGCCAGGTAGATTTTGCGCAGATCTTAGGCAACCCCCTGCCATTTAGGAGTTGCAGCTGAAGCTGCATGAATAGAAGAGAGAGGGTTAACCCCTCGCTTCCCGGACCCAAAACCCGCCCCGGTAATAGGGACACATTTGGGGGGGGTTGGATGCTCATTCGCCGAGGGGGGGGGGGGGGGGGGGGGGGGAATATACTCAGCTCAACCACCACATACTCACCCTCGAAGTCTTCACCCAGCTAGTGCCTCCTGCCTTTTGCCGGCATGGCAAACAGGGGCGAATGGGGGACCCGGACCCAGGGTACACCGCCAGGCCCTGGTTGTTGGCAAGAAGGGGTTAACGGCCCCTTCTCAATGCACCAAAAATAAATAAATAAACTTTTATCCTGAAACTAGGAAAATAACAGAGAAAAAAGACATGGTCTGGGAAGCCCCCAGACCTGTGTCTTGCCTCCTGCTGACACTAGCTAAAATTGATTTAGTCACTGTAGGTGGGCGGATATATCCTGCCAGGGAGGAGCCAACTTTTTTTTCCTAGTGTCAGCGCCTCCTAGTGGCAAGAGCATATACCCCATTAGTTAGGTGTCCCCCAATGATGAGCACCAGACAAATGTCAAAATATTAAGCCTTCTGGACTTACAGAACGCAATACCTTTCTATGTAAACACACTAGGGTCACATGAATAAAAACCAACAAAAGTTTTAGGACTGCCGATATCAACCAATTAGATCAGCGCTTTCATTCTAAGACTAGTTTTACAGCAAATGTACACCACAAATGTGTGAATGTGGGAGGCGCAGCATCCATCCTAGGCATATGTCAGAGATATACATCAATGAATCCCCACATATATACCTCCACCAGACACTAAGAAGCTGGTTTTAAAATTACAACTCTTAACACTTAGGCCATGTTTACGCAACAATTTCTGAGCAAAATCCAACGGAAAAATTGTTGTTGGAGTTGTTTTTAATGGGATTTTGCAGAAGTTCCAAATCCAATCTCTGCCAAAAGAATGAACTTGTCAATTCTTTCAGCAGAATCTGCTCGGAAATGCATTGCTGTCTATGAAGACGGAGCATTTATGAGCACCGGCAGAACATGCTATTTTTAGGAATGTCCACTCGTGTTTTCTAGATTCCACCAAATTTCTACTGTGCGAACATGGCCTTAGTGTTTTGCGCTGCCTGTGGTTTGGGCAGCATGAAACTGGTGACGAACCTACACAGCTCCATCGAAGGAAGAAATAAAAAAAAAAAAAAAATTCATAGTTTTGCAATGCTATGGTATTTTTTTTTATAGATTTTTCAAATGTAATTGTGGAGACTGCAACAATCATGATACTTGCATTATACAGTCAACACAAAAAATGTACAAATTAAGGAGGGGATTTATAAAAAACTTGTGTAGAGGAAGAGTGGTGCAGTTGCCCATCGCAACAAATCAGATTGCTTCTTTCATTAAAAACATAAAAAAAAATAAAAAATAAAAAGTGATCTGGTTGATTGCTATAGGCAACTGCTTCACTCTTCCTCTACACAGATTTTGATAATACTCTACGATATGTCCTTCAATGTGACATCAACAGTTTTGTCAGAAAAAATAAAACAACATTTTGGCTCTTTGAATGCAAATAAATAAAACTTCTGCATCATTACAGTGCATGTTAGGCAACATACTTAGAGGGGTTAACTAGTGAAATATTCTTAATCCCTGTAAGATTTTATTATTTCTTCAAAACTTTCGCTGTTCATCTGTTTCATTAACCTCTTAAAATGTGCATGTCAGATGCACCCCCCCCCCCCAAAAAAAAAAAAAAAATGTTATGTTACATGTACATGAAAAGGATTAGTTACTGAATTATTTTTATGTATCTATCACCAATATTTCACTAAACAAATAGCATATTACAGCTGCTCACTGTCATCTTCCCAGAGGGAGAGGGGCATGTCCCTCTCTTGCCTGCACTGTGATGACCCCTCCCCTCCCTCACTCTGCTGACTCACAGCTCTTGGAAGCCGGGCAGCCCTGCTCTGCCTGTAACCGTTCCCTCTGGTTTTATGACTATTGGAGAATGCCTATACTCTACCACCAAAGACAATATGGTGAGTGTATAATTTACATCTTCCAAAATAAGTGCAAAGGTTTAGTGCGAAAATCTATTGTTTTGTTTTGCCAAGATGTACAGCATATAAAAACTTTTTAGATCTGACAGTGCCCATTTAAGGACCTGCTCAATTTACATTTTTGCACTTATTATTTGAAGTAGAGGAGAAAAAAAACGCTCTCAATTTTCCCATTTACGGACCCATACAATTGCTTGTTTTTTGCACCACAAATTGCACTTTGTTATGACATCAATCATTTAATAAAATCTACAGCGAAACAAAAATAAATTATTTGTGGGGCAAAAAAAAAAAAAAAAAAAAAAAAACACCTTGGGGGACATTTATCATGGGATTTAGAGCTCTTTTTTTTCTTACAAAAAAGTTGCCTTCGCACCTAAGCAAATTTTTGTGCGACTTTTGGCTGTAAGCAAAAAGCTACAAAAGAGCTTACGAAAGTAAATTTTATTTCTCACTTTGCAGTGGTCAGATTTATCAAGTACAAAAGTCGCACAAAAAGTTGCAAGCCCTCAAAATCAGCATAATGTAAGCCAGCCTGGAGCTGGCTTACAAAACGGCTTTGGAGAGCCAAATTTTTATATTTCCCACTGGCAGCCCTGATCACGGTTCCAACGGGAAACATGATATTACAAATGTACAAAGTGGCCCAGGCTGGTATCACTATGCAACCACCCGGGGTCTGTCTGACTGTATCCCCGCTACCCTAACATAATGACGGGGACACTGATTTACATCCCCCTTGTCTACCACCCCCCCCATATCATCTCCCATCTGTCTGCTACCTGATGCAAGACTACAACTCCCAGCATGCCCATACATTGAGGGCATGCTTGGAGTTGTAGTCTTTTAGTTGGCGGGAGATGTGCAGTGCCGGCCGGTGGGAGACAAGGGGGGGTGTAAAGCAGTGTCCCCATCATTAAGTTAGGGTAGTGGGAATAGAATCAGACGGAGCCCAGGCGGCTGCAGAGTGATGCCAGCCCGGGCTCCTTTTAACATACCTCGGCGCCTCAGAGTTCTTGGAGTCCCTAATGTAATTTCACATTTCCCACTGGGTCTCATGATTGGCCAGGACCGAGCAGCCAATCACGGAACCCGGTGGGAAATTTGATCTTACAGTAGGGACTAAAAATTCACTGCTCCATTATATTAAAAGGAGCCCGGGGTGGCATCAGCCCGGAGATGTGGAGGAGCCGTCCATGCAATCCCTCTGTGCTGCGGTACATGCAGAAGTATGGAAGGGACGGATCCTGCACATCTCCCGGCCCGGCTGCGGGAGTCCCGGGCGGCTGCAGTGTTATGTCAGCCCGGGCTCCCTTTGCTACGGTGCCACACAGTTAACTGTCATTTCAAATTTCCCGCCGGGTCCAGTGTCACGGGACACCGCAGGAAATATGAAATTACATAGATTTTCTGATCACCGCTGGCCAGGGAGCAGCGCATCACTGCCTGCTTCCCTGGATTGCCCGACTACAACTCCCAGCATGCCCTTACAGAAAGGACATGTTGTGATTTGTAGTTATGCAGCGGGGGCGGATGACAAGCTTATCACTTGCCTGCACATCTCCCACACCAACTACAATAAGGGCATGCAGGGAGTTGTGGTCACAATGGGTGACAATAAATGAATTAACCTATTTTTCTTTTTTTTTTCTCTCATTTCAGATCGTATATCCTGTGGACTACTTCGATTTCAGTAGACTACTTCGATTTCAGTGGACTGCGTTGATGACCAGCGCATCTTTCTGTTTAATGTTAATAAAATGGTTAACGAGGGCTTGTTGGGGAGTGTTTTTTTTTTGGATCAAATTTTTTTTTTTTAAGCGTGTTTTTTTTTTCTCTCTTCTTGACAGGCTTAGTAGTGGAAGCTGTCTGATAGACGGAATCCATTACTAAACCTGGGATAAGCGTTAGCAACAAAAACAGCTAGCGCTAACCCCCAATTATTACCCCGGTACCCACCGCCACAGGGGTGCCGGAAAGAGCCGGTACCAACATGCCCAGAGCGTAAAAAATGGTGCTCCTGGGTCTAGGCGGTAACAGGTTGGTGTTATTTAGGCTGGGGATAAATAAACACACATCTCACATTTTTTTCACAGTTGCAAATTGGTGTTCTGAAGTCATTTATTGTTTTTTGCTTATGTGTGCTAATAAAAAAAAAATGGTATTCAAAAGGGGATTTATTGGTATTTTGCTTATGTAAGCCAAATTTATCAACCCCCTGTGATATTGATCATACTATGTCACACAAGAAAAAAAAAAAAAAGCCTACATGACTCTCACCAAAGCAACGATGATAAATGTTCCCGAAAATTTTTATATAGTTTTTATTGTATACTAGCTGAGTACCCGGTGTTGCTTAGTTTATCCTTCTTAATCCTTGTTTGGGAGGAAAATCAACAAAGGAGGAAGCTTTTGACTTTATATCCCATCCTCATAAATTGTTGTCATATTTCGACCTCATATCCTGACCCCCTATCCCATATTCATGTCCCATCCTCATATCCTGTCCTCAGGTGGGACTGATTTGTGATGAAGATATTGTAAGCTGAAAATAGAAGGGGGCGTGGCTTTGTGGGACTGAGCGTGATTTGCAAGCCAGACCGATGCACAAAAAGGGTAGAGAATAAAAGGGGTGAGGCTTAAACAGTGTGTCTGTGAGATGGGGTGTGGCTTGCAAGCCAGACTGACACATTCACCAGGAGATGCAAAGCGGAGCTTGTAGAGTAAGGTACTGATGTCCCATATACTTGCATGGGACTTGAAACAAAAACCCATCTTTTATATAAGGGTGTAGGTAAGGGTTAAAGGAGATGTCCTGTGTGGACTATTCCAATTCCATCCCGCCCGGGCTGCAAAAAAAAATAAAAAAAAAAATAAGAGAAAACAAACTTTCACTTACCTTCCTACGTTCCCCTGGAGGTCCGCAACAGCTGATTGGCTGGGCTGTCTACTTCCTACTCCCCTTAGCCCAGGACGTCATATGGCGCTTCAGCCTATCTCCGGCCGAGGCAGGACATAGCTGCGGTCGGTGATAGGCTGAAGCACCGTGTGACGTCCCGGGCTATTACCGACCGCAGCGATTGTCCTGCCTCGGCCGGAGATAGGCTGAAGCGCCATATGACGTCCTGGGCTAAGGGGAGTAGGAAGTAGACAGCCCAGCCGATCAGCTGTTGCGGACCTCCGGGGGAACGTAGGAAGGTAAGTGGAAGTTGGTTTTCTTTTTTTTTTTTTTGTCTGCACCGTACATCTCCTTTAAGGTTTGAACGATCGTCTGGATATGAATGTATTTATATGATTAATTATTCGAATTAAGCACATGTAAATTTACTAGGAGGGATTTGCAAGCTCATAACTTTAGTTTGTTTCTCTTTTATTGTAAACAGGATCTTCTGTTTTAAAGTACGTTGTATACCAGGACATGTGAATGCCCTTACCTGGAGACGTCAGAGGTCACAAGGTATTTAGCTGGCCATTCGCTTCCAGGTAGACTTGGTCAGAGGAAGCGCCAGGAGCAGCGCAAAATGGCTATTACACTAGAACCTGTCTAACCCAGTCGGGCATTCTGCTGTTACTGATTTTATGCACAAGGAATAAAGATAACTCCGCACTGGAAGGATTAGCAAATGACCCAGTCTTCTTCACGTTGTATTTTGACTGGACTGTCTTGTTCTATTTAATGAAAAGCACCGTTTACCTTTTGTATGGGAGAGGGTTTATGTGTATGCTGTGTTGCGGGTTTATGGTTTGCGGACACCAAGTGAGGCTAGAATGGAGCTTGAGTCGATTGTTGTGTTTTGTACTATCCACGTTTACTTTTGTGTACATAAATTTTATTTTAAAAAGTTTGAAAAAGGGGGAATTTTTTACTTATTAGGAAAGGGGTTAATTCACCTTTTCCCAATTTTTTCCCCACAATTTTTTAGTCTCCACACTGTTCTAAGCTGTTCAACAGAGCAGCATTGATCAATGTTATCTGTGCTCCATTGCTCCAGCCTGCCATGGCTTACTGGAGCATAGTGAGAGACAAGTAAGGGGTCTCCCACCTGATCGGGACACCGCAATTTTGCCGCTGTGGTCCCGATCAGCTCCACTAAGCATCCAGGATTAGTTTTTAACATTTTAGACGCCGCAACAACTATGATGGCGGGATCTAAACTGTTAACCCCTTCCCGCTATTGGACGTATGCATACGTCCAGGCGAATTACACGTTCGCGCAAATGGACGTATGCATACGTCCAAGCGATCTCCTGCTCTGCCGCGGGCAGCGCAGGAGATCGCGGGTGGGACTCAGCTGTCAATCACAGCCGGAGTCCCACCGCAGCTGCCGGGGCCGCGATCGCGCCGGTCCCGGCAGCATTAACCCCATAGATGCCGTGATCAGTCTGATCACGGCATCTATGGTGTTTGCAGGGGGAGCGCTCTCCCCCTGCCCATCAATCGCGGCGCCGCGATAAAATAAGGGGGATCGGGGGTGTCCAAGACACCCTCGATCCCCCTTGAAGAGATAGGAGTGAGGTGGCAGGGTTGACACCCCTCCTATCCCTGCTATTGATCGGCGGAGCGGCCGACCAATAGCAGACTGGGGGCGGGGGGGTTAAAGTTCGGTTCCCCGCGCTATGCCCGCCCATCGGTGTCCGGGCACAGCGGGGAGAACCGTGTAGTAGCGGCAGCGGCGATCACTTACCCGGCGGCGGAGGCTGTGATCACGGCGGCGGTGGAGGTAAGTATGACGCCGCGTGTGCAGAGTCTGTTGCCTAGCAACATCTGCAGGGCGACAGTTTAGAGAGTGGTCTCTAAACTGTCGCCCTCCAGATGTTGCAAAACTACAACTCCCACCATGCCTTGACAGCTGTTTGCTGTGTTGGCATGCTGGGAGTTGTAGTTTTGCAAGATTTAGAGGGGTTCAGGCTAGAGATCACTGACAGTGGTCTCTAAACTGTAGCCCTCCAGATATTACAAAACTACAACTCCCAGCATGCTCAGACAGCAGTTTGCTGTCTTAGCATGCTGAGATTTGTAGTTTTGCAACATCTGGAGGGCCACAGTTTAGAGACCACTGTCAGTGATCTCCAGCCTGAACCCCTCTAAATCTTGCAAAACTACAACTCCCAGCATTCAGGAACAGCAAATGGCTCTCTCGGCATGCTGGGAGTTGTACTTGCGTGCATCCAGCTGTTGCATAACTACATCTCCCAGCATTCTCTTTGGCAATCATCAGTACATGCTGAGAGTTGTAGTTCTGCAACAGCTGGAGGCACACTGGTTGGGAAATACCGAGTTAGGTAATAGGTTCTATTACCTAACTCAGTATTTTCCAACCAGTGTGCCTCCAGCTGTTGCAAAACTACAACTCCCAGCATGCACGTTCTGTCAGTGCATGCTGGGAGTTGTAGTTTTGCCCCCCCCCCCCCCCCCCCTCCCATGTGAATGTACAGGTTACATTCACACTGGCGGAGGATTACAGTGAATTCCCTGCTTCAGGTTTGAGCTGCAGCAGCCGCAGCTCAAACTCCTAGCGGGAGACTCAGTGTAATCCGCCGTCAGTGTGAATGTAACCTAAAAACACTACACTACACTAACATAAAATAAAGAGTAAAACACTACATATACACACGTACACTGCCCCCCCCCCCACCACCCCTTCCCCCCCAATAAAAATGAAAAACGTATCCTACAGCAGTGTTTCCAAAACGGAGCCTCCAGCTGTTGCAAAACAAAAACTCCCAGCATTTCCGGACAGCCATTGACTGTCCAAGCATGCTGGGAGTTTAGCAACAGCTGTAGGCACCCTGTTTGAGAATCACTGGTGTAAAATACCCCTATGTCCACCCCTATGCAAATCCCTAATTTAGGCCTCAAATGTGCATGGCGCTCTCTCACTTTGGAGCCCTGGCGTATTTCAAGGCAACAGTTTAGGGCCACATATGGGGTATCGCCGAACTCGGGAGAAATTGCCTAACAAATTTTGGGGGGCTTTTTCTCCTTTTACCCCTTATGAAAAGGTAAAGTTGGGGTCTACACCAGCATGTTAGTGTAAAAAAAAAACATTTTTGTACACTAACATACTGGTGTTGCCCCATACTTTAAAATTTCACACGCGGTAAAAGAAAAAAAGCCTCCAAAATTTGTAACGCATTTTCTCCTGAGGACGGAGATACCCCATATGTGGGCGCAAAGTGTTCTGGGGACGCACAACAAGGCTCAGAAGGGAGAGTGCACCATGTAAATTTGAGGTCTAAATTGGTGATTTGCACAGGGGTGGCTGATTTTACAGCGGTTCTGACATAAGTGCAAAACAATAAATACCCACATGTGACCCCATTTTGGAAACTACACCCCTCACGGAATGTAACAAGGGGTACAGTGAGCATTTACGCCCCACAGGTGTCTGACAGATCTTTGAAACAGGGGTCTGTGAAAATGAAAAATAAAATGTTTAATTTACACAGCCCACTGTTCCAAAGATCCGTCAAATGCCAGTGGGGTGTAAATTCTCCCTGCACACCTTATTACCTTCCGTGATGGGTGTAGTTTTAAAAATGGGGTCACATGTGGGGGGTCCACTGTTCTGGCACCACGGGGGGCTTTGGAAATGCACATGGCCAAATTCTCTCTCCAAAAGCTCAATGATGCTCCTTCTCTTCTGAGCATTGTAGTTCGCCCCCCAGTGCACTTCACGTCCACTTATTGGGTATTTCCATACTCAGAAGAGATGGGGTTACAAATTTTGGGGGGTATTTTCTGCTATTATCCCTTGTAAAAATGTAAAATTTGGGGGAAAACAAGCATTTTAGTGTAAAAAAAATATTTTTTTTTTTACATATGCAAAAGTCGTGAAACACCTGTGGGGTATTAAGGTTCACTTTACCCCTTGTTACGTTCCCCAAGGGGTCTAGTTTCCAAAATGGTATGCCATGTGTTTTTTTTTTCTGTCCTGGCACCATAGGTGCTTCCTAAATGCGGCATGCCCCCAGAGCAAAATTTGCTTCCAAAAAGCCAAATGTGACTCCTTCTCTTCTGAGACCTGTAGTGCGCCAGCAGAGCACTTTTCATCCCCATATTGGGTGTCTTCTGAATCGGGAGAAATTGGGCTTCAAATGTTGGGGGGTATTTTCTGCTATTACCTTTTTTAAAAATGTTAAATTTTTGCTAAACCAAGCATTTTTGGTAAAAATTTTTTTATTTTTTTTACATATGCAAAAGTTGTGAAACACCTGTGGGGTATTAAGGTTCACTTTATCCCTTGTTACGTTCCTCAAGGAGTCTAGTTTCCAAAATGGTATGCCATGTCATTTTTTTTTTGCTGTCCTGGCACCATAGGGGCTTCCTAAATGCGACATGCCCCCCGAGCAAAATTTGCTCTCAAAAAGCCAAATATGACTCCTTCTCTTCTGAGCATTGTAGTTCGCCCGTAATGCACTTCAGGTCAACTTATGGGGTACCTCCATACTCAGAAGAGATGGGGTTACAAATTTTGGGGGGTATTTTCTGCTATTAACCCTTGCAAAAATGTGAAATTTGGGGGGAAACACATTTTAGTGAAAAATTTTTATTTATTTTTTACATATGCAAAAGTCATGAAACACCTGTGGGGTATTAAGGCTCACTTAATTCCTTTTTACGTTCCTCAAGGGGTCTAGTTTCCAAAATGGTATGCCATGTTTTTTTTATTTGCTGTTTTGGCACCATAGGGGCTTCCTAAATGCAACATGCCCCCAAAAAACCATTTCAGAAAAACGTACTCTCCAAAATCCCCTTGTCGCTCCTTCGCTTCTGAGCCCTCTACTGCGCCCGCCGAACAATTTACATAGACATATGAGGTATGTGCTTACTCGAGAGAAATTGGGCTACAAATTCAAGTATAAATTTTATCCTTTTACCCCTTGTAAAAATTCAAAAATTGGGTCTACAAGAACATGCAAGTGTAAAAAATGAAGATTTTGAATTTTCTCCTTCACTTTGCTGCTTTTACTGTGAAACACCTAAAGGGTTAAAACACTTACTGAATGTCATTTTGAATACTTTGGGGGGTGCAGTTTTTGTAATGGGGTCATTTATGGGGTATTTCTAATATGAAGACCCTTCAAATCCACTTCAAACCTGAACTGGTACATGAAAAATAGCGAGTTTGAAAATTTTGTGAAAAATTGTAAAATTGCTGCTGAACTTTGAAGCCCTCTGGTGTCTTCCAAAAGTAAAAACATGTCAATTTTATGATGAAAATATAAAGTAGACATATTGTATATGTGAATCCAAAAAAAATAATATTTGGAATATCCATTTTCCTTACAAACAGAGAGCTTCAAAGTTAGAAAAATGCAAAATTTTCAATTTTTTCATCAAATTTTGGGATTTTTCACCAAGAAAGGATGCAAGTTACCACAAAAATTTACCACTATGTTAAAGTAGAATATGTCACGAAAAAACAATCTCGGAATCAGATTGATAAGTAAAAGCATTCCAGAGTTATTAATGTTTAAAGTGACAGTGGTCAGATGTGCAAAAAAGGGCTGCGTCCTAGAGGTGAAAATGGGCTGTGTCCTTAAGGGGTTAATGCCAGACAACAGCCCGATCGCCGATTTCCGGCATTAGCCATGGGTCCCGGCTGCTGACTATGATGTACGCTCAGCTGCTTCATAGTTCGGTAACGGGACAAGGGTGTACAGGTACGCCCATGGTCTTTAAGAGGTTAATTGCCAACCAGTGTGCCTCCAGTTGTTGTAAAACTACAAGTCTCAGAATGCTAGGACTGCCAAAAGCTGTCCAGGCATGCTGGGAGTTGTAGTTTTGCAACAGCTGGAAGCACACTGGTTGGGAAACAGACATTCACTAACTGACGCTACAAAAACATAAAACTGTCATTTTAAAATTTTTGATGACACCCAAGGGAGCCTCCGACACAGGTGTGTACCCAGCCTGATCTGTACTAGATAGTGAATAATTGATTGAGGCATCTGTTCTGATAATCCACAAGTATTCTGTGTACTGGGCACCAATGTATCCTGACAGAACAGAAGAGCTAAGTAAAGAACTGCAAATGTTCAAAATGACACAAATGTTTAGTAAGTTACGGAAGAAGGAAGATCAGTAGCCAGCAGTAAAAGGTCCAGCATGTTCAGTGTTTTCCTGCTTTTACTTGTTGATTGTCTGTTTCACTGGAAAATGTTTTACTTTGATTCAAATAAAGCTGAAGACCTTTTACCACTGGCTACGGATATTTCTTCCATTTCTGACGTGCGTGTAAGCGGTCCTCCTTTCCATTGGCTTTTAGTAAGTTATGTAGAAGGAGGTAACACTACATTACTAATAGTAAAAAGCAAATATCAAACCTTAACCGACATACATAGAAAATGGTTCCTACATAGTTACCTGTACAAGCTGTGTGCCCATCGCACTGGGTATTCAATCTGTTTGGTGCAAAACGCAACCACTATCATAACCAGTGCCACGTTCCGCACTTGAATGCCTATGTACATCAGCAGCAATCCAAGCAGTTGTAGAGTCCAGTTCAGCAGGTTTATACTTCGCTCATTTTCCAAAGGTCCATATTTATAGCAGACGGCAAAGCTGATAAAGCCCACAATGCCCAGATACCCTAGGAGACAAAAATAACAAAAGGAATGATTTCTGACTAGAACACTGAAAACTAACAGTAAACCTGCCAACACATTTATCTAGAGTACCCATAGGCTTCCGTTCACCTATCAGGTTGCTCTACCTCAGTATATTTTGCTTTAATGGCACAGCACTATTCCATACAGAGGCATTCAGTAAAAGATGTATACTGCTGGGTATACTTCCCCCCCCCCCCCCCCCTTTACCACAATTGGAGCCTATAACTAAACTGGCATCAGTCAGTAGGGAGCTCTTACAAATGTACATCGCCAAAGACACAAAGTGAAAAGACCCTAACAATACATGGTTGAGCACTTAAAGCATACCTCCAGAGATGCAGTACCAAATCCTGATCATGTACATAATTTTTTTTGGGTGTCTAGCACCTATATTTCTCTCACAAATACAATCTCTCTCTTGCTCACTTCGTTTTCAATTGTGGAAGGGGAGTGTCTTCACTTCCTCCCCAAGTCTGCTGTACTGTGATGGTCTCTTCATCCAATCACTGCAGGCTGCTCTATAACCCAATTTCTCTCTGTTTTTATGCTCTACATGTTACACAGAGGAGTATTATTGGAGTTTGGCTGCATTATACCTAAAACACTATGGTGAGTTTATAAGTGTCAAAAAAAATTATATATATATATATATATATATATATATATATATATATATATATATATATATATATATATATATATATATATATATATTTTGATATAGATATATTATATAAATATATCTTCCTAAATGAGTGGAAAAGTTTAGTGATTCAAGTACAGTAGTTTTATGCATACATTTTCTATCTGTTCTATCTGACCATGTGTGTCATCCAGCTTACTCAGACTCCTGTTCTAACACAGTGCTTTACAAGCTCATACACAGCTGAGAGCTTGCAGTATCACACATACTAAGCTGCAGGCAATATCACACATATTAAGCTTAGATACGCCACTGAGAACTGTGCCTTCAAGCTCCTTTAGCTGCTTCTCTGTGCTACAGGCAGACCTGAGCAGATCACATGGTTAGGGAGCAATGAATATAGACGTGGGAGGTGTATATGGCCTCAGCCAATGAGACACAATATCACACAAAGTCTGTAGAACGAGCCTACAAAGCACAGATCTCCTATACAGGACTTTTAAAAAAAGAGTCATGTTATTTAGACGGCACAATAAAAAAAAGTTTGCTATAATGACAGTGCCCTTTAATGATAAGGGTTTGTGCTTGAAACTAGCTGGTTGTCAGATGGTTGTCGTGGCACCCTGACGGCAAAGCGTGAGCCGCATCTCTCAAAGACTAACCGTGAAGAGTGCATGGAACATATCTCTGGAGTTATGATTTAAAGTATGAGCAATGAACCAAAAGCATCTAATGCGCAACATGTAAATCAGTGCTCAATGTAACCGGAACGGTAAAATATTTACAGTCAAAATAATTTCTGAAGGAATGTTTATAATGCATATTTCTCACATTTTGCAGTAATTTTAAGCGACAAGACTTGTAAAACATAAAAGAAGTCTCATGCCAGTATGTACAGGAAAAACTTATCACCTATCCACAGAATAGGGGATACATTTTAGATCCCGGGGGTCAGAGCGCTGTGGACCCCCGCGATCGTCTGTACAGGGCCCCGGCTCTCCCACAGAATGGCGTGTCACGACCCCTGCCCGAAGCATTCAGCAATCATTGGCTCTCCCACAGAGATATATGGAGGGGACGTGGTGGCTCCGCTTTGGGCGGGGGTCATGAGGCGGCACTGTGGGAGAGCCGGGATTCGTACAGACGATCGCAGGGAACCACAGCGCTCTGACCCCAAACAATCTAAAACATATCACCTATTTTGTGGATAGGGGTTAGGTTTTTCCTGTACATACCGGCATGAGACTTCTCCTTTAATGCCATTTACAAAAACTGTATATGATCACATTCAGCAAGGTACCGTTTGTTTGTGAAAAGGTTATTGTTTCAAGAGTAATAAAATTCGAACTTACCTAGTAGATACTGCCAATACTCTGTGCAGATTCCCTGAAAGTTCCTGAACACCAGCTGGATGATATAAAGTGAGAAGGACCAACCTCCGACCAGTAACATATAGAAAGAGCTTTTCTACAGCATAAGGAAGAAAAGCAAAATGTCAGATAAAATAGTTCTTCTAAAACATACTATCTATCTATCTCTATATCCATATTATACTGTATATATACTAGGGATCGACCGACTATCGGTTTGGCCGATAAGCACGATTTTGGGCATTATCGGTATTGGCAATTACCTTGCCGATAAGCCGATAATGCCCCGCCCCCCGCAACACGATCGCCCCCACCCCAGGTTTTATTATTACCTGTCCCCGGGGCCCACGCTACTTCTGGCTCCTGCTGCGTCCTGCGTTACGCTGTGCGCAATGACGAGGGACGTGCGCGACGTGACGTCACCGTCAGTGCGCACAGTGACAGCTCAGGAGGACGCCACCGGAGCAAGATGTAGAGTGGACCCCGGGCCCAGGTAATTATAAAACCGGGGATGGGGAAGGCAATGGGGCCGGAGAGGTGTGACGCGGCGGTAGGGGGCGTGGAGCGGTGCGGTGAGGGGGTGGCGGTGATAGGACCCCCGGACAGTTAGGGGGAGAGAAGCGGGTGGCGGCGGCGGTCTGTGGCACCGCAAAAGCCACTGCAGTGCATTGATTTAAAGCGCCTGCTTTAAATCAATGATCTGCAGCGGTGTCGCGGGGGGATAAATATCCGATAACTTATACCGGAATATCAGTATAAGTTATCGGCTATCGGCCCTAACCTCCCCAGATTATCGGTATCGGCCCTAAAAAAAAATAAAAAATAAAAAAAATAAAAATAAAAAAATAACGTATCGGTCGATACCTAATATATACAAAAGGAAATATAATCCTAGCAGCACTCCCATAGGGTGCATAAGCAGTAAATGTATTGACCCAAGTAGATGATACAACCGTTGTATCATCCACTTGGGTCCATAAATTTACTGCTTATGCATTTTATGTGAGTGCTGCCAGGATTATTTTTCCTGTGGATTTACCTTCACAGTCTACGATTGAAGTCATTTTCTCCCAGTAACCAATCACAGCTCAGATAACAAGCTCTGGTAAAGTGAAAGCTGAGCTGTGAGTGGTTGCTGTGGGGGAAAAAAAAAAAATAAAATATATAAATCACTCCACTTTTTCTCTCACAGTTTGATAAATCTGGGTCTGTGTCTTTTTGCACCCCACTGCACTTTGGAATACATTTGGCTGTGCTGTATATTATATATATATATATATATATATATATATATATATATGTGGTGTGTGGGTGTGTGTGTGTAAGTAAAACTCAATGGGGGACATGTATCATTGCCTTTAGACTACTTTTCACGTCTACAAATTTTGCATAATTGTGCTTTTTTTTGCATTTGTGATGCTTTTTTTGGTGGATCATTTTCTAAGGGTGTCACCTGTTTGGTGTACCGTATACCACTTTATCCAATGGACTAGTATGTAACATTTGGGCAAAAAATTTTTTCGATGGGAGTTGTAGTCCTTGGACTAAAGTGATCGCAGCAGGTCATTCTCCAGAGACCTGCTGCGATCCGCATTTATTAATTTAAAAAGCAGTCGGTACATGCTGCTCCACTGTGCTGCCGCCGGCTCCTGTATACGCTGTCACAATATAAAACTTTTTATATAATTTTTTTTTATTCATTTTTTTGAAAATAAAATGTGACAAAAATGTTGGGACCTTTTTTTTACATTTACATCTATTTTAAAATGCGCATTGCTGCAGATGACGTGATCCGTACTGATCACGGCATCTGAGGGGTTATCGGCCGGTACCTGCCGTGTATGACGTGAGCACCGCACCGATGCTTGCGGTCATACACAGGGCGTAAATGTACTAGGGATCGATAGATATAGATTTTTTTTTATGGCCGATACCGATAATCTGTCACCTTTCAGGCTGATCGCTTATACCGATATTCTGTTATAGGTTATCGGCTATTTCAACCCCCTGGCGGGGCAGAAGTCGTTGAAGATCAAAGTGGGCGCTTTAAATCAATGAACTGCAGCGGCTTTTGCGGTGCCAGAGACCGCCGCCGCCACCCGCTTTTCTCCCCCTGCCTGTCCGGGGGGTCCTGAGTCTAACCACCACAGATGCCCTATCGCCTTCCCCCAATCCTCTGCCCACATGCCGCTGCCCCATCGCCTCCCCCCATCCCCTGCCCACATACCGCCGCCGCCCCATCGCCTTCCCCCATCCCCGGTGTTATAAATTACCTATTTCCAGGGGTTCACGATCCTTCTGGCTCTGTCGGCGTCCTGCGCTGTCAACTGTGCGCACTGACAGTGACGTCGCGTTGGGGACGTCATTCGTCATTACGCAGCGCACAGCAATAGCGCAAGAGCCAGAAGGATCGAGGACCCCCGGGAACAGGTAATTATAACACCGGGGATGAGGGGAGGCGATGGGGCGGTATGTGGGCAGAGGATGGGGGGAGGCAATGGGGCAGCGACGGCGATGGTCCTCTCTGGCCGGGGGGGGGGGGGGGGGGGGGGGGGGCGGCGGGGCATTATCGGTCGATCCCTAAAATGTACGTCCTGGTGCACGAAGTACCGCCAAACCAGGACGTACATTTACGGCTGTGGTAATTAAGGGGTTAACATGAAACTTGGTACACGTTACTAATATGTCAACTACTAACATAGGATAGGTAAATTAACCCTTACACCACCCCCCCCCCCCATTTGCAAGGGTTGGGGTTCTTGTTTAAAGTCCCATGCAAGTCTATGGGAAATGTATGTTCTAACATAACTTTCGTAGAACTGGAGATATTTCAATAATACTTGGTACACCTATTACTTATATGTCAAATAAAAATATAGGATAGTTAAATGAACCCTAACTTACTCCAAAGACACGCCCACTGGGACTTAACCATACCAGGGTACTCTTTATACAGAAAAGACAGAAGGCAAGAAAGGAGGAGGAAGGGCCCTATATGTAAAAGATAGCATAAAATCTAACCTAATACAAGTTAGAGTCAGGCCAACATAGAGTCAGTTTAAGTTACGTTGCAGTTTGGTAATCATGCAGTAACTCGTATAGATGCGATATATAGACCACCAGGCCAAGTTAAAGAATTAGATGATTAGATGTTTAGATGATTTACTAGGCTAGATGATTAGATGATTTACTAGGCTAAAATGGCAATGAAAGGAGAAGTTATCATTATGGGAGACTTCAATCTTCCGGATATTAACCAGAAAACCAAAATAGCTAGTTCTGCCAGGAGTACAGATATTCTAAATTCCCTACTGAGATTATCTCTACAACAAGTGGTTGAGGAGCCAACCCGGAGGGAGGCCATTTTAGATTTGGCATTCACAGATTGGGATTTGATATATGATATTACTGTAGGCGAAAGCCAGTGTGGCTTAATTTAAGTACAGTGAAGGAGTCACACCGCACAAATACAAAAGTTTTAGAAAAACCGACTTTTCAAAAATGAGATTACTCATAAATGAGTCCATATCAGACTGGAACGGATTAAATGCAGTCCAGGAGAAATGGGACTACTTAAAAAAGATTCATTATTGAATGCAACAGATAATTGCATTAGACTTGTCAGTAAAAAGCAGAAAAGTGGTACTCCACAGAAGTGGCCAAAATCATAAAAAAAAAAAAAAAAAGCGAGCACTAATTATATAAAAAATATAAAAATATCCCAGAGCAATAAAGATAGGGAAATCTACAAGACTTGGCAGGAAGAGGCCAAGCAAGATATAAGAATTTCTAGTGCAGGAAGAAGAAAAACTAGCTCAGTCTGTGAAAAAAGGGGATAAGACATTCTTCAGATATATAAATGAAAAAAGGAAATTAAAACAAGTAATAACTAAAATAAAACAAAGGAAGGAAGGTATGTAGAAAGGAATAAAAGGATCTCAATTAGAGAGGAAGACTAATGAATCATTTGATGCATGTGTCTTTACAAAGGAGGAGGTTCTACGTTTACCATCTAAAGTTAAGAAAAGAAGTCACAGGGGCCTGATGGGATACACCCAAAATTATTAAAAGAGCTTAGTGGTGAGCTGACAAAACTTAACAGGAGTCATCCCGGAAGATTGGAAATTAGCAAATGTCGTGCCCATTCACAAGAAAGGTAGTAGGGAGGAATCAAGCAACTATAGGCCAGTGAGTCTGACATCAATAGTGGGGAGATTAATGGAAACCCTACTAAAGGATAGGACAGTGGAACATATAAAATCCCATGGATTGCAAGATGAAAAAAAATATTGGTTTACTTAAGGTAGATCAAGTCAAACAAATCTTATTGATTTTTTTGACTGGGTGACTAAAATAATAGATGGCGGAGGGGCACTAGACATCGCATATCTAGATTTTAGTAAGGCTTTTGACACTGTCCCACATAGAAGACTTATCAAACTTGTCATTGAGCTTGGATTCCCATATTGTTGAGTGGATTAGGCAGTGGCTGAGTGACAGACAACAGAGGGTTGTAGTCAATGGAGAATATTCAGAGCAAGGTTTTGTTACCAGTGGGGTACCTCAGGGATCTGTACTGGCACCAATTTTGTCTAAATGAGATCTGTAGTGCTCTGAACTTTTTCCCCTATCTGAAGGATAGGGGATAAGTTTTAGATGCGGGGGGTCCGAGCGCTGAGGCCCCCCGCGATCTTCTGTACGGGGCCACGGCATTGTACAGGAAAGGCAGCGTTCCGTACCCGCATGACGCAACAGCCGGCACACCCCTCCATGTATCTCTATGTTATTCATGGAGGGGCGTCTTGTTATTTTGCAAGACTAAAAAGGGAAGTAGATCACACTTCTAAATCCTGCCAAATAAAAGTATACGTTCAGGAAACAGACAATACTACATTTAGTGCATTAAATGGGCTCACCATGGTATATGTCAGCATAGCTTTCAACGTTATCTTGATGTATAACCTATCTTAACACTGTGTACACATAAATAGGGATAACTATAGCAACTTGTGATCTTATAAAAAGGTACCTTAGGCAGCAGCTTGGAGAGCATGAACACAAGGATCAGTATAGAGGCCAGCATCCCCACACTCATTCCTGTACCATAGTAAAAAAGTTGACTTCTGTAAAAGGAAAGAAAATACACTAAATAGCAGATAAACTTCTTTGTACAGTCAGGCTCTGGTCACATCCATGCTGGAGATTCTGTTTTTGAGCCTCTGTGTCAGATTCTGTCAGAATAGTCCAGCAATATTAAACATCCAATGAAAATAAAATGACATTACTTTATTAACCCTTCCTACTGCAATATGGTCACTGTCTGGTATCTATGAGTGCAGTTAAAAGAGTTATCAGATTAGATCAACAGATGGAGTTTCTTCCATAAACAGCACCACACTTGTCTTCTGGTTGTGCGTGGTATTGCAGCTCAGTTCCATTGAAGTTAATAAAGCCAAATTGCATCACCACAGAGAAACTGAGGACAGGTATGGGGCTTCCCCCCCCCCCCCCCCCCCCCCAACTAGCTTGAGAATTTTTTTTTATTCCTGGATAACCCCTTTAAGGAAACTGAGGATCATAATATTTTTTTATTGGTTAAAAAAAAAAATAATAATAATAAAGTCTACAAAAGTGTCAATGGCATCTGGCATCCATAAAGATGATTTATTGACCTAAACAGATGTTAGTAGCCAGGAATGTGGTGCCTCCCTTGTGAATTATTTAACCTTTACAGGAACTCCAGAGGATTTATACCAATGACAAACATATTTAGCCTCTTAAAAGAACTGACATGTTTGGGGAGGATTTGGAGGATCTCTAATTTTTAATACTATTATGTTCATAAAGCTGTGTGAGAACCTGCTTTCTGTGGAAAGAGCCCATGAATCTCATTTCGAGATTTACAGATTTAAAGAAAAGCAACACAGCTATTCTGCTATTTACTGTGTGGTGAAAAAAAAAAACATGTTAACTTAATGCTATCTATGGGTCGTAAGAATGAAGAATTAGTAATAAGAAGATTAAAATGTAGCTCCCACCAAGTTTAATCGCTTTAATAGAGCATATTTAGTGCTTCTAAATCTGCTCTATAAAGCAGGGCAGGAAGCAGCGCCTCCCAACAGGCGCGATTTCACTGATCCCTTGCTGGACGCTGCTTCCGCCCTCAGATCGTCTATGCATGAGTGTTATTTATCTAATAGGGTGCCTCCAGCTGTTTCCCAACTACAACTCCCAGAATGCCATGATTGCTATTAGCTGTCAGGCCATGCTGAGAATTGTAGTTGTGAAACAGCTGGAGGCACCCTATTAGATAAATAACACTCATGCCTAGTGCTGGGCAGTATACAGTACCGGTATGAACCTGATACCGTTTTTTTTTTTCTCCCAGCGGTGTCACAAGAATGCCTCCGGCGAGCGCTACCATCACCGCTAGCGGGGTCCCTGTGCCCACTAGCGGTGTCACAAGAATGCCGAGCCGAGCGCAGCACTACGCAAATTGGGCTAACGTTGGCAGCGCTAGGAGCCTGGCGTTAGGCCTACACTGCGCGCGAGGCTTTTAAATCTCTTCCCCCTACCCTGAGAGCTGACAGGGACGGGGAACAGAGCCACGCTCGGCATTCTCGGGGGGGGGGGGGGGGGGGGTTTGGAGACCATTATACAGTGGTCTCCAAACTGTGGACCTCCAGATGTTGCAAAACTACAACTCCCAGCATGCCCAGACTGCCCAAGCATGCTGGAAGTAAGTTGTAGTTCGGCAACATCTGATCCTTCAGATATTGCCGAACTACAATTTCCAGCATGCCTGGGCAGTCTGGGAGTTGTAGTTTTGCAACAACTGGAGGCACACTAGTTGGGAAACATTGTCCGTTTCCTACCTCAGTGACTCCAGCTGTTGCCATTGTTGCAAAACTATAACTCCCAGCATGCACTGACAGACCATGCATGCTGGGAGTTGTAGTTTTGCAACAGCTGGAGGTACACTGGTTTGGAAACACTAAGTTTGGTTGCAAAACACTTGAAAGTTTATTACTTAACTTAGTGTTTCCAAACCAGTGTTCCTCCAGCTGTTGCAAAACTACAACTCCCAGCATGCACGGACAGCCAAAGGGCATGCTCGGAGTTTGCAACAGCTGGATGTTTGCCCCCTCCCCCCAATGTGAATGTACAGGGTACACTCACATGGTTTACAGTGAGTGCTGCAAGTTTGAGATGGCGCAAATTTTGCGCTGCAGCTCAAACTTCCAGCGGCAAACTTGCTGTGAACCTCTGCCCATGTGACTGTACCCTAAAAACACTACACTAACCTAAAATAAAAAGTAAAAAACACTACATATACACATACCCCTACACAGCCCCCCTCCCCAATAAAATGAAAAACGTCTGGTACGCTACTGTTTCCAAAACGGAGCCTCCGGCTGTTGCAAAATAATCACTCCCAGTATTGCCGGACAGCCATTGACTGTCCAGGCATGCTGGGAGTTTTGCAACAGCTGGAGGCACCCTGTTTGGGAATCACTGGCGTAGAATACCCCTATGTCCACCCCTATGCAAATCCCTAATTCAGGCCTCAAATGCGCATGGCGCTCTCTCACTTTGGAGCCCTGTCGTATTTCAGGGCAACAGTTTTGGGACACATATGGGGTATCGCCGTACTCAGGAGAAATTGCCTTACAAATTTTGGGGGGCTTTTTCTTCTTTAACCCCTTATGAAAAGGTGAAGTTGGGGTCTACACCAGCATGTTAGTGTAAAAAAATTAATTTTTTACACTGACATGCTGGTGTTGCCCTATACTTTTCATTTTCACAAGAGGTAAAAGGGAAAAAAGACCCCCAAAATTTGTAACGCAATTTCTCCTGAGTACGGAGATACCCCATATGTGGGCGCAAAGTGCTCTGGGGGCGCACAACAAGGCCCAGAAGGGAGAGTGCGCCATGTACATTTGAGGCGATTTGCACAGGGGTGGCTGATTGTTACAGCAGTTCTGACAACCGCAAAACAATAAATATCCATATGTGACCCCATTTTGGAAACTACACCCCTCACGGAATGTAATAAGGGGTGCAGTGAGCATTTACACCCCACTGGTGTATGACAGATTTTTGGAACAGTGGTCTGTGAAAATGAAAAATAAAATTTTTGATTTGCACAGTCCACTGTTTCAAATATCTGTCAAACGCCAGTGGGGTGTAAATGCTCACTGCACCCCTTATTAAATTCCATGAGGGGTATAGTTTCCAAAATGGGGTCACATGTGGGGGGGTCCACTGTTCTGGCACCATAGGGGCTTCCTAAATGGAACATGCCCCCCAAAAACCCTTTCAGAAAAACTCACTCTCCAAAATCCCATTGTCGCTCCTTCCCTTCTGAGCCCTCTACTGCGCCCGCCGAACACTTTACATACGCATATGAGGTATTTCCTTACTCAAGAGAAATTGGGTTACAAATTTTAGGGTGATTTCTCTCCTTTTACCCCTTGTAAAAATTCAAAAATTGGGTCTACAAGAAAATGCGAGTGTAAAAAATGAAGATTTAGAATTTTCTCCTTCACTTTGCTGCTATTCCTGTGAAACACCTAAAGGGTTAAAACATTTACTGAATGTCATTTTGAATACTTTGGGGGGTGCAGTTTTTATAATGGGGTCATTTATGGGGTATTACTAATATGAAGATCCTTAAAATCCACTTCCAACCTGAACTGGGCCGATTTTGAAAATCTTGAGAAAAATTGGAAAATTGCTGCGGAACTTTGAAGCCCTCTGGTGTCTTCCAAAAGTAAAAACAAGTCAATTTTTTTATGCAAACACAAAGTAGACATATTGTATATGTGAATCAATATGTAATTCATTTGGAATATCCATTTTCCTTTCAAGCAGAGACTTTCAAAGTTAGAAAAATGCTAAATTTTCAGGAAATTTTTAGATTTTTTACCAAGAAAGGATACAAATATCAGTGAAATTTTACCAATAACATAAAGTAGAATATGTCACGAAAAAAACAATCTCGGAATCAGAATGATAAGTAAAAGCATTCCAGAGTTATTAATGTTTAAAGTGACAGTGGTCAGATTTGCAAAAAATGCCCAGGTCATGAAGGTGAAAATGGGCTGGGTCATGAAGGGGTTAATGATTCAGACTGTCTGGGCATGCTGGGAGTTGTAGTTTTGCAACAGCTAGAGGCACCCTGGTTGAGAAACACTGAATTTAGGCATTGCAATTGGTGTTTGACAATATAAACAAAAAATACCCCTTTCACAGGCAAAACCAACATGAAAATAGAAACATTCATAACTACAAAAATGATCACACTATTGTATTGAAGACAACCAAAACCTACCGACTGAGTGAGTCTCCATAGAAAAACAAGAAGAGACCGATAAAGAAGATGGCAAAGAGCAGCGGATCAAAGCCTGCCAAATGAAAAGAACACATCAGGTAAAGGAAAGGAGAAATGGCTTAAGATCATATGTACAACTGCCTGTATTCAATAAGTAAGGGGAGCGCAGAGGCTGTCCGGATGACCCTCCGCTCCCTACAATAGCGCTCCAACTTCTCCCATTTACAGAATAGAACCTTTTCCTGTATCTACTGCATCTATGTAAGAGACATTATTACATAGAGCAGTGTTTCCCAACCAGTGTGCCTCTTGTTGTTGCTAAACTACAACTTGTAGTTTTGCAACAGCTGGAGGCAGCCTGGTTGGGAAACAGTATTCTCAAACTGAAAGGTACAGTCATGGCCGTAAATGTTGGCACCCTGAAATTTTTCAAGAAAATGAAGTATTTCTCACAGAAAAGCATTGCAGTAACACATGTTTTGCTATACACATGTTTATTCCCTTTGTGTGTATTGGAACTAAACCAAAACGGGAGGAAAAAAAAGCAAATTGAACATAATGTCACACCAAACTCCAAAAATGGGCTGGACAAAATTATTGGCACCCTTTCAAAATTGTGGAAGAATAAGATTGTTTCAAGCATGTGATGCTCCTTTAAACTCACCTGGGGCAAGTAACAGGTGTGAGCAATATAAAAATCACTCCTGAAAGCAGATAACAAGGAGAGAAGTCCACTTAGTCTTTGCTTTGTGTGTCTGTGTGCGCCACACTAAGCATGGACAACAGGAAGAGGAGAAGAGAACTGTCTGAGGACTTGAGAACCAAAATTGTGCAAAAATATCAACAAATCTCAAGGTTACAAGTCCATCTCCAGAGATCTCTGGCAGGAGACCCAGGAGGACCCACTGCTGACACAGAGACAAAAAGCAAGAATACATTTTGCCAAAATGAACTTGAGTAAGGCTAAATCCTTCCGGGAAAACGTCTTGTGGACAGATGAGACCAAGATAGAGCTTTTTGGTAAAGCACATCCTTCTACTGTTTACCGAAAACAGACTGAGGCCTACAAAGAAAAGAACACAGTACCTACAGTGAAATATGGTGGAGGTTCAATTATGTTTTGGGGTCGTTCTGCTGCCTCTGGCACTGGGTGCCTTGAATGTGTGCAAGGCATCATGAAATCTGAGGATTACCAACAGATTTTGGGTCGCACTGTACAGCCCAGTGTCAAAGCTGGGTTTGCGTCTGAGATCTTGGGTCTTCCAGCAGGACAATGACCCCAAACATATGTCAAAAAGCAACCAGAAATGGATGGCAACAAAGTGCTGGAGAGTTCTGAAGTGGCAGCAATGAGCCCAGATCCAGTTCCAATAAGAGAGACCTGGAGCAGTTTGCAAAGGAAGAGTGGTCCAACATTCTGCTGAGAGGTGTAAGAAACTTATTGATGGTTATAGGAGGCCACTGATTGCCGTAATTGTTTCCAAAGGGTGTGCAACCAAATATTAAGTTAAGGGTGCCAATAATTTTGTCCAGACCATTTTTGGAGTTTGGTGTGACATTATGTCCAACTTGCTTTTTTACTCCCTTTTTTTTATTTATTTAGTTCCAATACACACAAAGGGGGAGATTTATCAAAACCTGTGCACAGAAAAAAAAATTGAACAGTTGCCCATAGCAACCCATCAGATCGCTTTCATTTTGCAGAGGCCTTGTTAAAAATTAAAGAAGCGATCCGATTGGTTGCTATGGGCAACTTTTGCTTTGGACAGGTTTTGATAAATCTCCCCCAAAGGGAATAAACATGTGTTACTGCAATCCTTTTCTGTCAGAAATACTTCATTTTCTAGAAAAAATTTCAGGGGTGCCAACATTTACGGCCATGACTGTGTGTCTTGTCTTTGTATTGTTGATCTGCAGAGTCTGTCTTGTCTTGTGATTACATTGATTCCACTTTCGCATTTGATAACTCAAGAGCAAATGTCAACACATTTAGGCTAGGAGAACAAGGCAACATTGGTCAAGGCATGGGTCATGAAGCCAAACAAAGCTGGGATGTACTGCTGCATCTCGGTTAATGAAAGCGAATGTAACACGATATCTATCACTTTCATTAGCTACAGATGCTCTATGGCCATACAATCTGTGTATTACGAGCCTCAAAGGATCAACTCTTATGCTAAACTTCAGGCAGTAAGAGCATAACTGTTAAGCAGGAACAATACAATATTTAGATGTAGCAAACAGGTCACACATAAATAACCACGTGCAGCCCTATAATTCACACGCAACCCACCTCTAGACAGAATGACACTATAACGCGTGTCTGCTTCATTGACACGCACATTAATGCAGGTTTTAACACTCTGGAGATCCACATTTATGTAGGTATCATTTAATTTCTCCTTAAAGAAAGACAAGAAGTCATAGAAGGTAAAGCCTTCCAATTCCTTTAGCTTCTCCTCGCTATCCACCTGCGTCACTCCGATCATTGTGGTACTGTTTACCCGAATCTAAGAAAATTTAAAGAACACATTTTCACATAATGCACAGCCTCACATTAAATGTATTACAGCAATATATTAACATTTAAATGTTAGTGTAATTTATATAAACTTTGAATTTGTCATTCTGACATGACAAAAGGTTAGATCACAACCTCTGCGATCATGAGTTATAGGTGGCTAGAGAGTGCCGAATGGGGTTATCCAGGGTTAGAAACACAGAGCTAATTTCTTCGAGTAACAGCACCAACTCTGTCTTTAGGTTGTGTGTAGTATTGCATCTAAGTTACATTGAGGTGAATGTAGCCAAGTTGTAATTCCAAACACAACCTAAAGGGGTGGTGCTGTTTTTGGAAGAAATTAGCTCTGTGTTTTTATCCCTGGATAACCCCTTTAACTTCCCTGCAGACCGCAAGATCCAGCTCATTCACTCCCTTATAGTCTATGGAGTAAATGAGTCAGTAATGAGGAATAAAAAATGTCATTAAAACTGATTTTTGCTATTGCACTCCTTACGGTAAATAAAAAAATCTTTCTAATGTACTTTGCTTAAATTTTTTATATATATTTATATTAAATTTGAGCAGCCGTATTAGTCCAGTGATGCAGATGCAAATCATAAAATGTTGTGCAGTATCTTGTAATACCTTTTTTATTGGACTAACAGCATTTTGTAGAGGGATTTGCTTTGGACTTGATAAAGGGAGGAATCCCGAAAGCTTGTCTCTACAAAATGCTGTTAGTCCAATAAAAAAGGTATTACAAGATACTGCAACATTTTATGATTTGCATCTATATCTATATCTATAGTTTTCTATGTTTTTTGTTTAAAAAAAAGCTGCCACTAGGAGTCTCCCTACTTGTCCAGAGCACATTCCCCCCCCCCCCCCCCATCTTTTGCACAGACTTTGGACTCCTACTGGCAGTCCAAAAGCAGGAAATGCTGAGGTGTTTGTGCAGCCTTATCTAATCATAGCTCATCTCACACTGAACTGCTCTGGGCTGTGTGTAGTAGAGTGAGGGAGGACATTCTTCCCTGTATGGCTTCAGATGATGTCACACCTGCTGGGGAACGTCCCTTCCCAGTCTGTGAATCTGACAGACTGAACAGAAAACACAGAGCAAAATCAAGGTAGAGAACTAACAAATAATAAAAAAATAAAGGCAGGGGGTGGTTTATCATGATGGAGGCAGTGAACTGGGAGGATTATAACAAGATCATGAGAGGTACTTAAGGATGAAAGGAAACATTTTTTGTTTTTGCATCTGTGTATTCTGACCGAAACAATGCAAAAAAAAAAAAATAAATAAATACATATAGCTAATCACAAAGTGATCCTAAGATATTTTTAAGCTTGGTTGTAAATGTTCAAGCAGCACCACTCGAGATACAGGGCTGTGGAGTCAGTAAGCCATACTTCCAAATTCTCTATTTTCAGGCTTTCAAACAATCATGTAAATAATCCACCTAGAACACACACTAAAAAGCTGTGTAAACCATCCCACTGCAAAACAGGTTCTCCAAAGTGAGATGCGCTCTTTGCAAGAATTCTCCCCTTTGGCCAAGATATGGGATCTGAACAGTGAACCCCCTTCTATTACGCAGATAATCCTCCTGGTAGATGATCCCCTTATATACCACAGTTACATTTTTACCATGACATGTAAGTAATCTTCAACCAGGTCAACCCAACATTGTCGGTGCTGATGGCTTTCCATGAAGTCCCCCCAGTTCTAATATGGGTGTCTGAGTGCCCGGCCGTGTTACAGAGTACACGCAGCATTGCTAAATATATTGGCTGCCGGCTGGCAGGCTCGATATAATGTACTGCAGTAGTAGAGCAGAGTATCATACCATTGATCTGCTGATTGTTTGCATTCAAAGTTCCCTTAATGACAATTGAAATTGTGATAACTATGAGAACATTGTCAACAAAAAAACTCAAGGACACACCGGTTTCTCAGTCAATGCTACAATAAAATACACAGGTTTTGCCCCTACCTGCACTTTAGTCCAGACATCAAACCACTTTGGTTCATATGATTTCTTATAGCAGAAATTCTGTGATGTATTATAAGTGCCAGACTTTCCTTCTACCAGTTGGATAACTTGAACTTTGGTTTCTGTAACAAAGAAAAAAAATAAAACATTTTAAGAAAGTGATGTCATCTTAAAAATTATTGAAAAAAAGAAGATAGATATATTTGAGATGAGCAGCTTAGAATGCCATTACTTATGCCTGCAGAGGCAGAAATGGATGAAACCGAGGGGAAAGCCAAGGTATGGACTAGCCCCATTGAATTGGACTATTCCACGGCAAAACGGCACATGGGAGCGCTGGAGGTGCCCGAGTACAGCACCAGGGCTGTGGAGTCGGTAGATAAATGTTCCGACTCCGCAGTTTTTTGTACTTCCGACTCCCCAACTCCTCTGTATTAATATGTGAATGTATTTAGAAACACTTACAGTTGAATCCAAGAAGCTGTTCCACCAAGTTCTTCTAATTTCTTCTAGCAGAGAGAGGAAGTTGGGCAGAAGCTGCTGCCGTCTCCTTTGTGTGTGCTGATCTGCTGCTGAAGATAGGGCAGTGGGAGGATCCAGGAAGGGGCATTTATTATAAAACATGATTTCCCTAGTAGAATCCCATAGTCATGTTTAAAGTTTAAAGGGGTTCTCCGGTGCTTAGACATCTTATCCCCTATCCAAAGGATAGGGGATAAGATGCCTGATCGCAGGAGTCCCACCGCTTGGGACCCCTGGGATCTTGCACACGGCACCCCGTTTGTAATCAGTGCCCGGAGCTGTTCGCCCCCGTGTGACGTCACACTCCGCTCCTCAATGCAAGCCTACGGGAGGGGGCGTGATAGCTGTCACGCCCCTTCCTATAGACTTGCATTGAGGGGCAGAGCGTGAGGTCACACGGGGGCGGAGGCGTGATGTCACACGCCGCCAGTCCCGTGATCAACAGTAATCAGACCCGGAGCGAACACGCTCCAGGGAATGATTACAAACGGGGTGCCGCGTGCAAGATCCCAGGGGTCCCCAGCGGGGGGACTCCCGCGATCAGGCATCTTATCCCCTATCCTTTGGATAGGGTGATAAGATGTCTAAGCACCGGAGAACCCCTTTAAGTTAACAATCAGAGTTTATAAGTTTTTATAGCCTTAGCTGAATGCCAGCAGTTTTTACAATGGTTTACAGCTTCAGTCTTGAACTATTGACCCTCCATTCCCTTCACTCATACAAGTGTCTTGTCCTGCAAAAAACATATTTAATCCCTTATCAGTGAGAGGCCTCGGTTACCCATGGGTTCCCTGTAACAGCAGAACACAACACTATGGAAAGTATAAGTATTGCCGCTCCTAATTGTGCGTTGCGTGCCATATAGTGAAGTACATGAAAAGCCGGTCACTTAACGTGTTCGTTTTGCGGTTACGTGAGGCACTGCATGCATTGGTCTTTATTCTTAAAGTAGAGAAGTCATTAATTATAACTTTTTGTGAATTGGGACATTTAAAGTTGCTTTTTTTTTATTCTAATCAAAATTTAGTAGGAGTCGGAGCAGGTGCATTGTTTGCCGACTCCGACTCCAGGTACCCAAAATTTCGTCCAACTCTGACTCCTCAGCACTATACAGCACTCAGGTCATTTCGGCGCCTACTTCTCTACTCTTCATTATCCAGAAAGAGAACACACAAAGGGTATGTTCACACGGCGACATTTCCGTGTGGAATGTTGCTGTAATTAACTGGCTATTGTTTTCAATGAGAGATTCCTCAGTCCCATTCAGACATTGAAATTTCTGCATTCCGCAAAAATATATCTTCGATTTTGCTGAATCACGTGGTGAAATCCCATCAAAGTCAATGGGGCAGAATTCTAGGTCCTGAGAACACACAAATTCTGCCGCAATTTCTTTGAGCAAGCTTTGCTGAACAGAAATGTGTAAATTTCCCCTAGTATGCCTCCAGCTGTTGCAAAACTACAAATCCCAGGATGCCCAGACAGCCAAGGGCTGTCCGGGCATGCTGGGAGTTGTAGTTTTGCAACAGCTGGAAACACACTGTTCATAAAAATAAAAAAACTTGAGTGAGGCTGCATTCACACCACGCTTTTGCAATACTGTTCCCGTATACGTTTTCAATTTGAAAACCGTATGTATTGACTCGCCATTGAAAACCGTATGTCAAACGATGCATCCGGTTGCATCTGCGGTTTTGTACGGGTCCTTCCCAAAACCGTAGCCTACCATGGTTTTTGGTGCGGGTGAAAAACCGTATACGTTTTTTCTTTTTTTAACATGGGAGTCAATGGGAACTGTAGAGAACCGTATGTGCGTACAGTTGCATCCATACGGCTTTTGATTTTGCATGGTTTTTTTTTCTTGGAATTTCAATCAAACATGTGAAACTTTATTCATAATGGAGTGAAAAGTTAAAGACGTATAGTTTTTTTCTTAAAAGGAAAACTGTCAGCTTGGTCCCCCCACACTAACCAGTGGTACTGGCTGATCAGTTTGATGCCTACTGTGCCCAGATCCATCCTGCCGATATCTTAGTTTTTCCGTATATGCTAATTAAGTGCTAACTGGCACAGGCGGGGTTACTGGCATTCTGACATCACCGCCGTCGGCCGCAGCACAGCCCAGCTTATCAATATTCCGCCTCTTCATTACAGAGCGGGGAGAAGAGGAGGAATATTGATGAGCTGGGCGGTGCTGCGGCCGTGACATCAGAATGCAAGTTAACACCACCTGTGCCAGTTAGCTCTCAATTAGTATAGAAGATATTGGCTGAACGGCGCGGCGGATCCGGGCACAGTAAGCATAAAACTGATCAGCGTCCCCTTCACTATCAGCCAGTACCGCTGGTTATTTTGGGTCGGGGGGCGCAAGCTGACAGTTTTCCTTTAAAAAAAAGAAAAGAAAAAAATGGATGCAGCCAGACATAATTTTTCAAACCGTATATATTAAAATTTGTTCACACATTTTGATAGTTTAGTCCGGTTTTGAGGTATCCGTTTTTCATCAAAAACCTGATACGGGAACTGTATAGAAAAAACATGGGTCATTGAGTTTACATTGAAATCTGCAGTAGAAAATACTGCGCATCAAATCTGCGGAGAATACTGCACATGTGAATAGAACCTTAGAGGGTCTCCCTCTGCAAGGCACCTGTAGGACCCTGTGCACACGCCTGCATAGGAAGCACTGTAGGGGGCGCTGACCAGTTAAACCCCCCCCCCCAACGTGTGGCTCTTGAGCCTTTGCAAAACTAAAAGTCCCAGCATGTCTGAACAGCAAAAGCTTCCTGGGCATGCTGGGAGTTGTAGTTTTGCAACTTCTGGGGAATACAATTCCGCATCAGAATTTTGTCCGCAGAAATTCCTCAGTGTGAACAGCGCGGAGAGAGAGCCATTAAAGTCAATGCTACTTCCATTCAAGGAGAAATTGAGGAATTATGCAAGATATGTGAACATATCCTAAAGAGCAGCCCCAGCACTGGGAGTGTAGACACTAGGGGGCGCTATAGGAAGCTATAGCAGCTGTCACCTCTGTATACACTGTGGGCAGCCATGTTCCGGGAGGTGTCCGGGAGGACCCTGCATTAGGCACCGTGAAGCAATGCGTTACCGCCCCCCCTGTGTGTACAGGACATTTTACCTGCTGCCGCCGCACACATTACTAGAGCCAATAGCAGCACGGTCACCGCCGCCCTCATCACTCCACATCCAGTCACTTCTCCCGCCATAACCACTGACTTAAAAGTGTCATCCAGCCGAGGCGTGAACCGCAAACACTTCCTGTCCGCCGGCTGCCAGTCTCTCGAAGTTTGGAAGCTGCTTGATGACGTCGCGGTCATGTGATCGGGGCGGCTGTACACCACGTGACCAGACTAGACGCACGAGTCGGCTGGAGAGCAGTGTTTTTCCAAACAGTGGGGGGAGTTTTATCAAAACGTGTTGAGGAAGAGTGGTGCAGTTGCCCATAGCAACCAATCAGATCGCTTTCGTTTTTCAGAGGCCTTTTTAAAAATGATCTGATCTGATTGGTTGCTATGGGCAACTGCACCACTCTTTCTCTAAACAGGTTTAGATAAATCTCCCCCAGGGTGCCTCCAGCTGTTGCAAAACTATAACTCTCAGCATGCCCGGACAGCCTTTGGCTGGGAGTTGTAGATTTGCAACAGCTGGAGGCACACTGTTCGTAAAAAAAAAAAAAAAAAAAAAAATGAGTTAGGCAACGTCTCCGGCAGTGTGAAGTACGTTATTTTAGGATCGAGAAAAGCCAAAGAAAATATAGTGCTTGCACCGTCTTTTTCTCCAGCTTTTCTCTAAAAAAAAAAAAACAACGGTTGTTATTGAATACAATGGGGTCCATCAGGACCTGTTTAGAGAAAGAGTGGTGCAGTTGCCCATATTAACCAATCAGATTGCTTCTTTCATTTTTAAAAAGGCTTCTGAATTACGAAAGAAGCGATCTGATTGGTTGCTATGGGTAACTTCCTCTACACAGATTTTGATAAAACTCCCCTAGTGTTTGGAAAACACTGCTCTCCAACTCGTGTGTCTAGTCTGGTTATGTGGTGTACAGCCGCCCTGATCACATGACCGCGGACGGCAAAATGCAAAAATAAAAAGGGAGTTTGACGTACGAATTTGCCGGTCCATACCGGCAGTGTGAAAGGGGCCTTAGAGGTCTCCCTCTGCACGGCGCCTGTAGAAGCCTGTGCACGCACCTGCATAGGAAGCGCTTCAGGGGGCCCTGACCAGTTACGTCCCCCAACGTGTGGCCTTTGCAAAACTACAAGTCTCAGCATACCCGGACAGCCAAAGCTTCCTGGACATGCTGGGAGTTGTAGTTTTGCAACAGCTGGGGATTTACAAGTCAGGGAAAACCATTTTAGGGCATTTTCTATGTTGTGCGACCAATCATAAGTTATTTTACCGTGTGAGACAAAAAAAAATGGTGTGAAATTGAAATTTGTTTTAAAAAAAAGAAGACATTTTTTTACTTTATTCTGTAGGATGGTACAATTACCACAATATCCAATTTCTATAGTTTTTGTAAAATGTTTTACATTTAGAAAAAAAAAAACTTAAAAAAGGGTGCTGCCCTAGACCCCTTTCACTTTTAATTCTTCCACCTACTGAGCTGTGCAGGACTTGTACTTTTTGCATAGAGAGCTTAATATTGGTACCATTTTAAAGGGGGTATTCCGGTGAAAAACTTTTTTTTTTCATATCAACTGGCTCCAGAAAGTTAAACAGATTTGTAAATTACTTCTATTAAAGGGGTACTCCACTGGAAAAAATTTTTTTTAACTCAATTGGTTCCAGAAAGATAAACAGATTTGTAAATGACTTCTATTAAAAAATCTTAATCCTTCCAGTATTTATCAGCTGCTGTTATGATCCACAGGAAGTTCTTTTCTTTTTGAATTTTCTTTTCTGCCTGACCACAGTGCTCTCTGCTGACACCTCTGTCCATTTTTGGAACTGTCCAGAGTACAAGCAAATCCCCATAGAAAACCCTGCACTGGACCGTTCCTAAATCGGACAGGGGTGTCAGCAGAGAGCACTGTGATCAGGAAGAAAGGAAATTCAAAAAGAAAAGAACTTCCTGTGGATCATAACAGCAGCTGATAAGTACTGGAAGGCTTAAGATTTTTTAATAGAAGTAATTTACAAATCTGTTTAACTTTCTGGCACCAGCTGATTTAAAAAAAAAATGTTTTCCAGTGGAGTACCTCTTTTAAAAAATCTTAATCCTACCAGTACTTATCAGCTGCTAAAGTTGAGTTGTTCTTTTCTGTCTGGCCACAGTGCTCTCATTTTTCCCATGTGATGAAAATGGTAAAAAAAAAAATTACAAAAGTGCATTGAATTTTTGGTCATTTTTGGACCTCTGTCTGTCTCAGGAACTGTCCAGAGCAGGAGAAGTTTGCTATGGGGATTTGCTCCTACTCTGGACAGTTCCTAAGACAGACAGAGGTCCAAAAATGACCAAAAATTCAATGCACTTTTGGCATTTATTTATTTTTATTTACCGTTTTCACCACATGGGAAAAATGACATTATAGTTTAGACTTTACTGCATATGGCCATAATGCTTATGTTAGTTATATTTATGTATTGCAGTGTACTGTCATTGCCGTGATCTCCCATTAAAGCTTTTCAGGAGATCTCATGACAGCCATAGCGGCCTGCAGAAAATAAAATGTCACTCCAAACCTAGCTGTGCTAAAAATGAAATAAAAACTTGTTTTTGGTAGGGCAGTGTACGGCTGTCTGGGCATGCTTGGAATTGTAGTTTTGAAACAGCTAGTTTGGAAACACTGTGGTAGGGGATGGGACAGGTGAGTATAAGGGTATGTTCACACAGCGAAATGTCCTTGTGGAATTCTGCCTGAATATTCTGCACAGACATTCCACTGCAGCAGAGTCACATTGATTTCAAAGAGGTTCTCCTGCACTGTGCACACAAACAGATGTTCTACCTTACTTTATGTTTCCTATTCTTTTTTAATACATTTCTGGCTTTGTTTAAAAAGTGGCAGTGGAAGTTTTCCAAAAAAAAAAAAAAAAAACTTTGTGGAAACCTAGCATATCCTGGGATGCGCGGTGGCGGGGCATTGCGAAACCAAGCCACGCCTATCCGAATGTGGTTCACCGCAGAAAATAAAGATTTTATAAGTGATAAAAGATGAAAAAGCGCAGCCAGAGGTATGGCTGCATGTAATTTTTTTTGTCATCAGTACCATGATGATTGTAGTCTGGAGGGGGGGGGGGAATGTTGACAGTCGTGCTTTAAAGGGGTATTCTGGGATAAAACATTTTATCCCCTATCCATATAGGGGATAGGATGTCTGATCGCGGGGGGCCCGCCGTTGGGACCCCCCACGATCTCCCTGCAGCACCCACATTCTATGCAGGGCTGAGTCTCCAGTTTCGGAAACCTCCATGTCTCCGGGACTGGAGATATGACGTCATGCCACGTCCCCTCCATTCGGCACGCCCCCTCCCATAAACATGAATGGAGGGGGCGTGGCGTGACATCACGAGGGGGCATGGCGTGACATCACGAGAGTGTCTATTGGCTATATCCTCCTTCTTCTCTCACTTTCAAAAACTCAGCATAGAGAAAACTGGATTCGTTATCGTTCTACTCTTTAATGAATCTGCTCACTAGAAATAGGAAACATTAGTATCATTCTTCCCCAATGGCCTCAGGAAAACCTCTCATTCTGTGCTGTCTGTCAAACCACATATCCTACCCACCTCAAAACATTTCTACAATCTGCTATTTTCCCTATTGCCCAATATGGCACCATTGGAGAGATCACCTCCTCATCCACAGGACAGGAAACAGGAAATGAATCGCATATAAGGATGGAGCCAGCCCCTATTTCCCAGTTCTGTTTCCTGTCCTGCAGAGGAATGGGACGGGTCTCCATTTTGAGTGAAGGAGGTATGTAAGGATGGGGACTGTGGGGGCCCTGGTCAGGCGAGAACTTACAGGGTATCTCAGCGGCGTCTGTCCTCTTTCGGGAAGCCGCTAAGTAAGTGCGGTGCAGCCTCTCCCACCTGAGCAAGACGCACATCTCCCAGGTCCTCTCACACCATGATTTTCTGGTCGGGCCTTTGTCTCCTCTTTGCTAGCTGCTGTGGCGGCAGGGGAATCGGGCTGGAGCACGCTCACCGATGCGACGGTACACTGGTTCCCTTCTCCCTGCTGGCAGTGCTGCAGGCGGCTATCGGGGGTTCGGGGCTTCGAAGAGAGACATACACGTGTGACATTTTGAGCATCTGACCAGAAGGGGAGCGCAGGAAGTGATGCAGGAGAGGGGAGGTCATCTGACCTCCGGTCGGGAAGGGCGGCAGCTTTAATAATGCAGGGCGCTTGTAGAAGAGGTGCCCAGCCAGTCCAGATACCTCTCCCTTAGCCAGGAGAAGGTGAGCTCCAGCAGAGGCAACATGGAGCCTGAGCAGGGGCGTAGCTATAGAGGTAGCAGAGGTAGCAGTCGCACCAGGGCCCTGGTGCCTAAGGCTTCTTTCACACTATGAGTATTCTTCCATTATTAAACATCCGTTTTTTGTATTTTATTACACACTTTTATTTTTATATTGCACACCACCTGCTTGAGCTCCCTTTGGTTTACCCCATTGATTTTGTTGAGTTCTATGTTATCATTTTTCTATGACAGCTGCGCCTGTGCCACTGTTTAATTTCTGCTGTTATCTATAAGACAGCTGCGCCTGTGCCACTGTTTAATTTCTGCTGTTATCTATAAGACAGCTGCGCCTGTGCCACTGTTTAATTTCTGCTGTTATCTATAAGACAGCTGCGCCTGTGCCACTGTTTAATTTCTGCTGTTATCTATAAGACAGCTGCGCCTGTCTTGATGGTTGTTTTATCTCGATACTTGTTTTGTCACTTGAACGAAAATTTCTTAATAAAAAAAGTATTGAACGTAAAATCTAAAAATGGACGTTTATTAACGGATGAATTAACCCTTTCAGGACCAAGCCCATTTTGGCCTTAAGGACCAGAGCGTTTTTTGCACATCTGACCACTGTCACTTTAAACATGAATAACTCTGGAATGCTTTTAGTTATCATTCTGATTCCGAGATTTTTTTTTTCATGACATTCTACTTTAACATAGTGGTAACTTGCATCCTTTCTTGGTGAAAAATCCTTAAATATGATGAAAAATTAGAAAATTTTGCGTTTTTCTAACTTTAAAGCTTTCTTCTTGTAAGGAAAATGGATATTACGAATACATTTTTTTGATTCACATATACAATATGTTTGCATCATAAAATTGACAAGTTTTTACTTTTGGAAGACTCCAGAGGGCTTCAAAGTTCAGCAGCAATTTTCCAATTTTTCACAAAATTTTCAAACTCGATATTTTTCAGGGACCAGTTCAGTTTTGAAGTGGATTTGAAGGGTCTTCATATTAGAAATACCCCATTATAAAAACTACACCCCCCCAAAGTATTCAAAATGACATTCAGTCAGCGTTTTAACCCTTTAGGTGTTTCACAGAAATAGCAGCAAAGTGAAGGAGAAAATTCAAAATCTTCATTTTTTACACTCACATTTTCTTGTAGACCCAATTTTTGAATTTTTGCAAGTGGTAAAAGGAGAACCATTTTTACTTGTATTTGTAGCCCAATTTCTCTCGAGTAAGCACATATGTCATATGTCTATGTTAATTGTTCGGCGGGCGCAGTAGAGGGCTCAGAAGGGAAGGAGCGACAAGGGGATTTTGGAGAGTACGTTTTTCTGAAATGTTTTTTGTGGGGCATGTTGAATTTAGGAAGCCCCTATGGTGCCAGAACAGCAAAAAAAAAAAACACATGGCATACCATTTTGGAAACTAGACCCCTCGGGGAATGTAACATGGAATAAAGTGAGCCTTAATACCCCACAGGTGTTTCATGACTTTTGCAAATGTAAAAAAAAATTATAATAATTTTTACCTGAAATGCTTGTTTTCCCAAAAATTTAACATTTTTAAAAAGGGTAATAGCAGAAAATACCCCTCAAAATTTGAAGCCCAATTTCTCCCGATTCAGAAAACACCCCATATGGGGGTGAAAAGTGCTCTGCTGGCGCACTACAGGTCTCAGAAGAGGGGTAGTTACATTTGGCTTTTTGGAAGCAAATTTTGCTCTGGGGGCATGCCGCATTTAGGAAGCCCCTATGGTGCCAGGACAGCAAAAAAAAAAAAACCCACATGGCATACCATTTTGGAAACTAGACCCCTCGGGGAACGTAACAAGGGGTTAAGTGAACCTTTATACCCCACAGGTGTTTCACGACTTTTTTTTACCTAAAATACTTGTTTTCCCCAAAATTTTACATTTTTAAAAAGGGTAAAAGCAGAAAATACCCCCCCCCCCCCAAAAAAAAAAATTTGTAACACAAGTTCTCCCGAGTACGGCGATACCCCATATGTGACCCTAAACTGTTGCCTTGAAATACGGCATGGCTCCAAAGTGAGAGCGCCATGCGCATTTGAGGCCTAAATTAGGGACTTGCATAGGGGTGGACATAGGGGAATTCTACGCCAGTGATTCCCAAACAGGGTGCCTCCAGCTGTTGCAAAACTCCCAGCATGCCTGGACAGTCAACGGCTGTCCGACAATACTGGGAGCTGTTGTTTTGCAAAGCTGGAGGCTCCGTTTTGGAAACAGTGGCGTACCAGACGTTTTTGATTTTTATTGGGGAGGGGAGGGGGGCTGTGTAGGGGTATGTGTATATGTAGTGTTTTTTACATTTTATTTTGTGTTAGTGTAGTGTATTTAGGGTACAGTCACACGGGCGGGGGTTCACAGTAGTTTCTCGCTGGCAGTTTGACCTGCGGCAGAAAATTTGCCGCAGCTCAAACTTGCAGCCGGATACTTACTGTAAACCTCCGCCCATGTGAGTGTACCCTGTACGTTCACATTGGGGGGGAACATCCAGCTGTTGCAAAACTACAACTCCCAGCATGCGCTGACAGACTGTACATGCTGAGTTGTAGTTTTGCAACAGCTGTAGGCACACTGGTTATGTATCACTGAGTTTGTGACCTAACTCAGTGTTTCACAACCAGTGTGCCTCCAGCTGTTGCAAAACTACAACTCCCAGCATGTACGGTGCATGGTGTACGGTGACTGCTGAGAGTTGTAGTTTGCAACAGCTGGAGGCACACCGGTCATGAAACACTGAGTTAGGTAAAAAAAAAAAACTCAGTTTCACAACCATTGTGCCTTCAGCTGTTGCAAAACTACAACTCTCAGCAGTCACCGACAGCCAACGGGCATGCTGGGAATTGTAGTTATGCAACCAGCAGATGCACCACTACAACTCCCAGCATGCACTTTTGCTGTTTGAGCAAGCTGGGAGTTGTAGTTATACAACAGCTGAAGGTACACTTTTCCATAGAAAAAATGTGTCTCCAGCTGTTGCAAAACCATAAGTCCCAGCATGTCCATAAGGGAATGCTGGGAGTTGTGGTTGTCTGCCTCCTGCTGTTGCATAACTACAGCTCCCAGCATGCCCTTTTTGCATGCTGGGAGCTGTTGCTAAGCAACAGCAGGAGTCTGTCACTCACCACCTGCTGCTGCTCCGGGACACAGGTCAGTCCCTCGCCGCCACTCCTGGGGCCCCGATCCCAACATTGACGCCGGGGATCGGGGTCCCCAGCTCCTGCGGTCCACGTCCCGCACCCGCTCACGTCCTCCGGAAGAGGGGCGGAGCGGGTTGCGGGAATGACACCCGCAGCAAGCGCCATGATTGGTCGGCCGGTAAACCGGCCAACGAATCAGGGTGATCGAGAGGTGGCACCAGTGCCACCTCACCCCTGCAGGCTATGGCTGTTCGGGGCCGTCAGAGACGGCCCCGATCAGCCAGTAATTCCGGGTCACCGGGTCACTGGAGACCCGATTGACCCGGAATCGCCACAGATCGCTGGACTGAATTGTCCAGCGATCTGCGGCCATCGCCGACATGGGGGGGCATAATGACCCCCCTGGGCGATATGCCTGCTGAACGATTTCAGCAGGCATCCGGCTCCGGTCCCCAACCGGCTAGCGGTGGGGACCGGAATTCCCACGGGCGTATGGATACGCCCTCAGAATGCAGGGCGTATCCATACTCCTTATGTCCTGAAGAGGTTAACAGATAAATAAGGATGAATGTTTTCAATGTTCATTTATTGCAACAGATAATTGTTTATCCGTTAATATCCGTTATTATCCATTATAGTATACATTTATAATGTCCGTTATTTAAACACTTTCATCCTTTCTTGACCTCTCTTACCTGTTCACACCTAGAAACACCTGAAGCTCCACTTCCTACTCCAATGGTGGGGTATAAAAAGGGTGCTACAATGATCTGGCCGCAGTCTGAATTTCAGCATTGAGAGGGAAAGTACTGTTGCTTGCTGTCAGAATTTACCATAGTGAATTTCACCATGTTTCCCGCCCACCTTTCCTACAGTTACGCTGTTCTGCTGTGGCGTGCCCAAAGAATAAGAAGAAGATCTGAAGATGATGAAAGACGTTGCCACAACCGCCAAAGATATTGGATCCATCCCATCACTGCGGCACGGATGACCCATGGAGTGCACAGCACTTTGCATGTGGAGCTGCACCAGCACCCGAGAAGTTTGCAAGCTACCAATCGTTGTCTGTAGCAATGTTCGATTACCTTCTAGCACACATCAGTGAACGTGAACACCCACCTCTAGTGATGTCGCGAACATAAAATTTTCGGTCGGTGAACGCGAACTTCCACAAATGTTCGCGAACCGCCATTGACTTCAATGGGCAGGTGAATTTTAAAACCCACAGGGACTCTTTCTGGCCACAATAGTGATTTAAAAGCTGTTGTTTCAAGGGGAATAACACCTGGACTGTGGGGTGCTGGAGTGGGATCCATGGCCAAACTCCCATGGAAAATTACATAGTTGATGCAGAGTCTGGTTTTAATCCATAAAGGGCATAAATCACCTATTATTCCTGAATTCTTTGGAATAATGTGCTTTAGCCTCCTTTAGGCAGCACATAGATTCCCCCATATTAGGCAGCACATAGTAAAAGCCCCCCTTCTGGCAGCACATAGGTAGTAGACATGTGAATACTAAACTTAATGAATTTTCCTGTTTTCAGGTGTTCGTTACAATCCGAATGCACGAAAAAAATCTATTATTTCCGAAAAAGAATACGAATATACAGTTAACAAATGCATTTGTTAAATAACGTATAACAAATAATGCATGTTAACGAATAACGAATGCATTCCTCAGTAAATCGATGTAAGGAATTAATTAGATTTTTTTTCATTGGGTTTACCTGAGGAAAACTTGCCTTCCTACACAGAGAAAACTGCAAAAAAAAAAGGTGAAAACAACAAGAATCCTAAGGTAACACCTGCTATTTATTACAAAATAGGATCAGCAAGTGAAACTAATGTGCATTTCGTTTAGTAACGAATGCTAAATTTAACGAATTTTACAGATCTAACGAAAGATCCGAATTAACGAATGCATTCGATGTTATTAACGAATGCATCCGAAAATGAAAAATTTTTTAGCCTATGCATCTGAAAACCGAATATGACGAATTAACAGCATTCCGAATATTCACAGAACCGAAAATTTTTGGAAACTAAAAGAAACTAAATTTTTGGTTCTGCACATGTCTAATAGGTAGAGCCTCCCTTTAGGCAGCACATAGAGCCCTCTTTAGGCATCACATAGTTAGATCCCCCCCTTTAGACAGCACATAGTTACATTCCCCCCTTTAGGCAGCACATAGTTAGAGCCCCCCTTTAGGCAGCACATAGATTCCCCCATATTAGGCAACACATTGTTAGAGCCCCCCTTTAGGCAGCACTGGTTTTATTTCACAGCCAAAAAAGGTATTTATTTTTTATTTTTATTTGAACAACTGTCACACCAAATGTGATTTGCACTAGTGTGACAATGAGCAAAAAAGGTTGCCAGCGGAGTTCCCCTTTTAAGCAGAGGTCCCCAACCAGGGTGCCTCCAGCAGTTGCAAGACACACGGACTGAGCTTATAGCCCTTTTAGTACTGTAGTGAGTTGCTTGAAGGAAATTTAAGTTTTACACCGGAGTACCCCTTTTTAACCAGCGGTTCCCTCCCAACTAGGGTGCCTCCAGCTGTTGCAAGACACACGGACTTATATTTGAGCCCTAAAAAGGGCTTTTTTGGGTACTGTCCTTAAAGCAGATGTTAGACCAGTGCTTTAGGAGTAAAGTGGACCCTGAATACACCACCTAGCAGCAACCTAGCTATCGCTTTCCCTATTACTGCAGGATCAGCTTCTCTGTCCCTCCACTTTCTAAGCCTGCAGCATGCCGAATAATAATTTTTTTTTTAGGTTAAATGGTTCAGGTTCCTGGCATCCGGTGAGAGTTTTTTTATCGCTCCACTTCCAGTTTCGCCTGGGAATTTCCGAGGAATCGACCACCGCCAGCGGATCTTCAACTACAGACTGTCATGTGCAAGATGCTATGTGGCGTGTGCCTTTGGAATTTTTGCTGGCAAATGGCGGATCTTCACTCGGCCAATCCAACTGCACCCGGACATGGTTGGTCAGGTTGCTAAGGCAGCTGTTGTTCTCTACAACTTCATCCTAACCAAGGAGCTTTCCCCCTGTGATCCTGAAGAAGTGGAATCAGCTCTGCCTGGACTACAGCACACATCCAGAAGATCAACCCAGGCCATCATGTGTCTCAGAGACAATTTTGCACAGTATTTCCTGACAGAAGCAGGCAGAGTGTCTTGGCAGGATCGTATGTTCTGAACTTTCTTGGACCTTTTTTTGTTTTTATTTTTTCACTTTTGATCTTTTGCTTATGTATATATCATGTTGTGTTTTTTTCCACATTACTTATGATTTGGAAGGGTGTAGATTGTACGCCCCAGTTTCAAAGCTCACATTGGGGCGTACAAACTGCCACCTACCCTATAATGCTAGCAAATTAATATTTCCCCAGTTTGTGTAAATTTTTATTTCAAGATAGTAGAGTTGTACCTTCTACCCCACCATTGTGAATTAAACATTGGGTGGTAGAAGACTTCTACTATCATGAAAGCAAACTCTAGATTTCTGTAAAAAAAAAATAGACAAAGTCAATAAATCTTGTTAGAATTACAACTTTAATTCAGGTTAATTTTTAATAAAAATAATAATTTAACTATTAATTTTTTATTTTACTAAAACCCGGCTTCAGTGCAAATGACAAACTTTAGAAACTTTGTAAACACTGCTCACAGGCATAGGAGGAGGTGCATATGTTGAACAATTCTGTGAAAGATGGCTGGGGAGGGACTTGAAAAGGGTCTTGGGAGCTGTGGTCCCCCGGGGGCCGCAAGTAGTCAATTCTACCTTGTGAGTAGAATCTGGGAATAGGGACTTCCATGGAGTATGAATGGGACTGGGAAAAGGAATATTGCTGAAATGGTGTGGAAGGGGTGGGAATATTACATGGCAGAGGAAAATTGGGAAGAGGTGTGAATGACTGGGTTGAATATAAAGAAGGTTCTCCCTTGGACAGCATTTGGACCATGCTAGTGGAGGGTGTGGATATATGGCCCAAATGCTGGGAATTTCCCAGGGAGTGGGGCAGGGTATGGGACATGGACTGGTGATGGCCGTATTGCTGTGGGAAGGAAGGGAAAAGGCCATGGGAAGGGGAGCGGGAGTGGTGATGGGCAGGGGAATGGTGACGGGAAGGGGAACGGATGCTACTTGGGGCAGGGGACATGGCCAATACGGGGAGTGATAAGGGGGGGGGGGGTCGGGCGGTTTGGTGGAGTTGTAGGGGGGTCGGGAGGGGGGAAGCAGAGTCTACTCATGAGGTCTGTTGACTCCTTGCGGAACTGACCCTGCTTCTCAAGGGGCAGTTTCTCCAGCATGGGAGCCAGGCTCTGGAGATAGAGTAGAGAGTCCGAAGGGGGACCAGTTGACGGCCCTGCCCCCGCCTGCCATATCTGGCAAATCTCCCCCCTTAAAACCTCTTCTACTCTATCGGGGTATTCCAGGCCAAAACTTTTTTTATATATATCAACTGGCTCAGGAAGGTTAAACAGATTTGTAAATTACTTCTATTAAAAAATCTTAATCCTTCCAATAGTTATTAGCTTCTGAAGTTTTCTGTCTAACTGATCAATGATGTCATGTCCCGGGAGCTGTGCATGATTGGAGAATATCCCCATAGGAACTGCATAGCTCCCGGGACGTGAGTCATCAGAAAGTAGTTAGACAGAAAACAGCAACTCAACTTCAGAAGCTAATAACTATTGGAAGGATTAAGATTTTTTTTAATAGAAGTAATTTACAAATCTGTTTAACTTTCCGGAGCCAGTTGATATATAAAAAAAAGTTTTTGCCTGGAATACCCCTTTAAGCTCTCCTTTTGTGAGCTTAATGCAGTGTTTCTCAATTCCAGTCCTCAGGGCCCCCTAACAGGTCATGTTTTAAGGATTTCATAAGTCTTTCACAGGTGACATAATTATGGTCAGTGAAACAGGCATCACCACAATTATATCACCTGTGAAAGACTAAGGAAATCCTGAAAACATGACCTGTTAGGGGGCCCTGAGGACTGGAATTGAGAAACACTGGCTTAATGAGATCTTCCAGGATCCCATGCTGTCTCCTACCAGACTTCATCAGCCGGACCAAATCTCCAAAGGATGCTTCGATCCTCTGGCGATTTGGTCTGGATGATGAGGAAGCTGGTAGGGGAGACGGTTGTTGCCCTTGATCAGCAGTGTCGTGGGGGAGGAGAGGGTGGTGCCACTTCCATCGAATGTTGCACACTGGAATGTGTTCTGAAAGATTAATAAACTTTTTTTTAAAAGAAAGAATCAAAGAATCCAAATGATGAAGAAAAAAAAAAAAAAACATACTTTCGCAGATTGTGGCTCTTCTGGAGGAATCAGAGGAGTGAGCGGTGGACATAGGGTGTTTTTCTTGAGGCCCCTGAACCGCTAGGCCTCGACTCCTCCTCCCTAAGGTCCCTCATGTGTCAGTCCCTGATGGAATGCCAGTGATTCTTTATCTGGTCACCTTGAAAGAAAAAATTATTGTTAATAAAATAAAAACAAAACTAAACATCACTGAAATAATATATTTACCGACAATCCATCGTTCATGTGATGAGAGGTCCTCCCAGGTTTTACAGAGTGCACTCTAAATCTCAATCCAAAGAGCCTTGGTGTTCTGGTGCTTGGCATGGTTCGGGTTGGACAAATCCCATAGAGCAGGACGAGCCCTGATCATCCCAATTAATAGATTGTTATCAATTAGGATTAGAGGCTCGTCCTGCTCCCCATCAATGTGCGTCCGACCGGGCCGAGCGCCACCCTGAAAATAAAAAGATTCTGCTATTATTTTTGCAGAAAAATTATTGTATTCAGTTGACTACACAAGTAATCACATTGGTTCTATAAAGCCAATAAAGAAACAATGTGATTAGTTGCTATAGGCGAACTGACTTCCAAAGTACACACAAAAATACAATATTTTTTAATTAAATACTCACATGACCACGTTCTCTGCCTTGAACCCTGGGGCCTCTTCCTCTGGTTGGTGCGGGGCGCTATTTAAAATAAAATAAGTAATATTTTAAATTACGGTATAATAGAATGTTGAAAAAATGCAAAATACATTGTACAATACATACTGGTTCAGGCTCTTTGGAAGGCCTATCCTGGGAGTCCTGGGGGGCGACATATGAGGGACACTCCTCTCCTCGGATTCCTCTGGTGCCACAGGTGAATTATCATCTTCAGACTATGTAATAAAAAAATAGTAAAAAAAAAAAAAAACATAACATAATTGCACAAATTTTGAAGATAATAACTCAAAATGAAAACAAATACTCACACTTGGGCTACTGTTTTCTTCATCAGATTCCTCCGATGAGGAACTTTCTTCAATTGCATGTTTCTGGTCAAAAAAAAAAAAAAACGAACTAATTTTACAAGAAAGTTGTAAAACATTGCAAAAAAATTCTGATAAATCACCTTTTTTGATAGTGCCTTTTTGCTTTCATGAATCTTCATGGGTCTTGCAGAGCTTTGCATTGGCACCTCTTTTTCCACATCGCCTCCATCCAAAGAAGATTCCTCTTCTACAATCTGATATAAATACAAAAAAAAAAACGCAAAATGTAAAATTAGTCAAACTATATATTAGCTAAAAATCATATAAATAAAAAAAAAATCTTATAACTCACTTTTTTGGAAGTACGCTTGGCCTCTCTTGTCCTTGTTTTTTCCTTCCGCATTGTGGATAGCTAAAAAATTTGTTATAGCACTTTGATTATAGATATTAAATAAAAAAATTAAAAATAATAATATATATATATATATATATATATATATATATATATTTTATTTATTTTTTTTCCCCGCCATATAAGACGCTCCGGCATATAAAACGCACCTAATTTTATAGGATAAAAATCTAGAAAATAAAATAACCCGCTGCTAGTAACAGTGTGCGAATGCATCCTAAGAACGTTAAAAGGAAAAATAGAGAATGTTTGTTATGTAGAAAGATGTTGGACGGAGCGCATGTGTCTCCAGCTTTCACTAAGAGTATGCAGGATTTTGTAAGAGAAGAAATATGTGCATGCATGTCAGCTTGGCCTACTCAGCAGCCTTATCCCAGCAGGCGTGAGGAGCCAGATCGCCCCTCTGTGGGTAGATGTTTATGATGTGGAAGAAGGAGAACTTTATGATGAGTCTCAATCTGGCCTGGATGAATGCGTTAGTGGATCCTTGTTTCCTGATGAATGCGTTAGTGGATCCTTGTTTCCTGATGAATGCGTTAGTGGATCCTTGTTTCCTACAGAAAATGTAGAAGAGCTTATTAAAGTTGTCAGACCCACAATGAATATAGAAGAGAAAATAGAAACAAAAACCATACAAGACCATATGTTTGAGGGTCTGGGTCCCAGTCCCCGACGTTTTTACAAAAACCCAACATATTTACTAAGGTTTCCACAGAAAATGTGGTGAATTTCAGCTGAGGAAAACCCTACAGATCAGAGCATGTGTAAAAAAAAAAAAAAAAAATAAGCTAAATGTACGGAAAAGTACTAAATGTAGGCAAACCTTAGTAAATACCGTGGAAAAAAATTTAGGGAATTAAAACCCACAAAGAAACCTATACTCCATTACAGTCTAAGTAAATTAGGGCCACAGTGTTACATAGTTACATAGTTACATAGTTAGTACGGTCGAAAAAAGACATATGTCCATCAAGTTCAACCAGGGAATTAAGGGGTTGGGGTGTGGCGCGATATTGGGGAAGGGATGAGATTTTATATTTCTTCATAAGCATTAATCTTATTTTGTTCCAGGAATGTATCTAATCCTGTTTTAAAGCTGTTAATTGTTCCTGCTGTGACCAGTTCCTGAGGTAGACTGTTCCATAAGTTCACAGTTCTCATGGTAAAGAAGGCGTGTCGCCCCTTGAGACTAAACTTTTTCTTCTCCAGACGGAGGGAGTGCCCCCTCGTCCTTTGGGGGGGTTTAACCTGGAACAGTTTTTCTCCATATTTTTTGTATGGGCCATTAATATACTTATATACGTTTATCATATCCCCCCTTAAACGTCTCTTCTCAAGACTAAACAATTGTAACTCCTTTAATCGCTCCTCATAGCTAAGATGTTCCATTCCCCATATTAGTTTAGTCGCGCGTCTCTGCACCCTTTCCAACTCCGCAGTGTCCCTTTTATGGACAGGTGCCCAAAACTGAACAGCATATTCCAGGTAAGGCCGTACCAATGATTTATAAAGGGGGAGTATTATGTCCCTGTCCCTTGAGTCCATGCCTCTTTTGATACATGACAATATCCTGACGGCTTTGGAAGCAGCAGCCTGACATTGCATGCTATTCTGTAGTCTGTGATCTACAAGTACACCCAGATCCTTCTCTACCAGTGACTCTGCCAGTTTAATCCCCCCTAAGACATACGATGCATGCAGGTTATTAGTACCCAGATGCATAACTTTACATTTATCCACATTGAACCTCATTTGCCAAGTGGATGCCCAGACACTTAGTCTATCCAAGTCATCTTGTAACTTATGCACATCCTCTATAGACTGTACTGTGCTACAAAGCTTGGTGTCATCTGCAAAGATAGAAACAGAGCTGTTAATACCATCCTCTATATCATTGATAAATAAATCAAACAACAGCGGGCCCAGTACAGAACCTTGGGGTACACCACTAATAACCGGGGACCAATCAGAGTACGAATCATTGACCACCACTCTCTGGGTACGATCCATGAGCCAGTGTTCAATCCAGTTACAAACTAAAATTTCCAAACCCAAAGACCTTAACTTACCTGTCAGACGTCTATGAGGGACAGTATCAAATGCTTTAGCAAAATCCAGAAACACTATATCCACAGCCATTCCTCTGTCAAGGCTTCTACTCACCTCTTCATAAAAGCAAATTAGATTGGTTTGACAACTTCTATCCTTAGTAAACCCATGCTGGCTATCACTTATAATACAATTATCCCCTATGTATTCCTGTATGTAATCCCTTATAAGTCCTTCAAACAATTTACCCACAATGCACGTTAAGGTTAGACATAGTGTTATGTCTAACCTCTTGGTCCCAAAACATGGTACAAAAATGAAATAGACTACAGCACCACTTCTTGGAAAAAAAATGCTAAAAACCACATAGAGCTTTTATTAAACACCAAAAAACACAATTTTTTTTTTTTTACAGCATAAGTGTCTGATCTCCTGTACAGGGCTCTGGCTACTTACCTTTATTCCCCAAGTGTGGACATTTCACTTAATTTCAGTCCTCTTATATTACATGCTAGCTGAGTACCTGTCATTGCCCGGTTTTTTCCTATCTAATCCTTGTGGGGGAGGAAAAGTAACAAAGGAGGAGGTACTTGTCCTCATATCCCGACCTCATATCCCGACCTCATATCCTTTTCTCATATTCCATTCTCATATCCCAACCTCATATCCTGTTCTTATATTCCATTTTCGTATCCCGACCTCATATCCGGTTCTCATATTTTGTTCTCATATCCGGTCCTCATATCCCGACCTCATATTCCAGCCTCATATCTCATCCTCATATCCCGTCCTCAGGTGGGGCTGAGTTGTGATGAAGAGATTATAGGCCAAAAATAGGAGGCGTGGTTTTGTGGAAGTGGGCATGACTTGCAAGCCAGATCAGTGCACAAAAAGGGTAGAAAATAAAAGGGTGTGGCTTAAATGGTAGGGGTAGCTTTGTGAGATGAGATGTGGCATGCGGGAGGGAAGTGGCCGGACTGAGTAAGGTACTGGAAGTCCTACATACTTGCATGGGATTTAAGACAAAAACCTCATCCTTCACGTAAGGGGGTAAGTTAGGGTTAATTTAACTACTAAGTTTCATCAAAATATCTCCAGCCATATGAAAGTTATGCTGGAACTTACATTTCCCATAGACTTGCATGGGACTTCAAACAAAAACACTGACTTCTGCAAATGGGGGTGGGTAATGGTTAATTTATGTAGCCTATGTTTGTAATTGACAAATAAGTAACGTGTACCAAGTTTTATCGAAATATCTTCAGCCGTTTGGAAGTGATGCTGGAAAATACACTCATATATACACATACATTGGGGGAGATATCAAAAAATGACTGTAATTTCTGTTCCAGAGATATTAATTACACTTTTTTTTCTCCTCATATTTTCAAAGGGCTTTGAAAATATGAAAATATGTGAGAGTTCATTTTCGTGCCACTTAGTTTTTTTCCTGCCAAAAATTATCACATTTTGTGCCACAATTTTTTTTTTGTTGCCACCATATTGGATTTTTGTGCATAAATTGGCGCCGAATTTTACATCCCCGAAAATTCTGGGGGAAGCATCTCATGTAATATTCCATGATTACTAGTGCCCAGACAAGTGACAACTGTATAAATTAAAAATTTCTAGGGCTTTAATGTGAGTTCAGGTGCAGTGACCATGAAAAAAAAATAAATAACGAAAACTGGAGGGCGGCCTTGCCCTACCAGATTATATGTCTTACTATTTGGCGGCTGTTCTTAACAGGGTCTGTGATTGCTGTAACCGTGATATGACTAAACAATGGGTGCTCTTGGAGGAGCATACTATTGGTACACGCCTGGCGGCCTTCCTTTGGACACCCCAAACTTCTCCGCCTGCAATCCCCCCCTCCCAACTTCCACCAGTGCTCCAATCGGTATACCTGGCAAGGCGGAGATACATGTCAAATCTACAATTGTTCCCTCCCGGTGGCCCACTGACACCTCTTTTTGATAATCCGCTCTTCCCCCCGACCTCCTCCGGAGGTTCCTTCCTCTCACACACTAGAGACAGTCATGTGGTTATTGGAGATCTCCTATCCCCCACATCACTCAAACCGTTATCTGAAATTGCAAAGGGGTCTCCTGTAGCACCTATCCATCTCTTTCAATACCATCAGCTAACACATTTTTACAACATCTCTAGGATAGACTTGTACTTACACCGCCAACTCACTGAGTTTGAGCGAATATGCAGACTTGACCGACCTCCACCCCGCACGATTAGCCTATTATACTCTCTTCTTTTAGGTAATGTGACCTCCACTCCGCTGCCCTTCCGGAAGGGTTGGGAATTGGACCTTGGCCACCAGATTTCTGACGACGACTGGCGGGCAGCCCTGCGCAATTGCCACAGATCCACTATATCCTGCAAAGCTCAGGAAACTAATTATAAAATCCTTACCAGATGGTATAGAGTGCCGACTCTTTTAGCCACCTTTTATCCGGGACTAGATGACTCATGCTGGCGTTGCCATGCTTCTGAGGGCTCTATGTTACATATCTGGCTGACCTGCCCGTTGTTGTCGGACTTCTGGTCCAATGTTTTCGCCATATCCTCCCACATCTCCTCGACCCCCTTACCTATGTCACTGGAGATAGCGCTATTGTCTATATTCCCACCGGGCTTGTTAAAATCCTGCTCCCGATTGGTCTCCTACCTGCTCATTGCGGCTAGGACTGTGATACCTAGACTATGGAAATGTTCCCAACCGCCCACTATCTCTTCCTGGCTCATGGAAGTGACACGTATTCACAGGATGGAGGAACTCCTGACAGATTCCCCCTCCAGGCTAGCGAAATACAGCTCTACCTGGTCCCCTTGGCTGTCCTTCCTCTCTTCAAAGGAATTCGAAACCATGGGATTATCCCAAACCCTAAATATCTCTTCTACATCCACCATCCAACCCATCCCTCCCCTGCCAGATAATACTGTATGAGCCACACTCGACATGCCTCCTATCACTTGTTCTTTTACTCACAATGGTCCAGCTAGAGTCTACGGGGGACTGGATCCCAGAGTCGGATGCGATGTGTGTGTGGAGCGGAGACCAACCTGTACTATACATTTTTTCCTCTTAGTCTTCCCCTCTTTGCCTCCTCCTTACTCTTTCTCTCTTTCTTTTTCTCTTTGTACCTTGTACTTTCACACCCTATATTACCAGTATTGCCTAGCAGACAACTTTCTGTTGTTCTTCTTGTCGTTACTATGTATCTTTGCATTATACAGGTACCTTGCTCATTGGTTTTTTCCCTTTTGCGGAACTAGCCTCACTGTTCTATCCATCAGCAACCTTCCTCTCGTATAGGTAGTTATTGTACTCACATCAATAAACTGTTCTATGTATGTTCACTAACCTACTGAGAAATGCAAAGAATGATACAGCTGTTATTTGAAATTCCCTGCGTGGAGCCCATTTTTATGCTCTACCTTGTGCTTATGTGTTTTGGGCCCCCCGGGCATTTTTTGTTTTCTTGTGTTAAAACCTTAATAAAATTTACTTTAAAAAAAAAAAAAAAAATAAATAAATAATAATTCCAATAATAATTTATTTTTCAATAATTGATTAAATAACGCCTTTTCCAAAAATAAAAAATAAATAAAAACTAAAGAAAAAACAACCATTTCTGTGATTTCTACACTAGCAAAAAGCTGGTGTGAAATTTTTGATGGACTCTCACCCCTTTGAAAAAATCATGTAAAACGTGACATTTACATAGCCACACCCCCTTTTGCAAAACTGGTGTGACAAGTGTAAACCTTGGATAATTCCCATGTAAAACACTTTTTGAACTTTTGCACCAAAATTGATTTTTGATGTGAAGAGTTTTGAATATGACCCTCATTGTGATATATATATATATATATATATATATATATATATATATATTGTGCTTGTAGAAGAATTTAGGAGGGCACCGCTCTTTTTCTATGAATGTATTCAGACTTAGATATAGGAGGGTGTATTGCGGTATCAGGGGCCGAAGCTACTAAACTGAACTTCACTGCCGGGGTGCTAAGTGAAAACAGACGCTTGTATACTTATGCCATTTCAAACAGGGAATATTTACTTGCACTCACCGATCCTGTGACTTGCTGTCTTTCGGACGATTCCTTTACGCTGGGAGACTACTGGATGGCGGTGCTCAGAGGCTAACAGCCGTTTTCGCACACAGCCGTGCGCTTCTTCCGTTCCCTCCCAAAATTTGATTTTGAACTTTTGTAGAAAATTTTAAAAAATGCTCACAATAAAATAAGCCTTCTAATATCGTAAAAACAGTAAAAAAAATGTTGCTATGTGCTGCGCTACACAATGACGAGTGATGTCGCGTCACTCGTCATTGTGCCTCGCAGCACATAGCAACGACGCATAGACGCCACACCGGAGCCAGAAGCAGCGCGGACCTGACCCCGGCAACAGGTAATCATAAAACCGGGGATGGGGGAGGCAATGGGGGCAGTGGCGCTGATAGCCAGGGGGAGAGAAGCGGCGGCAGCAGGGCTCTAGACCCCAGGAAAGGCCGGGGCAGAGAAGAGGGCAGCGACAGCCTCTACCCCCTGCCTTTCCTGGGGGCTTCTGCGGGGTCAGAAAAAACAGGGGGGGGGATGGGGGAGGCAATGGGGCAGCGGTGCCGGCAGTCTCTGGACCCCAGGATAGGCAGGGACAGAGAATCCGGCAGGTCTCTGGACCTGCAAAAGCCCCTGCAGTTCATTGATTTAAAGTGCCCGCTTTAAATCATTGAACTGCAGCGGCTTATCGGCGTATAACACGCAGATAGACTTTAGGCTAAAAATTTTAGCCTAAAAAATGCGTGTTATACACCGATAAATACGGTAAATAAATGCATGAAAAATTAGAACTTCATAAATTATAATCTTCATTGCTGAAAATGATTTATTAAATGACAAGAGACTGGTATTTTCTACATCACAATCAAACAAGCAATATGAACACTAGAGGGCACTGTCTGCAAGAACTGTAGGAAGCTAAATTTGTCATGGCGATGCTCTTTACCTGCTGTCTGCCTGTCACCACTGATGCCTATACCTACATTGTAACATGACACATCACATTTAACCACAGCCTAAACAAGAGATGAACATACATCATGTAAAGGGCTTGTTCAGATGGCATCTAGTCTGAGTTCTGTGTCCTTGGGAACATGGGCACAAACAGGGCACATGAGCACAAAACAAGCCCTATGTTTATATGAATGGCTAAACATTAGCACATAAGGCTACTCATTCCCATAAGAAAGCAGCCCCCATAAATACAAGCACTGTTGCCCCAATAACAGTACAAGACACAGTTCTCCAATGTGGAACATGTATCCCCCTGCTGTGTCCTCTTGTAAGATGAAGTTACCACCAGTGGGAACTCACAGTAGCTCCCAATCCTAGTGGCCAAATGGCCAAATGAAGACCCTACTACCTGGGCAGAGATTGCAGTGCAAATAAGCTACATTTCAGGCCCAAGGGGAGTTGGCAGGAGAGGGCACTCTGGTGAGTGCTGTCTTTGTGAGACATGTTGTGTCCATCTTGTCTTTGGATCCTTCTCTAACAGTAGATCATAGGAAAAAGAGTGAATAGAGAGGAATTAAATACCTGCTGTTCGTTTTATTTCTCAGTGTCATCATATCCAAGAGCCTGTAAACCACCATTAACCCCTTCATGACCCAGCTAGTTTTGGCCTTCATGACCCAGTCCGTTTTTTCAAATCTGACATGTCTCTCTTTAAGTGGTAATAACTTTTAAACTGCTTGGTAAACTGCTTTTACCTGGCAAAGTGATTCTGAGAGAGTTTTTTCAAGACATATTGTATTTTATATTAGTGGTAAATATTTGTTGATACATGAAGCGATTTTTGTGAAAAACTCTAAAACATTTTGAACTTTTGTAGAAAATTTTAAAAAATGCTCACAATAAAATAAGCCTTCTAATATCGTAAAAAAAGTTAAAGAATGTTTAACAAATGATGCCAGCATAAAGTAGACATGTTGTGGATGTGAATTAATAACAAATTCATTTGGCCTGACTATTTCTCTTACAAGTAGAGTTTCAAACAGAGAAATGAAAATTCTTCCAATTTTTCACAATGTTTTAGAGTTTTTCACAAAAATCGCTTCATGTATCATCAAATACTTACCACTAATATAAAGTATAATATGTCTTGAAAAAACTCTCTGAATCACTTTGCCAGGTATTTTTTTTAATTTTTTTTTTTACTTCTGTACAACAGCTCACCCTAGTGTCTAGTGCACAAAACATGCAGTAACAGGTTTAGGACACTAGGCGGAGCTGTTGTACAACTAAACAGCTCCTTCACAAAAAAACAAAAAAAAATTTGGCAGAGTAAAAAAAATTAAATAAAAAAAAAGGGAAAGTGAACCGCCGGCAGCTTGGGACAGGTAAGGGACACTGGGGGAAGGGGGACAGGTAAGGGACCCTGGGGTTTCCTAGCAGAGCAGTGTGTGTCCCGCTCCCCATGATCGGGACACACACACCGCTGCTTAGGATCTTTATGTGCGAAACGCTGCAAGCAGCTAGTCAGATTTGACTAGCTGATAAGAGCGATCGCTGTGAGAGGGGGTTGGGGGGACGAAACCCCCCCTTGGTCCCGAGGCAAGATGGCTGGCTATTAGTGATAGCCACCATCTTACCGGGTAGCAGCCAGTATCTGCATGACGTACATGTACGTCATAGGTCAGGAAAACCTTCCCGGTCATAACATACATGTATGTCATGGGTCGGGAAGGGGTTAAAAGGCATGTCGGTGAGAAAAAGATTTATTTAAACATGGGTACACTGGCTAAAAAAACTAAGTGATCAGTACTCACCTCACTGATCTCCCACCACTGGGATAACTATGCTCATTCAGTGTTGGCTGATCTCCACTTCTTGGTCCCATTTCGACCTGCAGAAAAAGCCAACGTATCAATCACTGACCCACATTTCTACTAATATAGGATCAAGGACCAAATTAATAGTATTGGTGTCAGTGTTAGATGCCTAAACTTTAGCCTGGACCGTTAAGTCTTGTGTACTTAATTAGGGTTGTCGGACGGGATTACCCCATTCACTCTATGGAATATCTTCATGGAAGTTCATGCACACCCATTAAATTAAATGGTTTTTGTGATTCTCAGTTCACACATCAGAAGTTTTGTGATGGAACCTCCAACAAGTATTTTGATTCTGGTAGAGGGTTGAACATGTTCAATCTTCTGGTGGAATCCGCCAGAGAAGTTCCATATGTCAATCGAGCGGCACTTATATCAGTGGTAAATTGCCATGGACAAGAGTGCAGTTTCCAAATGAATAAAAATGGCACAAATTCACTTAGGAAATTCAGCGAGGAAATTTCTAACTGAAGTTCCTCACTGTGAACGTATCTTTAGGAAGAAATTTATAAAAACATGTGTAGAGGAAAAGTGGAGCAGTTGCCTATAGCAACCAGTCAGATTCCTTTTATTTTGCAAAGGCCCTTTTAAAGGGGTACTCCGGTGGAAAACATTTTTTTCTTTTTAATTCAACTGGGGCCAGAAAGTTAAACAGATTTGTAAACTACTTCTATTAAAAAAAATCTTAATCCTTCCAGTACTTATTAGCTGCTGAATACTAAATAGGAAATTGTTTTCTTTTTGGAATACAGTGCTCTCTGCTGACATCATGACCACAATTCTCTCTTCTGACATCTCTGTCCATTTTAGGAACTGTCCAGAGCAGCATATGTTTGCTATGGGGATTTTCTCCTACTCTGGACAGTTCTTAAAATGGACAGAGATGTCAGCAGAGAGCACTGTGGTCATGATGTCAGCAGAGAGCACTGTGTTCCAAAAAGAAAATAATTTCCTCTGTAGTATTCAGCAGCTGATAAGTACTGGAAGGATTAGGATTTTTTAATAGAAGTAACTTACAAATGTACAACACAAAGAGAGAAACACAGCCGCACATCCACCATATGGAATTTGATCTACTTGCTTCTCAGCACAATTTCAAAAACTAACAGGTTGTTAGTATACATTTTAATCAAAAAGTACATGCCCACTCGCCACGTCAAGGCCACCTCGTTAGAGTGGGTCCCTAACCTGACACTGGCGTAGCCCCCGGCGGCGACCACTGCCTCCTAGACCCCATGCCCAATGGGAGGAGCGACCCAGTGGCCAGGCAGTCCCACTACTGCCCGACCAAGCCCCTGGCTCTGGGCCACTCCACCCCACAGACAAAGCATCACAGAAACAATGGCCGCATCAGAGAACCACAAAAAGTATGAAACCTACCATGTGCTCACTGCCAGAGGGCTGGGAGAATGGTAGGAGGAAACCCTTATGCAGTTTCCTGCTAATTAAAAATGCCTGGGCCAAATGGGTGGAGTGGAGTGCAGGCTATGGAAGAAGGGAGAGACTACAAATGTACAACACAAAGAGAGAAACACAGCTGCACATCCACCATATGTAATTTGATCTACTTGCTTCTCAGCATAATTTGTCAAAAACTAACAGGTTGTTAGTATACATTTTGATCAAAAAGTACATGCCCACTCACCACGTGAAGGCCATCTCGTTAGAGTGGGTCCCTAACCTGACACTGGCGTAGCCCCCGGTGGCGATCACTGCCTCCTAGACCCCATGCCCAATGGGGGGAGCGACCCAGCGGCCAGGCAGTCCTACTACTGCCCGACCAAGCCCCTGGCTCTGGGCCACTCCACCCCACAGACAAAGCATCACAGAAACAATGGCCGCCAAAGAGAACCACACCAGTATGAAACCTACCATGTGCTCACTGCCAGAGGGCTGGGAGAATGGTAGGAGGAAACCCTAATGCAGTGCTACACCATTTTATGCTAGGGACGTTAGGGACCCACTCTCAATAGGTGGCCTTGATGTGGCGAGTGGGCTTGTACCTTTTGATCAAAACGTATACTAACAACCCGTTAGTTTTTGTAATTATGCTGAGAAGCAATTAGTTCATAATACAAAATTGTGGATGTGCGGCCATGTCTGTTTTTTCTACCAGGATTCACATTGTGTATTCTATCCCCTCCTTTTTTTTGTTCCACTTGGCCTGCACTCCTCCCCACCCCCTCAGCCCAACCCTATATAAGTAGCAGATAGCTACACCTGGGCCCTTTCATTTTCTAGCAGTCTTCCAGTCTAACTGGGAGCACATGGTAAGTGTGCTGTTACACCTTGTTCACACTGGTGTGGTGCTGTGCGGCGTCTGTTGCTGCCGCGGCACCGTGTCTGCGGGGGGTTGCGGCCCGGAGACTGGTTTGGGTGGCACTGGGGCCGCTCTGCCAGTGGTTCGTTCCCCCTGTGGTGTCGCGGCAGTGGTGGGCGCCGCCCAGTGCTACACCATTTTGTGCTAGGGACCCACTCCATTTCTAAAATATTTGTATGATTCTTTTCTATTTATTTCTGTATTGTTCTTTTGGCCATGTTTGTTTTCTATTGGCCAATTCTGTTTTGTGAGAACCTTGTCTGGAAAATTTCAATAAAAATTATTTGAACCTCAATAGGTGGCCTTGACGTGGCGAGTGGGCTTTGTACCTTTTGATCAAAACGTATACTAACAACCTGTTCGTTTTTGTAATTATGCTGAGAAGCAATTAGATCATAATACAAAATTGTGGATGTGCAGCCATGTCTGTTTTTTCTACCTGGCTTAACTTACAAATGTGTTTAACTTTCTGGCACCAGTTGATAAAGAAACATTTTTTTTTCCACCGGAGTACCCCTTTACAAATAGAAGAAACAATCTGATTGGTTGCTATGGGCAACTGGTCCACTTTTTCTCTTACAGATTTTCCCTTTAAGTGGAGCTCTCAGGAATAGGGCTAGGTGTAAAAGACATCCTGAGTAGAGGTGAAGGCAACATTGTTGTGAGGTCTGTGTAAGTCAAAATTGACCTAATGAAATGTATTGCTGCAATAATGCCAACCCTGTTTTAGCTAAGTTCCAGAAAGTGCATAATGCAGCCCAGAGCTTCTATGCCCATAGGTACCAACTGAAACCATAAAAGGGGTACTCCGGTGCTAAGACATCTTATCCCCTATCCAAAGGATAGGACGTCACGCTCCGCCCCCTCAATGCAAGCCTATGGAGGGGGCGTGGCAGCTGTCACGCCCCCTCCCATAGGCTTGCATTGAGGGGGCGGGACCCCCGCAATCAGGCATCTTATCCCCTATCCTTTGGATAGGGGAGAAGATGTCTTAGTGCCTGAGTACCCCTTTAAGATATTACAATACGCCATTGTTAAAAGGAAAAAGAAATAGGTTTTGTCGATCACAATTTTGTCTGTGATTGTATGTTTTGAAGGGGAACCTTGACTAACACCTTTTTCCAAGTGCCACAGCGCAGCAACATTTGGGTATCATGTACTGTAATGTGATTCTTCTACAAAGCTGGGTCTCGTGCTGAAGACAGGTGCTACGGAGCCGGAGTGGAAAGCTCTGTATCCTAATGCACATTTATTATGGTGGGGAGCAGGGAGAAAAGGCTCTCTGTAAAGCTATTCTGGAGCCAAATAAAAAAATCTAAGTTATTGAGGAAAATTGCGCACAGTACAGCACTATAGTCATTTTTCAGAAAATAGTGGAGGTACACTTTAAGGTTTTTATTATATGTATATATTGTAGGGAACAGCTCACACGGTGGGGTCGGCAATGACAGTATTCACACAGGCAGCAGGTTTCAAACGTCCAAGAGGATGTTTATTTAACTGATTTTAGGCACAAATCACAGTGCAAACAAAACAACAAAAAACTAAGCCTGTCTGGCTCTAACTAAACATCAGGATACCTCTCTATCCTACTGTGGGCCTAATGTCTGGCCCCAAGCGAACTCACAGAATGTCCATAGAGGAAGGTTCAGACCTGGTAGATTTGAGCTGCAGTTCTGGCTGTGGCTGCTTCTCATCTCAGTCTCTCCAGCAATCAGCCCCAGAGGTCTACCTGAGAAGACCTTACATTAGGGAAAGCCGTATTGGACTAGGGGTGTGGACTGGAGAACTCCCACTTCCAATCTGTTCTCCAGTCCATGAAACCCAGCCCATGTGACTTAAACAAAATAGCCCCAGCAGACTATGCTCTGCTAAATGAACATAACCTTATGGATTTCCTTTATCGTGCCTGGCAGAAGAAACCAGGCAAAATATACACCCAATCCACCACTTTCCCATACACTTTACCACTATAAATATATATATATATATATATATATATATGTGCAGGACACTAATATACACATACATTAACAGCCATCACATATGAAAGAGGAAAACAATCAAATGTTTTTTCTTAAAGTTTTTCTGCTATGTGTTCACATAGAAATTTACAATTTACCAGTTTGACGTCTTATTTCAAGCTGTGAGAGTCTTATCCTGCGGTACAGTCACAGTTTCAGGTCATTGAGGGTTACACACGTGGGCAGCTACTCGCGTCACGCACCTGCTATATATACCAGCTTTTGTTTTACGTGAATTCAGTCAGGACCTTAGCACTTCCTGCTAACATATAAACTCCTTGGGAATTTAGTCATCCACTCTGCCCACTCCTTCCAGCGCTAGCTTCTTCATTTTTACTAACAATCTTCATCCTTTATCATTATTTGTTTTACCTATAGCATTCCAGAGTGGAGATACATTTTCAGTCTATTTAGGCTCTGCCTGTAGTGTAGGATTCTGTCTATTACATTGACGATTATGTCAGACACAGCAGCACATCCATCAATACTGTCCACAATATGAAGGAATTGTTACAAAGCCAAAATATTTCTTGAAATGTTGACAATACTCACATAATATTGTTCTATCACCATCACAAATAGGTCACGGGCTTTGTGCCTACTGTCAGTTAGCAAATCTTATAAGGGCTTATGGTGGATACGGCAATATTATAGATTCATTCTGCAGAGATGAAACCCATAGAAACCTAAGGCCCATACAATACTTTTGCATTTCTCAATCTTTCCCCCATATTAACCCTATAAGGATGTGGGGTAATTTAATTGTTAATGACCAAGCCTTATTTTTTAAATCTGACACGTGTCTCTTAAGTAATACGTAATGAAAAAAAATAAAAAAAATGAAAGGACTACTAGGTCGCCTAGTGCATGAACCAACACATAAATGGCCGCTCACCTGGAGCATATATAAAATACACATATAACCATTTCAAAGAGGTGGTCATGGTGTGGTGCTTCGCCGTAGGGTGGTGTAAAGTACACTATCCACACATGGTCAGGTAGGATAGGCAGGAAAAAAGCCACTGTCAGGCTGTCAAGTGCTGCAAACCCAGGCACTCGTGAATTAATGAAAGAAGTCTGTTGTATATTTAACAGGTTTTCGAGCAAAGATTCATCAGATCAGTAACAAACAGTACAAACAACATGCTATAAATGCAGGAGGTAAATACAAACATAGACTGTATAAGGTGAAAAACGTTTGTTGCAGTCCGGGAATCGAGAGCGAGGTTTGGACCGCACTTGTTCCGGTCGTAGAGTAGTTGTAATGTTAGTTAACGAAGGGAGAGACAAAGGCTGCACTTGTAGTGTGAACATATGTGTTTAACTTCCATAGGGACCTTAACACATATGTAAAAATGACAGTATTTGTGTTACAGTATATGTATAACAATAAAGGCAGCTTCTACCATTGATTCAAGTGTGCCAGGGTTTGTAGCACCAGACAGAGGGTATTTTCCTGCCTATCCTTTCTTATTCAGTAATAACTTTGAAATGTTTTTACTGATCAAAGCGATTCTGAGATTGCCTGCAATCAGTGTATTGCATGTTATAGCCCCCTATGGGCACTATAACATTGCAAAAAATATTTTTTTTTGTTATTTAACCCCTTCCCTAATAAAAGTTTGCATCACCCCCCCTTTACCCATTTAAAAAAAAAAAAAACATGTAAAAAAAAAATATATAAACATATGTGGTATTGCCACGTGCATAAATGTCAGAACTATAAAAATATATTGTTAATGCGTAAATAAAATTCAAAAGTCCAATATAGCGTATTTTTGGTCACTTTTTATACCATAAAAAAATTTATAAAAAGCAATCAAAAAGTCATATCAAAACAAAAATGGTACCGATAAAAACTTCAGATCACGGCGAAAAATATGAGCCCTCATAACGCCCCATACATATAAAAATAAAGAAGTTAAAGGGGTCAGAAAAGGACAATTTTAATTTTAGTTATGATTTTTTCCAGAATTACGACAAAATCAAACCTATATAAGTAGGGTATCATTTTAAATGTATGGACCTACAGAATAAAGATAAGGTGTCATATTTACGGAAAAATTTACTGAGTAGAAATGGAAGCCCCCAAAATTGACAAAATTGTGTTTTTTTTTGTCAATTTTGTTGCACAATGATTTATTTTTCCGTTTCGCTGTCGATTTTTGGGTAAATGGGTAAAAAAGGTAAGGAGAAAAAAAAACGAAGGTGGAAAAATGCTTGGTCTTTAAGGGGTTAAAGGGGTACTCAGGTGGACAAAAAAAATTCAAATCAGGGATAGGAGTGGTGGCACCCCTGTCACCTCACTCCTATCCCTTCAGGGCGATCATGGGTGTCTTGGACAACCCCGATCCACCTTATTTTCGGGGTCAGCGACATGGGGGGTCTCAGGACCCCCCTGGGCATTGGCATGGGATGCCTATGATAGATATCAGCAGTCATCCCAGTCCAGTCCCCGTCCGGCTCGCGGTGGGGACCAAAATTCTCATGGGCGTACAGGTATGCCCTTGGTCCTTAACCCCTTTAGTTTTTTCCTCCTTACCTTTTAAAAATCATAACCCTTTCAATTTTCCACCTACAAATCCATATTATGGCTTATTTTTTGCGTCGCCAATTCTACTTTGCAGTGACATTAGTAATTTTACCCAAAAATGCACAGCGAAATGGAAAAAAAAATCATTGTGCGACAAAATAAAATAAAAAAGGCCATTTTGTAACTTTTGGGGGCTTCCGTTTCTACGCAGTGAATATTTAGGTAAAAATTACACCTTATCATTATTCTGTAGGTCCATACGGTTAAAATGATACCCTACTTATATAGGTTTGATTTTGTCGCACTTCTGGAAAAAATCATAACTACATGCAGGAAAATGTATACGTTTAAAAATGTCATCTTCTAATCCCTATAACTTTTTAATTTTTCCACGTACAGGGCGTTATGAGGACTCATGTTTTGCGCCGTGATCTGAAGTTTTTATCGGTATGATTTTTGTTTTGATCGGACTTTTTGATCACTTTTTATTCATTTTTTAATGGTATAAAAAGTTTTTTGGACTTTGAATTTTTTTTGCACGTACGCCATTGACCGTGCGGTTTAATTAATGATATATTTTTATAGTTCGGACATTTACGCACGCGGCGATACCACATATGTTTATATTTTTTTTTCTTTTACACTGTTTTATTTTTTTTATGGGAGAAGGGGGGTGATTCAAACTTTTATTAGGGAAGGGGTTAAATGACCTTTATTAACACTTTTTCTTTAGATTTTTTTTTGCAGTGTTATAGGTCCCATAGGGACCTATAACACTGCACACACTGATCTCTCATCCTGATCACAGGCGTGTATTAACACGCCTGTGATCAGTGTTATCGGCGCTTGACTGCTCCTGCCTCCGGCCCTCCCGGTGTATGGTCAGCTGTTCGGGACGCCGCGATTTCACCGCGGCGGTCCCGAACAGCACGACTGAGCAGCCGGGTCACTTTCACTTTCACTTTAGAAGCGGCGGTCAGCTTTGACCGCCGGTTCTAAAGGGTTAATACCGCACATCGCCGCGATCGGCGATGTGTGGTATTAGCCGCGGGTCCCGGCCGTTGATGAGCGCCGGGACCGACACGATATGAGGCGGGATCGCGTAAATATACGTCCTGCGTCGTTAAGGGGTTAAGTGTTAGGGCGTACCTGTACGCCCGTGGTCCCTAAGTGGTTAATATGATAAAGAAGCCAATGGATATAGAGGATGCAACTTGCTCAATTTCAATACCAACAGTGTAAAGACATGTAGAAATCTTCAAATTTTTGTATCTACATTTATACATTACATTATTGCATTTGCAAATAAAAAGGCATTAGATATTTGGAATTTCTTAAAAAACAAAGGGGGAAATGTATTGGCGCAGACCTGTAGAATTGTAATAACTTTGCATTCCATTTTGCCCATTATCTGATATATTTCTATGTTTTGTGTCTTCTGTTTCATAAAATTGTGTAAGTTTCCAGACATAGATAAAATGTTCCTGATGCTTTTTGGACCTGTGCCTAGTCGCTGGCTTTTTTTTCTTCTTCATCCACAGCTTTGTAAGGGAGTTGTCACCATAGACAGGAAAATACCTACAGTTAAAAAAAACTATTATCCAACTATTGTTCTTAATTTTCAAGCCATAGCTTGAGAGGATTACAGAAAATGAATTCCTATTGTTAGAAAACATTGCATGGGTGTATTCCGGAAGAAAAAAAAATATTTTCAAATCAACTGGTGCCAGAAAGGGATACAGATGTGTAAATGACCTGTATTTAAAAATCAATCCTTTCAGTACTTATGAAAATAAGTAAAAATGTAGGGCGGCTTGGACTGCATTTTTTTGCTCTTTAAAATATAGGTTTTATACATTTAAAAAGAAAAAAAAAAAGGCTCCCACTATATACATTTATAACTGGAATACAAAAAGGTATAAACTAGAAATGCCAGCTCAATAACTAAAGTGCAAGTGCCAAAATAATACAATACAAAAGAGCATTCACATAAGCAGCAATATTAATAATAATAATAATAATAAAGTACAATCTGAACAACATCCAGGTCGCAGAGGCATAACTATATGGGTGCAGAGGTAGCAGTCGCACTAGGGCCCAGGTGCCTAAGGGGGTCCCAAGGCACATGTGCCCCATAAGTGACCAGTAATTTATGTGACACATGGGGCCCTGTCTAAGATTTTGCATTAGGTCCCAGGAGAAACACGTTACACCCAGAACGACAAAACAACAAAGCCAAGTCTCTGCCTCCCACTAGTTCCTACGTGGAATCCCGGGATGATAGAATGAATAGGTAATAATCAAAAACCAGTGAGAGTGATATGGGATAATGGGGAGCCTCTCCAATGGGAGGGGCGAGAAAGTAGGGAGCATGGAAAAGAAGGGGAAAGAAAGGAAGACTGGGGAGGGGGTGGGGAAGAGCAGAAGAACCTCAGAAAAGAGAGCGGGAGGAGACTTAGACAGAGCCACTCACCTGACAAAACCCTTCTGGCAACCAATCCAATGCGACCAGAGCAGGTATACGTGAGGGCAGGGTAGGTGGTTTGAAATGTATGAGGGTCACCAGACTGCATGACTTGTGCAGGATCTGCGGGGCAGACAGGAGTTAAGATGTCGAATAGAGAGAACGGAATTCGGCTGAGGAGGAGAACTCCATCCATGGATGTCAAATGGATACATGTTTGACTGTTTTGTCATAGGAGTCTGCCATGAGCTCCTCCATCTTATGCAGGTGGGTAACTTCCCGAAACCAAGACGAGAGGGTCGGCGGTACGGGGGACTTCCAGAGTCTAGGGATGACCGTACGGGCCGCTATTAGGAGGAATCTCAGCAGAGATTTGGACCAACGAGAGACAGGGCCAGGCAGTATATTGAGAAGGAGCGGTTTCGGGTGGCAAGTGAGGGACGTGGATGTCAAACGGTGTATAATGTCTAGTACCTGTGTCCAGAAGGTATCAAGTACGGGACAGGAAACCCATACATGAGACATCGTTCCTCCCTGGGAGCCACACCTACAGCACACATCAGGAAGGGAGGGATACATCTGGGAGAGGAGAGCCGGGACTCTGTACCATCGAGACAGAATTTTATAATTGGTTTCACGTGCTTTGCAAGAAATGGAAGTCCTGTGTCACAAAGTCACAGCCATCTCCCACTCTCCATCCGTGAGCTCTTGACCCAACTCTCGCTCCCAGCCAGTCCGAAAGGGCAGGGGGGGGGGGTGGGTCACGGTGAAGGTCCATGAAAAGGCCATACAGGGCACTCACTGGACGATACACCGGTGCTTGTTGCACACATAGAGATTCCAGGGAAGTGAGCCGGCGGTGTAGCTAGAGGGCATGCTTGTTGGCGCTATAAAAGTGATTAAGTTGCATGTATTGGAGGCAATGGGTTGCGGTAGGCAGGGCGTCCCCACTAATCTCCGCTAAGGTTTTCAGGGATGTCCCAGACAGCAGGGAGTGGAATGACAGGCCATCTCTTCTGTCGCGGACCAGGAAAGATGTACAGGTGTATGCAGGTGGAAAGGTTTTGAGGCCAAACACTGGTGTAAGGGGACCAACGGGACGTAGAAAGTGAGAGCGTTTGAGGTATGAATTACAGGATCTGATAATGGAAGACAAAATAGGGGGAGAGTCAGTAGGGTGAAGCCGAGACTTCCTGCATGGGTAGCCACAGAATGTGTTTGGGATCTATTCCCGCAATCAATCTCTCTAAGTGTACCCATTGTTTGTTTAAGCGATGATGGAAATTGTCAAGAACTCTAGTGAGCACTGTAGCCAGGTGGTAAGAAAGAAGGTCCGGCATTGCCAAACCACCATCACTTTTCCTACGGAATAAGACCTGTCTCGCAACTCGTGGGTGTTTGTGGGACCAGACAAAGCCAGACAGCAGAGCAGTGACCCCTTGAAAAAAGGGGTGAGGCAAGTGGGTCGGGATGGTGGAAAAAAGATATAACAGTCTCGGTAGGATATTCATTTTAAGTATATTAATTCAACCCAGCCAGGAAAAGTCCCTGCGCTCCCATCTGGCCAGATCCGATCTGATTGTTTGAAGAAGGGAAGGGTAGTTAACCAAATATGTGTCGGCTAGTTTTGCAGGAACTTGTGTTCCCAAATAGGAGAGGGACGTGGTCCGCCATCGGAATGGGAAATTACTGCGCAATTGGTGGATAATTGTAGGGGTGTAGAGTGACATTCAAAGCTTCACACTTGGTCGGGTTCATTTTATAGTTACTATGTGTTGCAAACCGCTTGAGTGATGTGAGCAAGGAAGGGAGAGAGGTCAGGGGGGACGAGAGGTATAGTAGAAGGTCATCCGCGTACGCGGCGCATTTGTAATGGAATGGCGGAATCTCTAGGCCTTTGATGTCCGGGTTGCAACAGATGTCTATGAGAAGGTGCTCCATACATAGCACATAGAGCAACGGCGAAAGGGGACAGCCCTGCCGCGTTCCATTACAAATGGGGAAGGGAGCTGACAATCGTCCATTGAGGCGGATCTGAGCTTGTGGGTGAGTGTAGAGAGCCAAAATGCGATCGATCATCGTGGAGCCCAGGCCAATTTGTGTAAGGGTCGCTCTCAAGAATCCCCAGTCCACCCTATCGAAGGCCTTCTCTGCGTCTAGGGAGAGCAGGAAAAGTGGTATTCCACGTGTACGTGCCACGTGGACGACCGAGAACGTCCTGAGTGTGTTGTCCCTGGTCTCCCTTCCGCGGACAAAGCCTGCTTGATCAGGGTGGATCAGCTCCTCCATGTAATTGGAGATTCTATTAGCTATTAATTTAGCGAACAATTTGGCATCTAGATTAAGTAGGGAGATGGGCCGATAGCTAGGGCAGAGAGCGTGGTCCTTGCCCTCCTTGGGGATAACTACTATGAAAGCTCGGAGAAAGGATTGAGGGGGAGGGTCAGTAGCAGAGAGGGAGTTAAGGGCGGAAAGGAGTGGGGTCGATAGGTCTTCACGTAGTGATTTAAAAAATTTGGCTGTATAGCCATCTGGGCCCGGGCTTTTACCGTTTGGCAGGGATTTGATGGCCAATTCCCACTCCTCTACAGTAAATGGGGCCTCTAGGGAACACTTTATTTTTTTTTACCTGCTGTATAAATCTTGATCCAAAGTTTCTCAGAGGAACATTACTCAGATCACCTTGGTGCCTCCATCCTGGTGCCATCTCTTCCCCAGGTAAGTGGAGGGACAAGCTGTGCATAACTAGCTTGCCCCCTGACTGGTGAGCAGTTAAGGGGTTAAGAAATATACAGGCAAGGTTTTTAGCCCCCTCCCCCGCCTGTAAGACTTGTCGGTAACTATACTGGTATGTCCCATGGGTGGGGGGGAAGGAGTGCACCAATCAGGGGTGTAATAGTTTCCCGGGCTTTCAGGGGCCCTCACCTAGGTATTTATAGCTGAGGTGTCTTCCTTCCCCCCTCAATCTGCCCAGGACCTGGAGTTTTTGCCCTCCCTCTCTCCCCTTTTTGTATCTCTGTTTATTGTAAGTCACAGCTTGGCGGTAAGAAGACGGTGAAAGCGGGGTCAACCCGGGGTAGACCTCCACACAGGACGGTGTGGCAGCACCTCTCGGGTTGGTAAGAAGCCAATCGGTGTCTTTGTTACAGTTAAATTGTTATTTATATAAGTAATTTTTATAAATAAAGCTGTGGCCGATCTCCACCGACGGAAAAGTTAAATTGTTGTTGTGTCAGTTATTATTTAATGGTTTATTGTAATAAGGGGGAGGGGTAGTTATAGCCTGCTAGGAGCTAATTGGGTCTCAACAGTCCAACGCACATACCTGACCATCAACATAATATAAAAGAAAACATAATTCAACAGATCAGGTCACCTTCTTCCACTGCTCAATGCTCCAGTACTGATGCTCAGGTCTCAATTGTAAGTTCTGTCAGCACAGTGGACATGGGTCATCATAGGCAATAAAAATTTGTGACTTCTTGGCGTAAAGGGAATGTGGCCTCAAATGCCCAGCAGATTTATTACAACTTATGACAAAGGACTGGTGAATGCTGCAACTATAAATCCAGCACATTAAGTATTGTGTACCGAAACACTGGTCTTTGTAAATCCTCCACTATGAGTACTGGCTGTTATTTTGTATATCCAGCATTAAAGTCTTCAGAGATTTATGCTACCGTAGCTCTTGTGTGGGACTGGACCAGACACTCCCCTCTACTCCACTAGAGTTTGCATAACCCTATTGCTGGTCCATGGTAGTCCTTCCTACGACCACTTTGGTAGATACTAAATACTGTATTCCAGCGATACACCATAATAACTGTTCTGATCCAGTTATCTAGCATCACAATTTGATCCTTGTCAAATCCATAGGACCCTTTTACCCAGGCCAGCTAGCTGCAGTAAAGGAGCATCGATCTTGCTGATCAGCCCCCGTTTACAAAGCCTTCACAAGGCCGAGCCACGTGAATGATCACTGGATTGTTCATCCAGCCCTAAAAAGTCATCATTATCGGCCATACATTACTTGCCACACAATGATGTTATTGGCCACATAAATGATGTGATCAGCTGATGATTTGTCAACTATCGGGTATGAAGGTTTCTTGGAACGCTCATCCACCCAATAATCAGCCCTTGTAAAAAATCCTTTAGACTTGCCAATTTTCCTACATTCCCCAACTTAACTACAAGAACGGACTGGTCACATGTTGCCTAAAATATGCCATTCCCTGACATGTGCTTCTGTCACAAAATAATCAATGTCATTCATCTCACCAGTTTTAATGTTATAGCTCAGGGGTCCTCAAACTTTTTAAACGGGGGGCCAGTTCACGGTCCCTCAGACCGTTGGAGGGCCGGACTATAGATAACAAAACATGAACAAATTCCTATGCACACTTATATATCTTATTAGTGGACTACCACTTTAAGTACGCAGCACAGTCCCCCCCACATTAGGTTGGCAGTATAGATCCCCCCACATTAGGTTGTAGTTCCCACACATTAGGGTTGGCAGTACAGTTCCTCCACATTAGGGTTGGCAGTACAATTCCCCCAAATTAGGTGCAGTACAATTCCCCCACATTAGGTGCAGTACAATTCCCCCACATTAGGTGCAGTACAATTCCCCCACATTAGGTGCAGTACAGTTTCCCCACATTAGGTGCAGTACAGTTTCCCCACATTAGGTGCAGTACAGTTCCCCCACATAAGGTGCAGTACAATTCCCCCACATTAGGTGCAGTACAATATCCCCACATTAGGTGCAGTATAGTTCCCCCACATTAGGTGCAGTATAGTTCCCCACATAAGGTACAGTATAATGTTCCCCCACATTAGGTGCAGTATAATGTTCCCCCACATTAGGTGCAGTATAATGTTCCCCCACATTAGGTGCAGTATAATGTTCCCCCACATTAGGTGCCATATAGCTCCCCACATTAGGTGCAGCATGTTCCCCCACATTAAGTGCAGTATAGATCCCCCAAATTAGGTGCAGTATAGCTCCCCACATTAGGTGTAGTACAGTTCCCCCACATTAGGTGCAGTATAGTTCCCCCACATTAGGTGAAGTATAGCTCCCCACATAAGGTGCAGTATAGATCCCCACATTAGGTGCAGCATGTTCCCCCACATTAGGTGCAGTATAGATACCCCAAATTAGGTGCAGTATATCTCCCCACATTAGGTGCAGTATTTTCCCCCACATTAGGTGCAGTATGTTCCCCACAGACATACAGCCTCCAGCCAGTGTATGGCTGGAGGCTGTATGCCTGTGTTCTGCCCCACTTCAGTGCTCCGACCACCGCTCCTTCGGTCTGGACATAGCAGTAAGTCCCGGGACCGAAGGAGCGGGGTGGTTGGAGCACCGAAGCTGACGTGCCGCTGGTAACACTTACCTAGCTGGCCAGCGCACGTCCTCATCGCTGCCCTGCTCCTCTGCGCTCCATTGCTATGGGCGCACGCACGGCGTCAGTGACGTCCCTGCGTGCGCCACCTTCCCGGCGGCCCCTGCGTTTTTAAAGTAAACGCGGGGTCTCCGAGAGCGCATCCCTGTGTCCCGAAAACATCTTTCGGGACACAGGGATGTCCCAGGCAGTGGCGGGCCGGATAAATGTCCTCGGCGGGCTGCATGTGGCCCGTGGGCCGTAGTTTGAGGACCGCTGTTATAGCTCATCGGTATACATAACACTCCAGTTCTCTTTATCATGCTGCTTTACAAAGAAACTTTTTATTTTCTTTGCCAATAAAAAACTTTAGATTTACTCAACAAGTATCTCACAGGCTTAGCGCTCGTAGACATTATGGGGGAGATTTATCAAAGCAATTAGACAGTTTTTCCCATCTAAAATTGTCGCACAGAAAGTCGCAGTCTAAATACGTGCATCTTTTTGCGATTTTTCTTTAGATGATTTTTAGTACATGATGCATTCTAAACTGTAGATCCCGAAGTCCATGTGCAGAATTTATCAAGAGCCTTGCAACTTTTGATAAATTACCGTAGGTGCAAAATAGACCGGACTATGTAGATTGGTCTATATTGATCTGGAAAATAGACAACTTTGATAAACTTCTGACCAAGCTGCTTGGAGATGGTCTTGTAGCCCATTCCAGCTTTGTGTAGGTCTACGATCTTGCCCCTAACATCCTTTGGCAGCTCTTTGGTCTTGGCCATGGCAGAGAGTTTGGAATCTAATTGATTGCTTCTGTGGACAGGTGTCTTTTATATAGGTAACAAGCTGAGATTAGGAGCACTCCCTTTAATAGAGTGTTCCTAATCTTAGCTGCTTACCTGTATAAAAGACACATGAGAGGCCGAAATCTTGCTAATTGATGAAATACGTAAAATGCAAAAATAGTTTATTTGAAATAGATTTTCTGGATTATGTTGTTATTCTGTCTCTGTACAAAGAAACCAACCATTAAAATTACAGACTGATTGTCAGTAGGCAAATATGCACTATTAGCAGGGGACCAAATAATTTTTTCCTTCACTGTATACAGAACAATCCTGCCTAAAAGTGATATTATGCTGAAAATAAAAATGTGTTTTTCATTTTCCTGTGGGCGTCCACAGGTATAGACTAAAAGCTATACTGATCATGCCTATTTTTTTTCCACAAAACCCCTCCTTGTTCTCTCTAGACAAAAAGATAAATAAATAATTGGAGGTGCGAGAATGTTACAAATCACATCACACAGTGCAAGCCCAGCCGTGTGACTGCTGACTCCATGTTCCTTTTCCAGTTACCAGCCCTGGGGTGTGTTCCCCAATTTCCTGTTGTTGACAAATATTGTAATACAATAAAGTGTTTGACTTCTGCAGTAGAATCATTAAGTAAAATGTGTCATTATCAAATAGGAGAAAATAAGTTATTCTTGTGTTCTTTTTTAGTGAAATTTGTCCTCAAGACAACCCACCATTATTTTGGCATTTGCACATTTTAAAGTATCAAACACATATTTTACGAATGCACTTGGAATAATTTTTGGAACAAAAAAGCCATTCCTTACTTATGAAATCCAACAAATAAACAAACAGCCCACAGATACCGGCATAAGAAAAGCTTTATAATATGCACAGAGTGTTAAGTGCTACCACTTGTATGAGATGCACAATAAGCTTCATTGTTAAAATTTCACACAGATAATTTTATGGTATAGGTATACATATATATACACACACACACACACACACATGTGGACAAAATTGTTGGCACTCATCCGTTAAGACATAAAATTCACGATTCTCCCTGAAATATCTTCAACAATAAAACGCAAGGGTACTGTAATGTCTCCTCTGGTCAGTTTGTGCATGCTGCACTCTGGCCAGTTTGGTGTTAAAGGAGTAGTCCAGTAGTGAACAAGTGGTGAACAACTTATCCCCTATCCTAAGGATAGGGGATGAGTTGCAGATGGCGGGGGGTCCGACCGCTGGGGCCCCCCGCGATCTCCTGTACGGGGCCCCGGCAGCCTGCGCGAAGGGGGCGTGTCGACCCCCGCACGAAGCGGCGGCCGACACGCCCCCTCAATACAACTCTATGGCAGAGCCGGAGCGCTGCCTTCGGCAATCTCCGGCTCTGCCATAGCGATGTATTGAGGGGGCGTGTCGGCCGCCGCTTCGTGCGGGGGGCGTCACCCGATATCTGGCCAGAGAGCCTGGCCCCCGTACAGAGAGATCGCAGGGGGCCCCAGCGGTCGGACCCCCTGCGATCTCAAACTTATCTCCTATCCTTAGGATAGGGGATAAGTTGTTCACCACTGGACCACCTCTTTAATGATTCTAGCCATTCAGAACCTAAGTGGGGTTATATTAGGCCACTTGCACTTTGTTTTGACATGGATTTGTGTCCTGTTATGCTGTTAGACCTGTTATATATTCTTATATTCTAGTTGTTTGGTGTACTTGGTCAGTTTTGTCTTTTATCTTGACCCTGTTCAGACATGTTTGTGTTTAATGCATTTTTGTGTCCCTCCATGATTGGAGTTTGGGTTTGTAGTTTTATGCAGTTCCTTCCAGTGTTAGATCCATTTCCTGAGCTTTGCCTTGTCCCTAACATTGGAGTCAGCTTGTTTTGCATCTGGTTTTGGATTAGCTGTGTATCCAGTTCTTGGTCCGTGTTCAGACCAGTGGTGGATTTTTGAGCATTTTTGTGTTTGTTCTTGTTATCTAGTATTTGCATATCCTTGAGTTATTAATTGTTTGTCTTCAGCCTAACCTTGTTTATCCCCTGTGTCCCTGGTAATATCTTGATATAAATAGTTCCTAGTTTACCCAACTTGTTCATATTTAATTTCTGCCGTTTATCTTTTGTTGGTTCTTTGGCTGTAGTCTGTAAGCATGTTACCGTTGTGGTAAAGGGTGTGATGAGAGCAGATGGAATGGCCCTAGGGGCTGATGGAATTAACCCCTTGTGTTCATGATGCCAGGGTGTTGTTTATCCTCAATACCACCCAAAGGTATACAGCTGGATCCTGGGCTAGGCACGGGGGCAATAATGACTCCGATGCCAAGTTACGGACAACGGTAGCTTTACTGAGTTAGACAGGTGGAATAGTCTATACAGCTTAGCCAGGCCCAAGTAGGTGACCAGTGACTTCAGAGACCTTAGGGCTTGCTGGGACTTATAGTGGACTGGGACAATTTTTATGCAGGCCATGCTGACTGAAGACAGGTTGACTTTGACTGACTTGACTATACCCTGTTTGTAGCTTACCAGCTCTGACTTGGACCTGGGAGTAGTGGACTTGTAGACTTGTGGCTGCTGGACAAACTTTAGGCCTCCTCTGGACTCCAGACCCATACCTAGGACTTGACTGCACTGTAGTTCAGCAAAGACTTAGTCCAAAGAAAGTGAAGAGACTCCTCCCAGGGCTTATATAGGAGAGACTCTGGTGGGGTCTCATAGGTCACCCTTCGGTCACATGGTTACTGACACCTCACTGGGTTACAATCACATGACAGATGTTCTTAAAGCTACAACATTTTATATACATTACATAGCATAACAGTTACTGTACAAGGGGAACAGATGCAGGGGGCCCAGGGGACACTGCAGGGAGGCAAAGGTACAGGGTACAACCCCTCCCCCTCCATATTTCAAGTCTCTAACTGAGCAGACAGGAGGGGGTGCAGAGAAGATGCTCTGAATGTGACATGATGTCATAGCAACATATAATACCATTATATTATTAGGTTGCTTTATTATACATTTTGACAACATACACAGCATATTTCTTTCACTGGACAACCCCCTTTAAAGGGGTACTCTGCCCCTATCCAGAGGACACTCCATGATCTCCGTGCAGCACCTGTGCCGCACCCAGCATTCTATACAGTATGGGTTTCCGCGGCCAGAGACATGACATCAGGCCACACCCCCTCGTGATGGCACCCCACACCACGCCCTAGGGTGTAACATCACTAGAGGGCATGGTGTGACGTCACATACTGTTGCACGGAGATCGTGGGGGTCCCATGATCAGACATCCCCTATCCTTTAGATAGGAGAAAAGATGTCTGTGGGTGGAGTACCCTTTTAAGTAGTGATTAACTGTTTGCAAGCAAAAGGGCTGTGTTTGCTAACTTGTTTTTAATTGATGCTCATTAAGTGAGGGAGGTACCACTGAATCCATTGCCACATTACCAGGAGCCCACTCAAAGCAGGTTAGAACTAACCTCAGGGTCACAGATACATATGTTTTTTTTACATCTCCTTACCCCATACATATGTAATAGATGATATGTTGACTTTATGCAACTTTTTGAAAAAAGTGTGTTCCAGAAACTGGCAAAAGTTCAAATGTGACTGAACCTGCTAACCCCTTTGGGACTAGTTGACTATCCAAAGTGTCTGGGGGCCTTCCAAATGCTTATTTGCTTGACAAAGGGAATGTGTTATTAAAAAAGGACCTATTCTTTAAATTAGGTTTTTATGTTAACCATATTGTTAAAGAATTTTTGGTCATTTTATAAAAAAGGTTACTATCTAAATTTTACTATCTATATTTTATTATAATCCTTACATTTTGCAGTTTCCATTCTGACCATTAGGTACAAAACTAAGCTGAGGGTTCCTGTTCTGTCTGTGCTGAGAAGTAAGGCATTACAGAGAAATGATCTGTGCAGAGTACAGTGAAAGGTGGCACCAGTAGATAGATAAGACACCATTCAGGATAGCTGAAGCTTAGCATCCCCCTCCAAGTGAAATGATCTCTGAACAGGTCACAGAGAATACCCAGTGCTGTCTCCAAATAATATGATGCGGATAAAAACTGATTGGCCAAAATGGTAGCCCCCATGTTAATGTACCAAAATAAAATAAAAATTAACTAAAAAATTAGAAACAGGTTAAGAAAAAAGAACAGGTTTAAGTATCTGGCTCTAATTGGGAAAAAATATATAGGTGACACATTCCCTTTAACTCAAACTGGGGCCATGTTTATTAGAGGTTCAACCTTTAATGCTAAATCATGCTTATCTTTTAAGTCCATAAGACCTTTGAAAACCAAACTTCTTTCTTGGCCCAGTCCTTTTGTCAACTTGTACTTCAGTAGTGTTGCTCGCGAATATTCGCAATTCGAATTTTATTCGCGAATATCGCATATTCGCGAATTCGCGAATATTCGCGAATATAGCGCTATATATTCGTAATTACGAATATTCGTTTTTTTTATTTTTTTTTATTTTTATTTTTTTCACAGTACACATCACAGTGATCATCCCTCTCTGCTTCCAGCTTATGTGGTGTAAGAAGGCTCTAATACTACTGTGTGAGACCGGTGTGCGAATTTCCGCATATACGAAAATTTGCATATGCTACTTTTCGCATATGCGAATTTTCGCTTATGATAATTTTTGTATATGCGAATTTTCGCACATGTTAATTTTCGCATACGCGAATATTCGCATATGCGAAAATAAAACGAGAATATTACGAGTATGCGAATATTCGCGAATATGACGAATATTCGTCCATATATTCGCGAATATTCGCGAATTCGAATATGGCCTATGCCGCTCAACACTATACTTCAGAAGTTTCCAGGAAGTTTTTAGTTCTGGAAAATAGTGACATTAGAAGCTAAAGGGTTCCTGGAAGGTTCTCATAATTTGTCTGTATTTTTTTTTTTTGCAACATGGATTTTGTAACATAGCTGCCTTTTTATTATTTACAAAATGTTATTGTGTGCTGATTCCTTGTGTGCTGAAAAGCAAAGACTGTACCATACTGTACTGTGCATGTATTACTGAAGTTCAGCTCGATGGGCTCACCATATTTTTCAAAAAAGTTTGCTTTGCACCGAGCAGGTTATCCGGGAACCAGCAATGAAATAAGCCTCAAAACACTTGTATAACACTGCCTAAGAGCTCTAAAGGTCACCTAAGAATGTATTTTAAAGTGATTTTTAAGTGAATGTTAAAGCGACATGCGGTTATGCCATTTATTGTGCACAACAACTCACGTGTTTAAGGTGTTGCCAACCTTAGCCATACTAAGCATAAGATGAAAGCATAGTATGACTAAGGGTGGCAATACCCAAAACGTGTGACTTGTTCACACTACCTGTGTCTGTGTTAATGACTTTTAACGCACAATAAACTTAATTGCTGCACTGCATTTAATCCATGCTGGAATTGTCTTTTTCTGGAAAATGAAGACTCAATGGATTTTTCTAAGAGTTCAAAAATGTATCCCTTTTTGGGAGTAGCAACAGGTTTTGAGTCTGGCAAGTGGAGAAGATGCAATGAATTTTTCCAAGTGTTCCAAAAATTCCAAGAGTATGGGAATTGCTCAGGATGTTTCCTTAAAAAACTCCATAACAAATTCTGTACTGCAGCTAAGATAGCATGTCATCTTTCTTGCAATGTGTACGGTGGAATCTCCAAGCAGAATGCGGCTTAAAAATTCTGCTAAAAAAAATCCCATTGTTTTCAATGGGATTCAGCTGCACCCTGCACACGGTGGAATTTGCGAGGCGGAAATCCTGATTCCGTCCTCCGCCAAAAGAAATTAAGAGTCAATTCTTTCTACGGAATCGCTCGGAAATGCATTGCTGTCTATGGGGGCAGAGCCCTTCTGAGTGGTCCCAGCGCCACCATGTTCTGCCGGTGCCATCTGTTTGCGGGAAGTAGAAACACAGAATGTGTCGGCATATTTATTTAGCCCATCTAGTCTGCCCAATATTCTGAATACTATGAATACTGTAGTCCCTAGCCCTATCTTATCTGAAGGATAGTCTTATGCCTATCCATATATTACATAAAGGATAGCCTTTTCCTATCCCATGCATACTTAAACTCCTTCACTGTATTTGCAGCGACCACTTCTGCAGGAAGGCTATTCCATGCATCCACTACTCTCTCAGTAAAGAAATACTTCCTAATATTGCTGCATAAACATTTAGCCCCTCTAAAATAAAACTATGTCCTCTTGTGGTGGTTTTTTCTTCTTTTAAATATCCTCTCCTCTTTTACCGTGTTGATTCTTTTTATGTATTTAAATTTTCAGGGTGGACATTCTGCACAAATTCCACAGCGTGAACATGGCCACAAAATGGTTAAAGGAAAACGTTCACCCACACTAAACCCAATACACCAGGTTATAGTGTGGGTGAACAGGAGACCGATGCGGGCACACCTATTCATACTGTACCTGCTGTCCGGTGCCCGGTCCCTCTGAAGATCCTTTCTTTCTACACTGAATTGTGCGCTGGAGGTGGGCCTTCCGGCTGGATTTGCATATTCATGGGCGCTGGTCACATGAGCGCTCAGTAGGTACAAGTGCTCATGTGACCAGCAAACATAAATATTCAAACCCAGCCATTCAGCGCAATTCAGCAAAGATAGAGAAGAATCTTCAGAGGCATCGGGCGCCGGACTGCAGGTATGTTTATTAGTCAGAGACCCCGCATCGGTCTCCTGTTCACCCAGACTATAACCAGGTATATTGGGTTTAGTGGGGGTGAACGGGTGACTGTTTTCCTTTAATGAAAAAAAAATAAAAAATAGAAGAGAAGCTAGGCAGACATGAACAGGCTAAGGCTGCATTCACATCTCGGTTTTACACTACAGGTGCCGGATCCAGCTGGGGGAGTGGCAAACCGGGCTCTCCCGTACCCCAGCCGGACCAGCGCTGAACTCCATTCACTTTAATGAGCCGACCGGAGTCAAATGGTGACTCTGTTCGGCTAATTTTCCACCCGTATCCAGTTTTGTGACCGGGCCTAAAACCGTAGTATACTACGGTTCTAAGTCCAGTCACAAAACTGGATACGGGTCAAAAATGAGCCAACCAGAGTCACCATTTGACTCCAGTCGGCTCATTAAAATGGTTGGAGTTCAGCGCTGGTCCGGCTGGGGTATGGGAGAGCCCGGTTTGCCCCTCCCCCAGCTGGATCCGGCACCCGTAGTGTAAAACTGAGATGTGAATGCAGCCTAAGGCTGATCATCACTGGCGTAGCTATAGAGGTAGCAGAGGTAGCAGTTGCACCGGGGCCCTGGTGCCTAAGAGAGCCCCGAAGCACATTTGCCCCATAAGAGACCAGTAGTATATTTGGCATATGGGGCCCTGTTGCAGATTATGCATTGGGGCCCAGAAGCTACAAGCTATGTCCCAGGTGATCATTACTATGCGGAAACTACTGGACAAGATCTCAATGTGTCTGTGCTTCCCTGTTCTCTAAGGGTTAACAGTGATTGTAGGCCTCGCTGGCTCTAAGTTTACATAGTTTGGATACGTGACAATGAAAGAAAACACACATTATTTGGAAGCCCACACAGCGTGCTCTAATGGAAGCCTCTCAGTCACTCCTCTCCTCCTCCTATTCTTCTCTGACTTGTGGATGTTTGGGGGTCCCACAGGGAGGGAAAAGGCCGTGGGTGGGGAGAGAACTTGAGAATTGGCAGCAAGAGCATCTCCTAGGCTGTGGGTGGAAGGAAGTGCGTCAGGGGAGAGTGTGGGCACAGAGACACGTAGATGCAATAAGATGAAATGCAGCGGTCTCGAAATAGCCTGTGTGGTGAAGAAAGGGGAGTGAGATAACAGCAAGACATTGACAAAAATAATGTGTGGGAGTTGTCAGAAGGCTTTCAGGTGCCCTCCAATGAGGCGGAACCACAAAAGAGCCACGTCTGTCTGAAGAGAGAAATTGCTAAACCAGATGAACTAATTCAGGGGCACTGGTGTTCGGTTTTCATTCTGGATGCAGTGCATTGTCATAAATACTTTCGCCAGTGGATAGACCAGTGTTTCCCAACCAGGTAGCCTCCAGCTGTTGCAAAAATACAACTCCCAGCATGACCGGATGCTGGGAGTTGTAGTTTTGCAACAGCTGGAGGCACCCAGGTTGGGAAACACTAATATAAACACAAACGCACATATATCAAATTTGCCCTCTCGCATTACAATCATATGCATCGCCTGGCACATAGTTGTTTTGCAGCATGTTCACACTGCGGAATCTCCACTCGCAGAATTCCGCAAGTGGAGATTCCGTCTGGCGGCCGCCGCATGTTCATTCCCTGTGCGGAACTATTTCCGTGGTGGAATATTCCGCTGCTGAAATTCCTCAGTGTGAACGGGTCTCAAGAAAGACCCATTCACCCTGATGGTAATGTTCACTGTGTGGAATTCCACTGGCGAAATTCCTCTCATGGAATTCTGTGGGAATTCCGCATGGGAAATACCCTCATAGTTGGTCTTTGTTGCTACATGGCATTTCTCTGGGGAAAAAAAACACTATTAACCCCTTAAGGACCAGGCCCATTTTGACCTTAACCCCTTAACAAAAAAAGGACGTATATTTACGTCCTCTGCCGGCTCCCGCGATATGCCGCGGGGTCACGCGGTGTCCAAGCGTCATATCGGGTCGGTCCCGGCGGCTGTCAACGGCCGGGACCCGCGGCTAATACAGGACATCACCGATCGCGATGATGCCCTGTATTAACCCTTCAGACGCGGCGATCAAAGCTGACCGCCACGTCTGAAGTGAAAGTGAAAGTAACCCGGCTGCTCAGTCGGGCTGTTCAGGACAGCCGCGGTGAAATTGCGGCGTCCCAAACAGCGTACAGGACACCGGGAGGGCCCTTACCTGCCTCCTCGGTGTCCGATCGACGAATGACTGCTCCGTGCCTGAGATCCAGGCAGGAGCAGTCAAGTGCCGATAACACTGATCACAGGAGTGTTAAAGGGGTACTCCGGTGCTTAGACATCTTATCCCTTATCCAAAGGATAGGGGATAAGATGCCTGATTGCGGGAGTCCCGCAGCTGGGGACGCCCGTGATCATGCACGCGGCACCCTGTTAGTAATCAGTCCCCGGAGCGTGTTCTGATTATGCTCGACCGGCTGATTATGCTCGACCGGCTATCACGGCGCCTCCCGTAGGCTTGCATTGAGGGGCAGAGCGCGACGTCACACGCCGCCGGCCCTGCGGTCGAGCATAATCAGACCCGGAGTGAACACACTCCGGGGACTGATTACAAACGGGGTGCCGCGTGCATGATCACGGGCGTCCCCAGCGGCGGGACTCCCGCGATCAGGAATCTTATCCCCTATCCTTTGGATAGGGGATAAGATGTCTAAGCACCGGAGTGCCCCTTTAATAAACGCCAGTGATCAGCATGAGAGATCAGTGTGTGCAGTTTTAAAGGTCCGTATGGGAGCTATAACACTGCAAAAAAAATCAAAAAAAAAAAAGTGTTAATAAAGATCATTTAACCCCTTCCCTAATAAAAGTTTGAATCACCCCCCTTTTCCCATAAAAAAAAGAAAACAGTGTAAATAAAAATAAACATATGTGGTATCGCCGCGTGCGTAAATGTACGAACTATAAAAATATATTGTTAATTAAACTGCACGGTCAATGGCGTATGCGCAAAAAAAATCCAATGTCCAAAAAAGCGTATTTTTGGTCACTTTTTATACCATTAAAAAATGAATAAAAAGTGATCAAAAAGTCCGATCAAAACAAAAATGGTACCGATAAAAACTTCAGATCACAGCGCAAAAAATGAGTCCTCACACCTCCCTGTACGTGGAAAAATAAAAAAGTTATAGGGGTCAGAAGAGGACATTTTTAAACCTATAAATTTTCCTGCATGTAGTTATGATTTTTTCCTGAAGTACGACAAAATCAAACCTATATAAGTAGGGTATCATTTTAATCGTATGGACCTACAGAATAATGATTAGATGTCATTTTTACCGAAATATGCACTGCGTAGAAACCGAAGCCCCCAAAAGTTACAAAATGGTGTTTTTTCTTCAATTTTGTCGCACAATGATTTTTTTTTCGTTTCGCTGTGAATTTTTGGGTAAAATGACAAATGTCCCTGCAAAGTAGAATTGGTGACGCAAAAAATAAGCCATAATATGCCATAATAGGCCATAATAGGTGGAAAATTGAAAGGGTTATGATTTTTAAAAGGTAAGGAGGAAAAAACGAAAGTGCAAAAACTGAAAAACCCTGAGTCCTTAGGGGGTTAAGCATCAGACCAATTTTAATTTTGTGTTTTCATTGTTTCCTCCTCGTCTTCTAAAATCCATAACTCTTTTATATTTCCATCCACAGACCCATACGAGGGCTTGTTTTTTGCGTGATCAATTGTACTTTGTAATAACTCAATCACTCAATTTACCATAAAATGTATAGCGAACCCAAAAAATTATACCTCCGCACCAGGACGTACATTTACGTCCATGGTCGTTAAGGGGTTAGAAAAAAAAAATCCTTCAGGAAAAACCGCCATGGGGGACGTTTATCATTGTATTGTTAACGTTTTTTTTCTTCTTTTCTTAAAAATGACGCATTAAATGTTACACGTGCACCTATGCACCTTTTTTTCTTCTTTTCTTTTTTTTGTTTTGTGACTTTTTCAGGACGCGAAAACCTGCAAACGACCCTTTAGACATCAATACTTTTTGCATACAAAACTGCCTTCAGACAGCATGGGTCAAAAACAGGTTGAGAAGTCGCACAAAAAGTCACAGAGGAGAAACCTTGCAGAGGAATGTACTGAAGTAAGAAATGTGTACCAGCACCATATTTCTCACATGCCCTGCACCATTTCATAAATTTGGTACACGTACGCGTTTCCAAAGCCACAAATTAAAGGTGTAAAAACACAGTTAACCTACACCAATGTCTATACATCCCCCCAACACACACACAGTTTTTATAGCAAAAAAAAAAAATCTCTTTAGCCAGATGTTAGCTGGAAGTTATTAGAAAAATATAAAATGATATACCTACTACGATTTCTTTTGTTTTTGGTGGTTTTTCACACTTGAGGTGTGTTTTTTAGGTCAGTAGCAATTTTTGCAGAATGGAACATGCTGAAGCTATGGTGCTTCCTTAGCCAGTTTGAGGCGTTTTTCTCCCATAGAACTACATAGGTTTCCTGCTTAAAGGGGTACTCCTGTAGAAAACAATTTCTTTTTTAAAACAACTGCCGAAAAATGTTAAACATATTTGTATATTACTTCTATTTCAAAATGTTAATCCTTCCAGTACTTACTAGCTGCTGTATGCTCCACAGGAAGTTGTGTAGTTCTTTCCAGTCTGACCACAGTGCTCTCTGCTGCCACCTCTATCCATGTCAAGAACTGTCCAGAGTAGGATAGGTTTGCTATGGGGATTTGCTCCTGCTCTGGACAGTTCCTGACATGGACAGAGGTGTCAGCAGAGAGTACTGTGGTCAGACAGAAAATAAATTAAAAAAGAAAAGAACTTCCTGTGGAGCATACAGCAGCTGATTTGTATTGGAAGGATTAAGATTTTTAAATAGAACTAATTTACAAATCTACTTGTAAAAAACCTGTGTATCGGCGCACAAATATGAGGATAGATGGAAAAATACAGTGATACTTACTGAGGATATTATCTTGTAATCACAAGGATGGATACTGAGATATACTGATGATTCCTGGTCAGTTGTATGGAATCCTCCCGAGAGGGAATGGTGGAAATGATCAAATATAGTACCTGTTACAACAGTTTGAATATATAGTGTAACAGTTAGATTGATAATATTATGATGTCAGTACCATAGGCATTGAGGATAATTAAGCAGACAAGCAACTCACTTATTATAATGTTTGTTGCACCTCCAGGGGTACATAAATTTCACTTATTTTTCTCAATGTGAACTCCTTACGGTGGTAATCGGTCACTTTATGGTAAGTAGCTGTGTACCTGTGTTAGTTTCACTGTTTCGATGTGATAGCTATGTTGCTGTCACGATTCGGCTGGCTGGAGGTGGATCCTCTGTGCCAGAGAGGGATTGGCGTGGACCGTGTCGGTGGACCAGTTCTAAGTTGCTACTGGTTTTCACCAGAGCCCGCCACAAAGCGGGATGGTCTTGCAGCGGCGGTAGCAACCAGGTCGTATCCACCGACAATGGCTCAACCTCTCTGACTGCTGAGATAAGCGCGGTACAAGGGAGTAGACAAGAGCAAGGTCGGACGTAGCAGAAGGTCAGCGCAGGCAGCAAGGATCATAGTCAGGGGCAACGGCAGGAGGTCTGGAACACAGGCTAGGAACACACAAGGAAATGCTTTCACTGGCACAATGGCAACAAGATCCGGCAAGGAAGTGCAGGGGAAGTGAGGTATAAAAAGGGAAGTGCACAGGTGAAGATACTGATTAAAACCCATGCGCCAATCAGTGGCGCACCGGCCCTTTAAATCGCAAATACCCGGCGCACGCGCCCTAGGGAGCGGGTTGGGATGCGCATCGCGAGCGGGCGCGTCCCGCATCGCGAATCGCATCCCGGCTGAGGACATTATTACAGCGCATCCGGTCAGCAGGTCTGACCGGGGCGCTGCAAACAGGAGAACGCTGCGAGCGCTCCGGGGAGGAGCGGGGACCCGGAGCGCTCGGCGTAACAGTTGCAGTCCTCTTACTGGCGATCGTGCTACAATGTATAAATAATGCTGTCACTTGCGGGGCGAAATACTTTGTAATTAGTTTCCTAATATGTACTCTGTAAAGTTCAAATAATCCGTATACCGCTCCGTATAGTCGGGTCACTACTGAGATGCACGCTACATAAACAGTTTGTTGATGCATACTCAACACAGAGGGCTTGATGTACGGGGTACCTCTGTCATCCAGCGCTGTCTGAGTCCTAAAGATGCCAGCGATGTCAGGGTCTCTTACCGCCAGGGGAACTCGGGGTCCAATGGTGTTGCAGGTCAGTAGGAAGGAGACTGGGGTGTATAAACACCGGGTGGTAGCGGGTGTATGCACCGGGAAATCTGCACCGGCCGGTAGAACCTGAAGGCTGCTCGTGATGTCACAATTACAGCAGGGCGCAGGGGCCAAAAAACCAACTAACGCGTTTCGGTACGTGCAACAAACATTATAATAAGTGAGTTGCTTGTCTGCTTAATTATCCTCAATGCCTATGGTACTGACATCATAATATTATCAATCTAACTGTTACACTATATATTTAAATTGTTGTAACAGGTACTATATTTGATCATTTCCACCATTCCCTCTCGGGAGGGTTCCATACAACTGACCAGGAATCATCAGTATATCTCAGTATCCATCCTTGTGATTACAATATAATATCCTCAGCAAGTACCACTGTATTTTTCCACCTATCCTCATATTTGTGCGCTGATACACAGATTTTTTACAAGTAGTTACATATATATTGTGAGCATTAGCCAATACTCACCTTTGTGTATCAGGGTTGCCATATTGAGGTACCATTGTTTGCGCCAGTATTTTCTACATATATTAATTTACAAATCTATTTAACTTTCGGTCACCAGTTGATTAAAAAAAAAATGTTTTCCACCGGAGTACCACTTTAACTTCTTCCCACAATAAAACATATGCATACGTCCTATATGCAGGTATGTTTCCACGATTGGACGTATATACGGGGGGGGGGGGGGGAGTATTTAGTCAGCCACCAGTTGTGCAAGTTCTCCCACTTAAAAAGATGAGAGGCCTGTAATTTTCATCATAGGTATACCTCAACTATGAGAGACATAGTGAGAAAAAAAATCTATAAAATCACATTGTCTGATTTTTAATAACATTTATTTGCAAATTATGCTGGAAAATAAGTATTTGGTCAATAACAAAAGTTCATCTCAATACTTTGTTATATACCCTTTGTTGGCAATGACAGAAGTCAAACGTTTCCTGTAAGTCTTCACAAGGTTTTCACACACTGTTGCTGGTATTTTGTCCCATTCCTCCATGCAGATCTCCTCTAGAGCAGTGATGTTTTGGGGCTGACGCTGGGCAACATGGACTTTAAACTCCCTCCAAAGGTTTTCTATGGGGTTGAGATCTGGAGACTGGCTAGGCCACTCCAGGACCTTGAAAAGCTTCTTACGAAGCCACTCCTTCGTTGCCTGTGCAATGTGTTTGGGATCATTGTCATGCTGAAAGACCCAGCCACATTTCATCTTCAATTGCTAATGGAAGGAGGTTTTCACTTAAAATCTCACAATACATGGCCCCATTTATTATTTCCTTTACACGGATCAGTCGTCCTGGTCCCTTGGCAGAAAAACTGCCCTAAAGCATGATGTTTCCACCCCCATGCTTCACAGTAGGCACTGTATGGTGTTCTTTCGATGCTACTCAGCTTTCTTTCTCCTTCAAACACGACAAGTTGAGTTTTTACCAAAAAGTTCTACTTTGGTTTCATCTGATCATATGACATTCTCCCAATCCTTTTCTGGATCATCCAAATGCTCTCTATCAAACTTCAGATGGGCTCTGAGATATACTGGCTTAAGCAGGGGGACATGTCTGGCACTGCATGATTTGAGTCCCTGGCGGCGTAGTGCGTTATTGATGGTAGCCTTTGTTACTTTGGTCCCAGCTCTGTGCAGGTCATTCAATAGGTCCCTCCGCGTGGTTCTGGGATTTTTACTCACCGTTGTCATGATCATTTTGACACCACGGGGTGAGATCTTGCGTGGAGCCCCAGATTGAGGGAGATTAGTGGTCTTGTATGTCTTCCATTTTCTAATAATTGCTCCCACAGTTGCTTTTTAACACAAAGCTGCTTGCCTATTGCAGATTCAGTCTTCCCAGCCTGGTGCAGGTACAATTTTGTTTCTGGTGTCCTTTGACAGTTCTTTTGTATTGGCCATAGTGGAGTTTGGAGCGGAACTGTTTGAGGTTGTATGAGCTTTTTTAATTGTTTTTAGATGTCCTTGTTGTCTCATAAAACTCTATATATGTGCCTGTTTACATAATAAAGACTATTGTTTATTGATTTCCTTTTGGGTGTGCACTTTATACAGTAATGTTTTCTTCCGTTGTGCTATATATATATATATATATATATATATATATATATATATATATATATATATATATATATGGTTTTTCTGTTAGTAGCACCCCTATGATTTTATTGATAGGTTGAGCCCCTCTCTTTCTTTTTGTAATATGTTTGAGGTTGTGGACAGGTGTCTTTTATACTGATAACAAGTTCATACAGGTGTAATAAACAGGTAAGGAGTGGAGGACAGAAAGAAGAAGTTACAGGTCTGTGAGAGCCAGAAATCTTGCTTGTTTGTAGGTGACCAAATATTTCTTTTCCACCATAAATAAATGCAAATAAATTCTTTAAAACTCAGACAATGTGATTTTATGGATTTTTTTCCTCATCATGTCTCTAATAGTTGAGGTATACCTATGATGAAAATTACAGGCCTCTCATATTTTTAAGTGGGAGAACTTGCACAATTGGTGGCTGACTTAATACTTTTTTGCCCAACTATTTACATCCTAATGATCTTCTACTCTGCGCAACCTGCTGCAGCAGTAGGAGCAAATTCCCATAGGAAACCGGTCCTGAGACAGACAGAGGTGTCAGCAGAGAGCACTGTTGTCAGACAGAAAAGAGCAACTCAACTTCAGCAGCTGGTAAGTACTGGTAGGATTAAGATTTTTAATAGAAGTAATTTACAATTTTTTTTTACTTTCTGGAGCCAATTGATATGAAAAAGATTGTTTTTTACCGGAATACCCCTTTAAGATGCGGCATACAGAGGATACACACAAGTGTGTTTTGTGGCCTATCCATGGGACTACATCTCCTGAAGCAGCAAAGAGAAGACAAGGACTTGAGACTGAAACATTGACAAGTGAGGCAGAGGACCATAAGGCTATGTTCACATTTCGGAATGTCCGCAGACTCTGTGTGGACATTCCAGAGACTGCTAGGACCGCACAGGAATGCACATTCTCATAGACAGCTATGCATTTCGTACGGAGTCCACAGAAAGAATGAACAGGTCCATTCTTTCAGCGAATTCAGAAATTCCATGCCGATGTACTGAAGAAAACTGTTCACTGAAGAAAAATTTTCACAAACAGCTGATGATAAATGCTGAGTCAGCACAGCCACTGTGATTGGCTGAGGCGCACACACCCGCCCCATACTATTGGTTGTTGGTGGTGGCGGCATGCAGTCTGTTCTGCTCACTATGTTGCAGACAGGGAACATTTCTCTACAGCCTCCCTCCCTGCAACTCTCAGGGCAGGGGAATGATTCTCTACATCCGGGGAACGATTCTCCACATCTGGGGAACGATTCTCTACATCCGGGGAACGATTCTCTACATCCGGGTAACGATTCTCTACATGCGGGGAACGGTTCTCTACATGCGGGGAACGATTCTCTACATGCGGGGAACGATTCTCTACATCCGGGGAACGATTTTTTACATTCAGGGAACGATTCTCTACATCCGGGGAATGATTCTCTACATCCGGGGAACGATTCTCTACATCCGGGTAACGAATTTTCTACATGCGGGGAACGAATCTTTACATGCGGGGAAGGAATCTCTACATGCGGGGAACGATTCTCTACATCCGGGGAACCATTCTCTACAGCAGGGGAACGATTCTCTACAGCAGGGGAAAGATACTCTACAGCAGGGGAAATATTCTCTACAGCCTCCCTCCATGCAGTTCTCAGAGCAAGGGAACAAAATCCACATGATTTAGCATTGCTGCGATGTGTGGCCATACCCTTAGTTGTAGTTTTGGAACATCTGGAGACCCACAATTTGCAGATCACTGCGTATAGCTCTCTAAACTGTGGCCATCCACATCTTGCAAAACTACAACTCCCAGCATGCCCAGACAGCTGTTTGGGCATTCTTGGATTTGTAGTTTTGCAAGATTTAGAGGGGTACAGTTTGGAGATCACTGTGCAGTGGTCTCTAAACCGTGGCCCTCAAAATCTTGCAAAACTACAACTCCCAGCATGCACAAACAGCAAAAGGGTGTCTCCCCATGCTGGGAGTTATAGTTCCGTGCCTCCAGCTGTTGCATAACTACAACTCCCAGCCTGCCCTTTGGCGATCAGTGCATGCTGGAAGTTGTAGTTTTGCAACAGCTGGAGGCACACTGGTTGGGAAATACTGAGTTAGGTAACAGGACCTAACTCAAGGTTTTCCAACCAGTGTGCCTCCAGCTGTTGCAAAAGTAGGACTCCCAGCATGCACGGTCTGTCAGTGCATACTGGGAGTTGTAGTTTTGAAACAGCAGGAGGTATGCCCCCCATGTGAATGTACAGGGTACATTCACACGGTCGGGTTTACAGTGAGTTTCCTGCTTCAAGTTTGAGCTGTGGCAAATTTTCCACCGCAGCTCAAACTCCTAACAGGGAAACTCACTGTAAACCCGCCCGTGTGAATGTACCCAAAAAACACTACACTACACAAAATAAAGTGTAAAATACTACATATACACTCCCTTACACTGTCTCCCCCCCTTCTCCCCCAATAAAATTGAAAAACGTAATGTACAGTAGTGTTTCCAAAATGGAGCCTCCAGCTGTTGCAAAACAACAACTCCCAGCATTTACGGACAGCCATTGACTGTCCAGGCATGCTGGGTTTTTAGCAATAGCTGGAGGCACCCTGCTTGGGAAACACTGGCATAGAGTATTTTTGATAGCTGAGCCAATTGTAACACTTCCTACCGAGTCCTCCACTATGCAAATCCCTAATTTAGGCCTCAAAATGCACATGATGCTCTCTCATTGGTGGCAGAATGAGACAGCCTATAGCTGGCATCAGCATGAGGAGAACATATGGTAGCAGAATTAGACAGCCTGGGGGTGGCATCAGCAGCATTAGGAGTCCTGAAAGTGACCCGGTGAAAGAGTGGGGTGGTGGGGGGCAATGCCAGTACCCGGTGACTAAGGTGGTAAAAATAAGGAGAACTTGGCATCAGATGTGTGGCATCAGGCGGGTGGCAGGTTTAGAATAGCAGCTGAGGCAGGTAGGCAGAAGAAAACTCTCTTTTGTAAAAGTGTTAGTGTGCACAAGTAAGTATTGAGAATATGCATTACGTAAAACTTAACTTTTAAGAATATTCTTAGGATAAAATATATGTACCCAATTTTTATTTTATTTAGTATTGATGTGATGCAAACACCTCTAAAAAGGTAACAACGTATGGTTCATTGTAACTGGTGGGGGCAAAAACTTCCCCTGTAAGGCCCTACTCTCACACAATTAATTCCCTTCTTGGCAAGTGTTACTTGCCCTTAAAAGGGCGGCCCACACAGCTACCTCTCCCTATTTCCACCTACAAACACTGCCATTTCCGAGTGCTTTTAGTTTGAAAATAGGGAGAGGTTGCTTGAGTAACACTTGCCAAGAAAGGAATTATTTGTTAGACTCACCACAGTCGACTGGCATTCGGGAGGAAGTAGATCCGCTGGACCACAATAGTCTGGTACATAAGAGGTCATAGATCCGCTGGACCTGTGTGGGAGATGACGCGGGCAGTGCCAGGGAGCGGAGTCTAAGGTGTCGCTGGTTTTCACCAGAGCCCGCCTTAAAGCGGGATGGTGTTGCTGCGGCAGGTGGCACCCAGGTTGCTACCCCTAGCCCGACTCTACCACACAGGTGGCTGAGGTGATGCGAGGTACTGAAGGGAAGAGACAGGATGTAGTCTATATAGCAGGAGGTCAGGGCAGGCGGCACAGGAGCATAAACAGGAACGTAGCAGAAGGTCAATAGGCAGGTGGCAAAGTACATGGTCAGGTCACGGAATACTAGGTCTGGTAAACGGCAAGGAAACACAGGATAATGCTTTCACTAAGGCACTGGGGCAAACAAAGATTTGGCAGAGGCATGTGGGAGGTGCAGAAACTTATAAGTGTGTATCAGGTGCAAACCATAATTACGGGCAAACTGGCCCTTTAAATCTAAGAGCTCCAGCGCATGCGCACCCTAGGAGGTGGGGACACGCATGCCAGAGCTGAGAGGAAGAAGCAGAGGACTAAGGTGAGTGACGGGCTGAAGTTTGCATGCAAGTTAATCCCGCGATGCGAATCCCAGCCCGCTAGCTGGCGAAGGAAGAGGAACAATGTGCTCACGGCTGGAGGGTAGGGCTGGAGCGCTAGTTGTCACAGTACCCCCCCCCCCCCTTTGGTCTCCCCCTCCTTTTTGGGCTGAAAAAACATTTGAGGAGACCACTGTCCAAGATGTTTTCCTCAAGCTCCCAGGATCTCTCCTTAGGACCAAATCCTCTCCAGTTGACCAAAATTGTTTCTCGAACAGTCTTAGTGGTCAAGATTTCTTTAACCTGGAACACAGGTGAGGAACCAGAAACAGGAGTGTTCTTTTGAGAAAAACGGTTAACTACCAGCGGTTTGAGGAGTGAGACATGAAACAAATTTGGAATTCGCAGAGATGATGTCCATAGACAATAGACCGGAGAAGTCCTCCTGGATTCAGACTCCTTATGGTTATAGGAGAATTCAGCCCAAGGAAGAAGATCAACCCAATCGTCCTGATGAGCTGAGACAAAATGACGTAAATAAGTTTCCAGAATTTGGTTAACTCTCTCACCTGGCCATTGGACTGAGGGTGAATGGCAGAGGAGAAGTCTAGGCTCATGACAAGACAGGAACAGAAAGCACGCCAGAACTTGGATACAAACTGAACTCTGCAGTCCGAGACAGTATGTTCAGGCAGACCATGTAGATGGAAAATATGTTGCAAGAAATGCTTCACCAGCTGAGGAGCAAATGGGAGACCAGGAAGTGGGATGAAGTGAGCCATTTTGGAAAACCAATCAACTACGACCCAGATGACCGTGTTATTATGAGGTGGTGGTGGATCGGTAATAAAATCCATAGCGATGTGAGACATGGAGTTTCCAGAATGGGCAAAGGCTGTAAGAGTCCTGCAGGCTTCTGTTGAGGAGTTTTGTTGCGAGCACAAGTGACACAGGAACGGACAAATTCGGAGACATCGCGTTCCAGATGCAGCCACCAATAGTGTTGCGAGAGTAAAAGTAAGGTCTCACATACTCCAGGATGACCTACCAATAAAGAAGAATGACCCCATTTCAGGACTTTGCGTCTCAATCTGGCAGGTACAAAGGATTTCCCAGGAGGTACTTGCAGAAGATCACCAGGGGCAGCAGAAATCAGATGGTCAGGAGGAATGATATGCCTGTGCGTGGATTCCAAACCCACAACGTCAGAAGATCTGGAAAGGGCATCAGCTCTGGTATTCTTGTTAGCTGGACGGAAGTGAATGAAAAAATGTAATCTGGAAAAAAACAATGACCACCTTGCCTGGCCGGGATTCAATCGCTGAGCAGACTGTAGGTATGAGGTTCTTGTGGTCTGAGTAGATACTGACCGGATGAGAAGACCCTTCCAACAAATGTTGCCACTCCTCTAATGCAAGTTTTATAGCAAGAAGTTCTCGATCTCTGATGGTGTAGTTCCTCTCAGCAGGCGAGAAGGTTTTTGAAAAGAAACCACAGGTTACAGTCTTACCCTTAGAATTTTTCTGGGTAAAAATGACACCAGCTCCTACGCTCCGTCAACCATCTAAAACAAAAGGTTTCTCTGGATCAGGTCTTGAAAGCACGGGAGCAGAAGCAAACGCAGACTTTAAGTGAGAGAAAGCCTCTTCGGCCTCAGGAGGCCATGAAATAGGGTTAGAGTTCTTTCTGGTGTGAGCTACAATAGGAGCGACCAAAGAAGAGAAATGTGGGATGAACTGACGATAATAGTTGGCAAATCCCAGAAAACATTGTATAGCCCGTAGGCCAGTAGGGCGAGGCAATCCAGAACCGTGGACAGTTTTTCAGGATCCACCTGCAGGCCTTGATGAGAGACTATGTAACCGAGAAATGGGAGACTAGATATCTCTAATAGGCATTTCTCTAGTTTGGTGTAGAGATGATTCCTTCTGAGGTGCTGAAGAACCAGACAAACATGAGAACAATGCTCCTCTAAGTTGGAAGAGAAAATAAAAATGTCATCAAGATACATGACCAAAAAGGTCTAGAGAAGATCTCGGAAGATATAATTGACGAATTCCTGAAAAACAGCTGGAGCATTACAGAGACCGAAAGGCATCACAAGATACTCAAAATGTCCATCTCAGGTATTAAAGGCCGTTTTCCATTCGTCTCCCTCTCTGATTCAAATTAGATTATAAATTCCCCGTAAATCCAACTTAGTGAAGACCTTGGCTCCCCAAAGACGATCAAAAAGTTCTGAGATCAGAGGAAGTGGATAGCGATTTTTGGCCGTGATTTTGTTAAGACCCCTATAATCAATACATGGACAGAGAGAACCATCCTTCTTGCCTACAAAGAAGAACCCTGCTCCAGCAGGGGAGGAGGATTTTCGGATAAATCCTTTTTGGAGGTTCTCCTGCATATATTTTTCCATGGCTTGAGTATCAGGAACTGAAAAAGGATAGATTCTACCGCATGGATGCATAGTCCCAGGCTGTAAATCAATCGGGCAGTCTTAAAGGGGTACCCCGCCCCTAGCATCTTGTCCCCTATCCTGCTGGGGACCCCCGGGATCTCCGCTGCAGCACCCCGCTATCATTACTGCACTGAGCATGCTGGCTTTGTGCGTAATGACCGGCAATACAGGGGCCAGAGCGTCATGACGTCACGGCTCCGCCCCCTCGTGACGTCACAGTCTGCCCCCTTAATGCAAGTCTATGGGAGGGGGCGTGATGGCCACCACGCCCCCTCCCATAGAATTGTATTGAGGGGGCAGGCCGTGACGTCATGAGGGGGCGGAGCCATGACGTAACAAAGCTCCGTCCCCTGTATTGCCCGTCATTACGCACAGAGCGAGTTTGCTCTGTGCAGTAATGATAGCGGGGTGCCACAGCGGAGATCCCGGGGGTCCCCAGCAGCGGGACCCCGGCGATCTGACATCTTATCCCTTATTCTTTGGATAGGTGATAAGATGCTAGGGGCAGAGTACCCCTTTAAGGACAATGTGGAGGTAAAGTCTTGCCTGCTTTTTGCAGAAAACATCAGGATAATCTTGATAAAGGTAAGGCAGACCAGGCATGGGAGGGAAGGAAGAAACGACTCTTGGCTGGACTGGCACAAGACAAAGATTTTGACAGTTCTGTCCCCAGCGAGTGATCTCTCCTGATTTCCAGTCAAGTTGAGAATGGCGTTGGAGCCAAGGAAGACCAAGAAGCAGCTGAGAAGTACAGTGAGGAGGCACATAGAATTCAATTTTTTCCTGATGCAAAACTCCCACTTGCATGACAAGAGGCTCTGTGCGGAACAGCTCCTTACAGTCCAGATTTGGTCTATTGACTGAAGAAATGAACAAAAGCTTGGCTAGACGAGTTACAGGAAGACAATATTCATGTACCAGAGAGGCATCAATGAAGTTGCCAGCGGAACCGGAGTCCAAGAATGCAGAAGCGATGAATGAAGTCTTGGCAGAAGTGTGGATTTGAACTGATATATTCTGGCTGCTCCTGCTCCTCCTCTCCTGTCAGATGACTATAAAAACCACCTATTAAATGAAAAATAAACTGTGCTCCACTGTCCCCCTCCTCCTCTTCCAGTTCAGCCCCCATAGTGCTCATGTAGCCTTGAGATGTAGGCGCCATGTCTCCAGTGCCCTGACCAGCCATAGTTTCCAACACGTGTTGTAGAAAATGAAGCAGTGGAATGACGTTGTTCATCCTGTACTCCTGGCCTTCCTCAAAGGGCCTGAGCAAACTGCAGATGTCAGATATGAGCTTCCACTGGTTGGCATTGAAGTTACACAGTGGAGTCCCCCTATCCGCCTGGATCATCAAAATATCTGTGATGGCTTTCCTCTGTTCGTATAGTCAGTCCAACATATGGAGGGTGGAATTCCAACGTGTGGAAACATTGCAAATCAGACTATGTTTGGGGGATGCCATTCTGATGCTGCAGCTCAAGGAGGGTGTGCTTTGTGGTGTACAAGTGGCTGAAGTGCAGTGACAACCAGATTGAACATGTGTGCCATGCAGGGCGCATGGCTCAGGCTTCCTTGACGCAGCGCAGACAAGATGTTCTTCCTGTTGTCGGTCACCATGGTTCCCACTTCCAGTTTACTTGGAGTAAGCCATAATTCGATTTCTTGATGAATGACTTTAAGCAGTTCCACCCCTGTGTGACTCAGTTTGCCAAGGCAAACCAAGTGAAGAACACCGTGACACCGCAATGCCCTGCACACATGGGATGCTGGAGGGGCACTGAGACTTGTCCGTGTAGTGGAGGCTGACGACATGATGGATGATGAGGAAGCGGAGTCGCACACTGTCACAGGAGCATTGGCCTGAGAGCATGGAGGTGGAAGCGGCGTGACCTGTCAAAGTTGCTGTTGTGGCTGTGCAGGAACCACATTCACCTAGTGGGCCATGGAGGACATGTATTGTCCGTAGTTACAGCACCACATGTAGGCGCTGCACCAACAGGCTCAAGGACTGACCCACCTTCTGTTCCACAAAATTGTGCAGGGCTGGTACTGCCTTTTTTGCAAAAAATAACAGCTTGGGACTCTCCACCTCGGCTCGGTCATCAGCCATCAGTTCTCTAAAAGGTACAGAATTCACCACTTGAAAAGGGAGGGACTGCAGCACCAGCAACTTGGACAGGAGCACATTCAGCTTCTGCGCCGGTGGATGAGTGGGCGCATACTGTTATCTATTATACATGGCTTTGCTGATAGATTGCTGGCTCGAAGTAGGAGGAGCAGGAGCATCTGGAGCGACAGAAGGAGGGTATGACAGACCGCTCCCTTCCGCTGAGGTGGTGGAGCCTTGGCTGGCTGAAACAGGGAGCGGCGTGCCACTGGGTGATGCAGCAGGCTGGACCACTACATCGGAGCCACGGTTCTCCCAGGCCACTTTATGGTGACGCTGCATATGTTGACACAGGGCCGTGGTGCCAACATTGGGACCCTGGCCACGCTTCACCTTCTGCCGACACATCTTGCATGTGGCCAGGTTAACATCCTCCGAATGCTTGATAAAAAAAAACTGCCACACCAAAGAGTAGCTGATTTTCCCCCCAACAGTCCGGACTGATTGACTGCTACTGCTGCCGACTCCAGGAACCCCTGTTCCACTACCTCCTGGGAAGGTAGGCTGCCGCGAAGCAGGTTGTCTACCCTGGGCACGTTTGGCTCCAGACTTTCCACTTCTGCCACCATGCTGACTGACAACCATGCTACCACCTTGCTGGCTCAGCTCATGCCTCATGGGCAACCTGCAACCCTCTTCTCCTGATGATGATGAAGCCCCTTCTGCACCCAGCTCCCAAGTGCAATCAGCTTCATCATCATCAAGTTGTGTCTGCATGTCACTGATGTCCTCCTCAGGTTCCTCAACAGTGTCTGCTTCAGGAGCCTGAATGCTCGCAACACCACCTCCAACGCCACTCTCCTCATCACTACTTGCTCGCCTAATGGAGGAAGCGGCGGATGTATCCTCCCCTTCTTGGCTGGGCAGTAGCTGCTGACTGTCCTCTAGTAGATCGTCCTCACTAAATAGTGGAGCTGAACCCACAGCATACAATACTTTTGTGGGGGAAGGAACAGCATAGGACAGAGGCAATGGGAGGACAGGGACTGCTCCTGGGCCATGCCAACTGAGTGTTGTTTCTGAGGAACCCAACGACTATTGACTGGAAGTCACGTGTGATGAAGTGGATGACCAAATTAACCTATGGATGATGGCAGATGGGTTGCTGGTCGAGACACAACCACTATCTGATACCGGGAGCTCAGGCCTCTCGCCCAACTCCTGCTGCCACTTGCCCCTAGTCTGCTGCGACCTCTACCTGATGAATTTAGGCCTATGCCACTCCTCTGTGCACGTCCTTGCACTTCTCTGCCTGACATACTTATACACCAGCTGAGTGCGTATATGTTACACTTATGAGAGGAGGACAATACGATCCACTACCCTTAAAACTGTATTAGACTACAGAAATAAGTGTGTAGCTTTGGCTGGCCTTTCACAGTAACTAGGCCTTAATTAATGTAACAGGAAAATATATAAAGGACACCCCGTAGGTGTACGTGCAGTTTAAACTTATGAGAGGAGGACTATGCGCTCCACTACAAACTGTATAAGGCTACAGAAACAAGTCTGTAGCTTTGGCTGGCCTTTCAAAGTAACTAGGCCCAAATTAGTTTAACAGGAAAATATATAAAGGACACCACATAGGTGTATGTACAGTTTAAAGATGCAATCCATAGAAAATACACCAGGCACAGCTCACTGGTTGAATGTGACTGCAATCTCACTATGATAAGATTATGATAAGACTAGATATGACAGGCCTAATGTCTGCTGGTGCAGTCAGGGGTTCTCTACGTCCAAAGTAGAAACAGTATTCATGCAGCAGTGCAAGTAGAACTGAATGGATGGGTCACTCACCAGATATCCGATTAAAAGCAGAATTAATTATTCTCGATCTTGTTACATCATTGATGGTGCAGACAGGTGGGAAGGTGAGGGTGAGACATGGGTTACACGAGGCAACGACCATTTCGTTCGAGGATGGAACTTCTTCCGGCTTCCTCTGACAACTTCCCATTGTAGGTGTGATTTATAACATGTAAGGGGGGGGGGGGGGGTTGCCTTCACCATGACTTACACAACACTTATGTGCATTGGGTAAAAAATTGAAAAACAATCTTCTGACTTACAAAAAGGGACAAAATTCGGCCCTATCATTCAAACATAATGGTCCAAATGCCCCTGTTCTCAAGATCCATCTTGTTTCCATTTTAATTAGAATATTATCTCTCTATCTATTTTGACCATCTTTTGGGACCGGGATCTGCTGTAAACCTGCAAATTTGAAAGACTTGGGATCATTATTATGTTGTTTTACATGTTTAATAAATTGAGGGACACCTTTGCCTGTTTTTAGGGAATACAGATGTTCACGAAATCTGGTGAACATCTGTCTTTTGGTTTTCCCAATGTAAAAATATCCGCGTGGGCAACATATACAATATACAACATATGGGCTTTTGCATGTAATACATTGTTGTACCTTGATATCCCTTCCTCCTAAAGTGATTGTATTAGCCTTCATATTTTGTGGGCAGTAGGCACATTGCCTACATGCATGATTGCCAGAAGATAAAGAGTTGATTAGCCATGTTGTAAGGTCACGTCCCTGCTTGCAGCGCCCCGGTCAGCGAGTCTGACCGGGAGCGCTGCTCTGTGTCCCTCGACGGGGATGCGATCCCCGTGGCAGGACGTGCCCGCCCGTGGGTCGCATCCCATGTCACTCACCGGCCCCGTCCTTCTAGGGTGCGCTTGCCGGGTCTCTCAGATTTAAAGGGCCAGTGCACCATTAATTGGTGCCTGGCCCAATTAGTTCCTAACACTCCCTGCACTATATAAACCCACTTTCCCTTCCTGTCCCTGCCGGATCTTGTTGCCCTGTGCCCTGAGAAAGCGTTTCTGTGTGTTCCATTGCCTGTGTATCCAGACCCTTGCAGTTGCCCCTGACTACGAACCATTGCTGCCTACCCAGACCTTCTGCTACGTCTGACCTTGCTCTTGCCTTGTCCTTGTGTACCGCGGGTGTCTCAGCTGTCAGTGAGGTTGAGTCGCTAGGGTAGAACAACCTGGGGGTTACCTGCCGCTGCAAGTCCATCCCGCTTTGCGGCGGGCTCTGGTGAAAACCAGTAACCCCTTAGATTCCGTTCCCCTGGTACGGCCCACGCCATCATCTCACTGACACAGAGGATCCACCACCCGTGTCCTCTCCGCATACCAGTCCGGATCCTGACACGTGTTGCTTTTTGCATGCGTTTTTACTTTCTTTTTGTTTTGTTCTTTTTTGATGATGTCTGCTATTGTGTGATTGCGTTTGAATGTGATTAATGGCTAATGTTTTGCGATTTTTACGAAGTCTTCGTCCTTTTCTAATATGCTCCAATTTCTGTATATTGCTTGCTTAATGATATTATTCAATGGAGTGTTAGAAAATGAAAATGTAAACCATTTGACGTACAGTTTAAACTTATGAGAGGAGGACTATGTGCTCCACTACAAACTGTATAAGGTTACAGAAACAAGTGGGTAGCTTTGGCTGGCCTTTCACATTAACTAGGCCCAAATTAGTTTTACAGGAAAATATATAAAGGAGGTGGGCAATATGCTCCAATTAAAACTGTATTAGGCTACAAAAACAAGGGTGTAGCTTTGGCTGGCCTTTCACAGTAACTAGGCCCAAATTAGTTTTACAGGGGAAAAAATGTACACCACCTATGTACGCACAGGTTACACTTATGAGAGGACAATAAGCTCCGCTACGCAACCTGTATTAGGCACTGTAATCAGGTGACTATGGCTTTTTGTGCTTACTCTAACTGGCCCCTGTTAGCTTTACAGTTGTTGTACAACCAACAGCAGCAGTACAGATGACAATGGCAGATGACAATGGCTTTTAGTGCTCAGCCTAACTGGCCTCTATAAGCTTTGGAATTGCTGTACACCACTGCAGCAGTAGAGTCGCTGAGTATTATACCCAAAAGTGTACTTTCATTCTCCCTTTCCTGTCAGTGCTTTTCTGCAGTGATTTTAGCTTCAGCTGAATTTCTGCTGCCAAGCTGTTTTTCTGTACAACGCACACAATGCTCTATCTCTCCCTGAAATGAAACACTCTCTCTGAAATAAAATGCTGGAATGCCTGGCTGCAAGATGGCTGCTGATTATATAGGGCTGTTACATCACAGGGGTGGCTGGCTGCTGATAGGCTGCATGCTGCATGTGATTCAGGGTCATTCCACCTATCCACCTTGCTGCCTTTCCAGAGTTTCTCATGTCCTGACATGTGGATCCGCCATTTTAGATGCCCTGGAGCCTGGACCTCACTAAATGGAGTTTAATCATGCAATCGAATTGTGGCGAAATTCAGATTCGTTGCAAAGCATATCTTTTCTGAAATTCAGGATTTGTCAGATTCGATTCACTCATCCCTAATTGCAAACATGTAGGTGGGTTTTTTAATTTACATGTTCTTGATATCAATTGTCTAGTTGTAATTGTAAAGTGCCCCAGAATGCCCCTCTTACCACCCCTATAGATAATGGCAATATCAAGAGCATGGCTATTGCAGGAGTCTCATATCTAGTTATACAGTGTATAAAAATATAATTCAGTGCAGCACTCCATGATATGAAAACAAGTGAAGTTTTATTCCATCAAAAAAAGTGAAAAAAGCAGCGATGTTTCGATCCTCTCCAGGATCTTTCTCAAGCCCTCCGGAGTACTCCTTTAACATACGTCCCTTGCCCAGCTCCAGCAGTGACCTAGTCCTCTGATCAGTGCCTAGAAGCATCTCCTGTTGTCCTGACAATGGCCATGTACATTACAGGCCTGTTTGGCAAGTCTTCCATTCAGAAGGGGAAAGCACTGAGGAAATCTGCTGCGGCACTGGTGCTCACACGTCCTGAAAGTGGGGTGCATAAACTCAGCTTCTGCACTGCTGCCCTGCCAGTGATAGAGGTTCTTCCCATCACCAGCATTCCTGTATTCGCTGTACCTGACTAATCGTCAGACCTTCTGTGACTTGAACTTCTGCCTGTTTTCTGACATTGCCTTTGCTTTTTGATTTTGTACTATTTTTGCTTGTGTTGTGGACCTTGTTGGTCCAACTATTTTGACTACTCTGATGCCCCTGTACTTAGTTTAGCATAGGGACCGTTGGCCAGTTGAGGGCCGCTTTTTAGGGCTGATTGCCCAAGTAGGTAGGGACAGTGGTTAGGGCAAGAGCCAAGCTGCATTGTTCCCTAGCGTGGATGTGACTGGTGCAGCTTACCCTGGATGGTCAGATTGCTCAGACAACTATTCAACGTTCAGTGAGTTCCATGCACAAGCCCTTTTATAATTAAAAAGACTTATGCCCGGAACTCACTGGGCATTGTACGGTTGCCTCCCAACCACCCATTATGAGTTGCGTCTCTCCACCCCAAACTGGGAAGAATGCGTGGTGTAGCAGCTATGGAGGTACACTCTATGTGTTTTCTTAATGTTTTGAACAGAGTAGTGGGTTTTGTTGAATTTGGTGATTACTGGCAAAACCATTGGTGTCCCTGTGTCTGACATGGGTCATGGGCACTTAACAAGGTGATAAAATATAGGATTACTTTACAATTATCACCAGTAGAAGTATCCTTTGTTATCTGGCTTCATAATTTTAGGTTTAGGAGAATTCTTCTAAGTACTAATAAATATGGGAATATTTTATGTGATCAGTAGTTTACCAGATGTAAATCAATGGCAAAGTTACTTCACAATGTAGTTCTTAAAGTAAAATATTTGGATTAAAGCTAAATATTTGCTAAATGCTTTATACAGATTTTAACAGGTTTCAGGAACTAGCGCCTGGACCAGATACAGAGGGGTGGAAAGCCTAAAGCATTTATGGAGATTGATATGGCAGGAATTTATGAGAATAATAGATGATCGGTTTCCATTAATGCCCAGGGTGAGAACACAGTAAAGCGCCAATGCTGTGCGTTCTGTAGTAATAAGCTGCTTATGTGCTATGTGTCCGTAGTTAAGCGGGGCTTTTTTGGCTCAAATAATCAATAAAAGACATGCTTATTGGTATCTGGTTTAGCTTTCTTTCAATAGATGAATTATTACGTTGGTATAAATTATCATTTTTCAGCTAAGCAGGTTCTTAAAAGGTACAGGAAAGTTCACTGTACAACAAACAGTCATGTAGATCCGTGAGATCTATAGTGCACATAACTAGCATTGTATCACAGCTCCTACATTTTTATGCACAATTTTTTTTTTACTATATGCTTTAATTCTAAAATCCCACTATTGATTAATGCATAGTCAGCAGATTTGTAATATTGAACATTTTGTTTAAAATGTTCAATAAACATAGCTTTGTTACATCTCCATATAAAATACGTGTACGGTAACACAAGAGGTTTGCCATACACTCACAATTAAAGACAGTGCTCTCATTGAGATATTACATAGAGTTTCAGCATGCATTCACATGTATCATATCCTGTGCATATTTGAGGCACAGGATTTGAAGCTGCAGATTTCAATGTTAACTAAATGACTGAACACTGCATCAAATATGTGCAGGATACTGTACGTATGAATAGACCCTCAAGGTATGAAAATACCATATTTTGAGTAGTTCGTATGGAATATAAAATTAAGTGAAATGAGTGCCAATATTTCATCAGTTTAAAGGGTTAAAAAGTTCAGAGTGGAGGGTGAGCCACCCACCCGTCTGCAGAACTGTACCCTCTCCACTCATCAGGCTGATGTGGCCTCCCACACTCCACTATGCCAACCTACTACATATGCTTGATTTGCTATCTTCCGAGCATGTTCCCATCCGTCCTCCCACGCTAGGCCAGAGGACAGGACAACCTCATTACTTCCTTTGACATTACCTCATTACTTTCCTCCATGTCTCAGTAATTACTGTTTATTCTTATTTGTTAATACTGATTTGTACGCAGACTGTCAGCATGGCTAAATGCAATATTTAGTACTATGACATTCTCTAATGGTTTTTTCTTATGCTGTGACTGACTGGAGATGAAAATATGTAAGATATGTTTTGCAGGGGTGGGGGATTTACACAGCCTCGCTCCTTCCCACACAGCAGTACATGTGTGGGTGTCCCATTCCTAAAGCTTTGTTATTCTCTCAGAGCAACTGGATCCTGTGCTTGATATTAGTCAGGTCTATTGCCAAAAGACTTTGAAGCCTAAGTCAGTCTAAAATCTAATAATGAACATGTGACATGCGGTTAACTCTAGCATCCCACTCTACCGCCATGTCTTACCCATTGGAGTGTAGGGATATGTGGATGCTCATCATAGCGGAGATTTACAGCTTCTGTGGGGTTTCCTCCTGTTTAATCCTGTGTAATGGGGATGAGTCTATCTGTAGGACAAACCAACTTGATGGCGCCATGTTCCTGCCAGGCCAATTGACAAATAGGATGCTCAGTTACTATATAGGGTACAATTTCTAGTAACTTTCTCTAACATGGTAAATGGAAAACTTAGTGGGCCTATTTTAAAAGCTGAAGCAGCAATACAGTGCTAGATCCATCATACAGAGAATCCCAACAGCAGCTAATGAACCACATTGAGTATACACAGGCTTTATGTACAGGAGTATGGGCAAGGCATAACTTAGCATTTGGTCCCCAGTGCAAAATCTGTAACAGGGCCCATGCACCATTTATAATTTTAGTCTCTTATGGGGCAGATGTGCCTTGGGGTCCCCTTAGGCATCAGGGCCCCGGTGAGACTGCTACCACTGTGTGGTAGCAGGGTGCGATGAGGGCAGATGTTGTTACCCTAGGGGCAGATGGCATTAACCCCTTGTATTCATGATGCCAGGGCGTGGTTTAGCCTATAACCACCTAAAGGTATACCTCTAGATCCTGGGCTAGGCACGGGGGCAATAAAGACTCCAACTCCAAGTTCCGGACAATGGCAGCATTACTGAGGGTAGGCAGTTGGTAAAGTATATACAGTTCAGCCAGGGCCCCAGGAGGAAGCCAGTGATGCAGAGACCTTAAGGGCTTGCTGGGACTTTTAGCAGGACTGGACAATTGAATGCAGACCACGTTGACTTAACAGATGACAGGAACTGACTTGACTTGACCCATAAAGCTGTGGCTTTAGCTTACTTGAATTGATGGTCGCTGCAGGACCAGACTTTGAGGCCTACAACACTCTGGACACACACACTAGGCACAACTGTACTGGACATCAGCAGGAAGCAAGAGCAAAGAGCTGCAAGAGAGAAAGCTAGCTCCTTCCAGGGCTTATATGGGGGAGACTAGCAGGGAGCCCATAGGTCACTATTGGGATCACCTGGTCACTGGTACCTCCTGGGTAGCAATCACATGACATAACTCTTAAAGATACAACACATTTTAAAATACAATTCACTGCAGAACATATGTACAGGGGGAAAACAGGTACAAGGGGCCCTGGGGACACTGAAGGAGGCTGCCTGACAGGGCAGCAAGGTTACGGGGCAACATCTCCCATACTGGACAACCATATCTGCACCCCCTATAATTATGCCCCTGTTAGTTGGTGCATAAGTGTCTAATGGCTTGTTTTAAAGAATCGGGCCAGTGATTGGCTGAGTGGGCCGAAGAGACAAGCATTGGGGAATGGGAGATGCAGAGAAACAGGGGTAAGTGAGTATCTTTTATTATTTTTCATGAGCCCCATACATTTTAACAAGAGGTGCCAACTGCATAAATTGTCACCTGATTTCCATGCTGCAAATATTACCTATTTTGGTAACTAAAGAGATCATATTTTAACTATGTAATTTTAAATGGGCACTGTCAGATACAAAAACTTAATATATGTTGTACATTTTGGCAAAACATTAACCTTTCTAATATACTTCATAAGAAAATTTTGTTTCCTTTTTATAGAAATCATGGCTTATAAAATCATGGCTTTGTCCAAGTTGAAGCATAGGCATGGACAAAGTCCAGTATGTGAGGGTGGACTAGCACTCCTTTGTGCTCTCTCCTTTCTGATAGTACTCCTCTGTGCTCTTTCCTGTCTGATAGCACTCCTCTGTGCTCTCTCCTGTCTGATAGGACTCCTCTGTGCTCTCTCCTGTCTGATAGCACTCCTCTGTGCTCTCTCCTGTCTGATAGCACTCCTCTGTGCTCTCTCCTGTCTGATAGGACTTCTCGATGCTCTTTCCTGTCTCATAGGACTCCTCTGTGCTCTCTCCTGTCTGATAGTACTCCTCTGTGCTCTCTCTTGTCTGATAGTACTCCTCTGTGCTCACTCCTGTATGATAGTACTCCTCAGTGCGCTCTCCTGTCTGATAGCACTCCTCTGTGCTCTCTCCTGTCTGATAGGACTCGTCTGTGCTCTCTCCTTTCTGATAGCACGCCTCTGTGCTCTCTCCTGTCTGATAGGACTTCTCTGTGCTCTCTCCTGTCTGATAGCACTCCTCTGTGCTCTCTCCTGTCTGATAGCACTCCTCTGTGCTCTCTCTTGTCTGATTGTACTCCTCTGTGCTCTCTCCTGTCTGATTGTACTCCTCTGTGCTCTCTCCTGTCTGATAGCACTCCTCTGTGCTCTCTCATGTCTGATAGCACTCCTATTTGCTCTCTCCTGTCTGACAGCACTCCTTGGTGCTCTCTCCTGTCTGATAGCACTCCTCTGTGCTCTCTCTTGTCTGACAGTACTCCTCTGTGCTCTCTCTTATCTGATAATACTTCTCTGTGCTCTCTCGTGTCTGATAGTACTCCTCTGTGCTCTCTCCTGTCTGATAGTACTCCTCTGTGCTCTCTCCTGTCTGATAGGACTCCTCTGTGTGCTCTCCTGTCTGATAGTACTCCTCTGTGCTCTCTCCTGTCTGACAGTACTCCTCTGTGCTCTCTCTTGTCCTATCAGACAGTACTAGCCCACCCTAACTTACTGGGCTTTATCCATGCCTGTTCTTCAGCTTGGACAAAGCCATGATTTCTTTAAAATGGCTGTCCGGGTATGCTGGGTGTTTTAGTTTTGCAACATCTGGAGGTCCGCAGGTTGTAGACCACTGTCCTATACTTTACATTGCACGGATCCCTCAACATGCGATGGTTTCAACAAACGATGGTCCGTTTGGAACGGATTACCATCGTATGTTGAGGGACCACTGTATATGTTTTCAATAACGATTAATGTTCTGTATATGTGCTGTTGTATGGATTATCTTTGGAGTTGATGACTCAATCCCAGAGACAGTGAACAGAGTGACTGCCGATCCCTTTAGACGTTACATATATACTGTAAAGTACAACATATTAACAGCTTAAAGGGGTATACCAGGAAAAAACTTTTTTTTATATGTCAACTGGCTCCAGAAAATTAAATAGATTTGTAAATTACTTCTATTGAAAAATCTTAATCCTTTCAGTACTTATGAGCTTCTGAAGTTAAGGTTGTTCTTTTCAGTCTAAGTGTTCTCTGATGACACGTGTCTCGGGAAACGCCCAGTTTAGAAGAGGTTTACTATGGGGATTTGCTTCTAAACTGGGCGTTTCCCGTGTCATCAGAGAGCACTTAGACAGAAAAGAACAACCTTAACTTCAGAAGCTCATAAGTACTGAAAGGATTAAGATTTTTTAATAGAAGTAATTTACAGATCTGTTTAACTTTCTGGAGCCAGTTGATATATATATATAAAAAAAAAAGTTTTTTCCTGGATAACCCCTTTAATACTGCACAATGGTTTGTAGTAAAATAACTTCAGTTTTCACATAGCCAATAGAGAAGTGGGTTTGACAAGAAATTGTTGCCATCTTCTCCCCATTAAAGTCTACAGCATTTCCTTTGATTGGCAGATTTGGTAACAAGAGCTTGTTCATATATTAATATAATTATATAATATAAATATATTATTAGGAATAAATAACCTTGGCTACACTCTGTGCTCAATATCCATAAATTCAGCCCTGAAGCAAAAGCCTTGCACCATGACCTACTCTGATACTGATCTTACACATGCTAAATGCACAAGGGATTTTATGATAAGCACATCACTATTTGTGCCTTTTTGTAACAGAATGTGATGATATACAGTCATACGTGCCCATAAATGTAATCATTGCTTGGCCTTTAGTTTGGGCTGTTTTTGCCAAGACACACAGTAGCCCTAGTACGATTATTCTGCTGAAGATTTATTGCTCAGTAGTACAAAGGCAATAGGTAGGGATTAAATTGAAAATAAACCAATAATAGTTGATGCAAGCTCACTCAAGTAACACCACCTCAATACAAGATCTCACCATCACCCAAAATGAGAAGAAATGAATCAACCAAACAAGCAAATCTGTGGCTCAAGGAATAAATGGATATAGGCAGAAAAGGAACTAAAAATGTAATATATAAATTACAATTCTCTATAAAATATGGTTTACATATATACTCACACCCACAAGCCCCATGTGGATAACATCAACTCACATATGTATGATACCAAAAACACTAGAATATACCCCCTCTAGTAATAAAAATAATAATAGTTGTGAGCATTTAACCCCTTAAGGACCAAGGACGTGTGAGTACGTCCTTGGTCCCGCTCCCGTGATATAACGCGGGGTCCCACAGTGACCACGCATCATATCACGGCGGGCCCGGCGTCATAGTGAAGCCAGGACCCGCCGCTAATAGCGCGCAGCACTGATCGCGGTGCCGCGCGCTATTAACCCTTTAGCCGCGCGCTCAAAGCTGAGCCACGCGGCTAAAAGTGAAAATAAAAACTGCCGGTTAGCTCAGTGGGCTGTTCGGGATAGCCGCGGCGAAATCACGGCATCCCGAACAGCTTACAGGACAGCTGGAGGGTCCCTACCTGCCTTCTCACTGTCCGATCGCCGAAGGACTGCTCAGTGCCTGAGATCCAGACATGAACAGTCAAGTGGCAGAATCATCGATCACTGGTTTCATATGAGATCAGTGTGTGCAATGTTATAGGTCCCTATGGGAGCTATAACACTGCAAAAAAAAGTGAAGAAAAAAAAGTGAATAAAGATCATTTAACCCCCTCTCCTATTAAAAGTTTGAATCACTCCCCTTTTCCCATAAAAAAAACACAGTGTAAATAAAAATAAACATATATGGTGTCACCGCGTGCCGAAATGTCCGAATTATAAAAATATATTGTTAATTTAACCGCACGGTCAATGGCGTGCGTGCAAAAAAATTTCAAAGTCCAAAATAGTGCATTTTTGGTCACTTTTTATATCATGAAAAAACGATCAATAAGTCCTATCAATGCAAAAATGGTACCGTCAAAAACTTCAGATCACGGAGCAAAAAATGAGCTCTCATACCGCCCCATACACGGAAAAATAAAAAAGTTATAGGGGTCAGAAGATGACAATTTTAAACGTATTAATTTTCCTGCATGAAGTTATGATTTTTTCCAGAAGTACGACAATATCCAACCTACATAAGTAGGGTATCATTTTAATCATATGGACCTACAGAATAAAGATAAGGTATCATTTTTACCGAAAAATGTACTACATAGAAACGGAAGCCCCCCAAATTTACAAAACTGCGTTTTTTTTTTCAATTTTGTCGCACAATGATTTTTTTTTCCATTTCACCGTAGATTTTTGGGCAAAATAACTGACGTCATTACAAAGTAGAAATGGTGGCACAAAAAATAAGCAATCATATGGATTTTTAGGTACAAAATTGAAAGATTTATGATTTTTTAAAGGCAAGGAGCAAAAAACGAAAGTGCAAAATCGGGAAAACCCCCGGTCCTTAAGGGGTTAAAGGGGCACCCCACCCCTAGACATCTTATTCCCTATCCAAAGGATAGGGGATAAGATGTCTGATCGTGGGGGTCCCGCCGCTGGAAACACTGCGATCTCGGCTGCGGCACTCCAAACATCCATTGCACAGAGCGAACTACGCTCCATGCTGGATGACTGGCGATGCAGGGCAGAGGTTCACGACGTCATGGCCATGCCCCTTAATGCAAATCTATGGGAGAGTGCGTGACGACCACCACGACCCCTACCATAGACTTGCATTGAGGGGTTGCGGCCATGACGTCACGAGTGGGACGTGGCTGCACTTGACGTTCTAAACGAATGCTGGGAACAGCAGAGAGATCGCGAGGGTTCTCAGCGGCAGAACCCCCGCCTTTGGATAAGATTTCTAGGGGCAGAGTTTACCTTTAATAACTCAAATAGATTTTGTCAGCCCTGCCGATAAAAAATATGCATTCTACTCTTGAAAAATAATGACAAAAGTTCCATCCAAAGAACGCAATTGTTCCTTTTAGACTCTGAGATACTTGGATCTGCGCTCTATTATAGCAATGTTACTTGCACAAGAATGTTAGTAGATATACTGGGTATATCTACTACATATATCTACTCCCTGGGAACAGGGCCTGTCGACCCCTGCATGAATCGGCGTCTGACACACCCCCTCCTTGTATCTCTATGAGAGAGCCGGAGATAGCAGAAGATCTAAAACCTATCCCCTATCCTTTGGTTAGGGGATACATTTTTATACATGATAGTTCTTACATTTTTATTACTGTAGGGAGTATAAATTAGTATTTTTGGTATTAATATGTGAGTTGATGTAATACCCACATGGGCCCTGTGGGTGTGACAGTATATATGTAAACCATATTTTATAGATAATTGTGATTTATATATTAAATTTTTAGTTTTATTTTCTGCCTATATCCATTTATTCAAATTAAACTGTGCTTGGCTAAGGAAGTAATTTTACACATGCAGTTTCATCCGTATTTAGGAAAAAAAAATCTCAATGCCATTTTGTAGCAAGTATGGCAAATGCAACCTGCCTAGTACAAACCATAAACTGTATGTTACAGCAGTCTTTTGTCCACAAAATAGGATCTAAGCTACAAGCGGCCAAAAATTATGATTTTCCACTGACTTTGTATTATCCTAAAGAGTCTAAAAAAAAGTCTAACAGTGAGATCATTAACATTACAGCAGTAACAGGCGCAGTTAACCCCTTATGGAAGCTGCTCTTTTGGGTCTTAAATAAACTTCTTACGTAAGGTTTCGTTTACACTGACATCGGGCTCCGTTAAGTTTAAGCCTTTTGCAAATGGATGTAAGGAATCCAATTGGTGTCACTTCTTTTTTGTGACAGGAAAAAAGATGGTACATGCAGTATTTTTTTCCCGTAAAAAAAAAAAAACGAAGAGAAACGGATATAATAAATTTAACAAGTCTATGGGAAACAGATGAGCCTTCAGCCTCTTAAGGACCAAGCCCATTTTGGCCTTGAGGACCAGGCCAATTTTAGTTTTTGCACTTTCCACAAATTTTTTCCTCCTCCCTTTCTAAAAATCATTACGCTTTCAGTTTTGCACCTAGAGACCCATATAAGGTCTTGATTTTGCACCAGTGATTGCACTTCATAATGACATAACTTATTTTATAAGATAATCTGCAGCGAAAGAAACAAAAAGAATTGTCGGGTGAAATTAAAAAAACAAACAAACGCCTTTTTGTAACTTTTGGGGGCTTCCGTTTCTATGCAGTGCACTTTTCGGTAAAATGACACTTTATCTTTATTCTGTAGGTCCATACGGTTACAAGGATACCAATTTATGTAGGTTTTATTTTATTATAATTGCATGCACCAAAATTAGTATGCTCCAAATTGTCCTTTTCTGACCCCTATAACTTTTTTTAATTTTTCCGCATACGGGGCTCTATATGGAGCTCATTCTTTGCACCGTGATTTGTCCTTTTTATTGTACCATTTTTGTTTTGATGGGACTTTTTGATCACTTTTTAATAATTTTTTTTATGGTAAACGAAGTGACCAAAAATGCGTAATTTTTGACTTTGGTATTTTTTTATGTGTACGCTAACGACCGAGTGGTTTAACTAACCTTATATTTAAATAGTACAGGCAATTATACACGTGGTCGTACCACATATGATCCTGTTTATTTTTTTTTTTAAACAGTAGAATTTTATTGAAGGTTTTCCAATGAAAAAGGTACAAAAGTACAAATAATATGCTTACACATGAAGGCACGTGTCTGTGTCATACACACAGGATAGGGTAAGAATCACGTGTATCAATAACAGAAATAACAATTTTGAGTATACTCAATGGAAACTCCCTATTACGGGTAGTACAGGGCTACCCTTGCAGGTTCGTGACTGAGTAGGTTTGAAGGAGCACTATAAAGAGGGGGCAAAAGGAAAGGAAAAAGGAGGGGGAGAAGGATGGACACAGAGAAGGAGGAGAGGACAAGAAAGAACAAGGAACAAGGGGATAGAAAAGAGAAGGCTTACCTCTCGACAGGGTGCACAGGCTAAGACTCTCCAGCATGACGTGTCGACATCAGGCTGTCGTTAGATAGTGTAAGGGAGGAGGGCGCGAACACCTCTCAAGTCGGAATGGAACATGGGGGATCTGGGGATTCCAGATTGATAGATCTATATTCAGGGGAGGACATGAAAGAGGTCCAGGGGCCCCAGATCAGGTGGTGTTTGTCTGGAATCCGCTATTAGTTCCTCCATCCTATGGAGATGGGAGAGTTCCCATAGTCACGATGAGAAAGAGGGTGGGGAAGTGGATTTCCACAGCCTAGGGATGACCGTCCTAGCCGCTAGCAACATAAATCTAGCTAGATGAGCGGGCCACTTTGGGAGAAGGGGGGAAGGACGGATAGTAGCAAGGGTCCCGGGTCCATATCCAATCTTATGGATGTTAATCTATGGATTACATCCAACACTTGGGTCCAAAAGGAGCAAAGCTTAGGGCACTTCAGCCACACGTGGGTCATGGTGCCCCCTGATTCCCCACACCTCCAGCATACGTTGGGGCTCCCCGGGAAGAGCTTGGATAATAGAGCCGAACCATCGTGGCCAATACTGGGGGTATTTCGGATAAGGTAGAGGAGAAACGCGGTGTGGAGGGGCGCCACATGAACGTTTTAGGGTCCAGAGAACAGGAGTCACGCTCCAGAGATATCCAGAGTTTGACTGGTGATGAGGCGTGGCAATCGAGGACTCTAGTGAGGACTGAGGCCAGGTGGTAAGCAAGACAGTCCGGAAGGCCTAAGCCTCCCTCAGACTTGCGTCTAGACAGTATTTTGCGGGCCAGTCTCGGGCGTTTATGAATCCACACAAAGCCAGTTAGGAGCGCAGTAAGTCCCCCAAAAAAGGACCTGGGCAGAAGAGCCGGTACAGTAGAGAATAAGTAGAGCAGTCGAGGGAGAACGTTCATTTTCAGAACGTTAATTCTGCCCAGCCAGGAGAAGTCCCTGCACTCCCACCTAGCCAAGATCCTGTTTATTTTATTATTTAAAAAAAAAAAAATGTATTTCAGAAATGGGAAATGGCATGATTCAAACTTTCCATTAGGGAAGGGGTTAATTCACTTTTATTAACTTTAATTTTATTAACTTTTATAATTTTTTTTTACTTTTTACTTTTTTTGTACCCATTGAAAAACACTGGCTTAGCATTGATCAGTGTTATTGGTGCCATCCTGCTACAGCTGGCTGGAGCTTCAGAGCACCAATAGGACGAAGAGGAGGCATGTAAGGGCCCTCCCGTCGTCCACTCAGCTGATTGATACCTTATTTTTCATGCATTCTGTTTTCTGTGCTTTCCTTTCCAGGTGTGGAAGAGTTAAGCCTTTCACCCATGTGCTAGGCGGGTGTGGCTATATAACTCCAGCTCAGTCTGTATGCTGGCTGGTTGCTGGTTAATGAGTGCTATGCACTTTGTTTGCTTGTGCAATATACTCTGACAATTTCTGTTTGTGCAATAATGCTACTATGTCTGCTTGAGCATTTACCTTGTACGTAGCTTGTTATTTTATCTGGGTTTTTAGCTATGGTTAAATATCATGCTCCTTAGATTTTAGTCTGTGTTACATTAGTCGGTTTTTAGGATGTATGTCCTTTCTGATTTGTTTGGTCTGTGTTCACACTGTGAGAATCCTGTCCTGCTTTTCTACTCTTAGTGGAGTTTGGTTTTGAATTTATCCTGTCTTGTATATTGAAATATATCCTGGTTTTTTTTTATCTTGAGTGGTATCCTGTCTAGTATCCTGACCAGAGTTCCTCTACATTGTAGAGTTTGTTTTTTTTGTGTCCGTTTTATTGAGTTCTAGTAATAAGACATTCCCGTGTTTTCTGGGGCATTGAGTTTTTATTCCTGTTTGTTCCTGGAGTCTATGCTGACTCAACCGTTTCCCAGTCTTGTGTTCTGGACCTAATCTGTTTGTTAGTTATCTGTGTTCAGTGTGAACAGTGTTCTATATTTATATCCTGTTTGGTTGATCTGATCTTTGTTCTTTGTACTTGTATCTCTTTGTGAACAGTGTCCTATGTTCCTGATCAGTTTGCCTGTTTACATTCTGCCCTGTTAGTAATTGTAACCTGTCTGGTTTGTCTGATTGTGTGGTAGTTTTCCATTTCTGGCCTGTGACTGACTATGTATGTATATATATATATATTATTTTTACATCACTGCACTGTAGCGCAGGGAGGGACCAGCTCCAAGTTGTCGATCCATCGTTTAGGATGGATGGGCAAGTAGGTAGGGAGAGTGTTTTTAGGGTCCATTTAGGGCTCGCTCTCCCTTTCCCTGCAGTCGGTCATGACACCCACATTCAGATGCCACAATCAACTTTGTGGTGTCTAAAGGGTTAATGCCAGGCATCGGCCCATACGGCGATGCCCAACATTAACCGTGGGTTCCGGCTGCTGATAGCAACCGGGACTCACCAGGTATGACGTGTGCTCAGCTTGTGAGCATGTTTTAAAGCCAGGTAATGGGACCAGGGCGTACAGGTACGCCCTTGGTCCTTAAGCACCACAACTCAAATATGTCCTTAGTCCTTAACGTGTTAATGTCATCCTTTTGCATCCATTTGCATCCATTTTTTTCCAAACCGTTTTTGATCCGATATTACTGCTGAGCATGCTCACAAGAGGTGTGAGTAACCAGGAAGTAGCCAGACTAATAAAAACTGGACATAACGGGCAATAAAGGATATAAACACATGAAAAATAGATGCAAAAGGGTTCTACTTGTCCGTAATTTTTTTTTAAATAGTTCATTAAAATAACAGAAAAATAGCATCCTTTTGCATCTATTGGTTAGTATGGGCCATTTAGCAATAACGGGAGAATAGCGGGATGGGAGAGACTAGCCATGTAAACCTAGCCTAACTTATGCTGCTATATCTGAGAACTGAGTATTATAATGGGAGAGAAGCTAAGCTCTGTTTAGTTAAAGACCAGTTTTTGTACACACAGATACAGGGAAAGCTGTAAATCACTGTGGGGGCTGGGTAAGCAGGACTCCTACTGTTTCCCATCGGAGTCCGATGGGATACTTTCTTCATCATACTAAGAAATCCTTCTCCGAATCGTATCTATATATATATATATATATATATATATATATATAAAATTCAACGTGTGTGTGTGTGTATATGTATGCATGTATGTTCCACAAAAACGTCCAAACGGCTAAAGATATTAACATGAAACTTGGCACACATGTTACTTATATGTCAACAACAAACATAGGATAGGTGATTTAACCCTTACTCACCCCCATTTGCCAGGGGCGGGGTTTATGTTTAAAGTCCCATACAGGTCAATGGGAAATATATGTTACTGCATAACTTCCAAACGGCTGGAGATATTTCGATAATACTTGGTCACATGTGTCACGCCGAGCACTCCGAGTCCCACTGCTTCCCCGGAGCGCTCACGGCGTGCCCGTGTATGCTTCCATGCCTCCGGTGGGGACGCGATCCGAGGTACGAGACATGCCCGCTCTCGGATCGCGCCCCGTGTCTCTCACCTGCCTCATCCTCCTGTTCAGTCCCGGCGCGCGCGGCCCCGCTCTCTAGGGTGCGCGCGCGCCGGGTCTCTCAGATTTAAAGGGCCAGTGCACCATTAATTGGTGCCTGGCCCAATTAGTTCAAAGCACTCCCTACACTATATAAACCCACTTCCCCTTCCTGTCCTTGCCGGATCTTGTTGCCTTGTGCCCTGAGAAAGCGTTTCTGTGTGTTCCATTGCCTGTGTATCCAGACCCCTGACTAGGAACCGTTGCTGCCTGCCCAGACCTTCTGCTACGTCCGACCTTGCTCTTGCCTTGTCCTTGTGTACCGAGCATGACTCTGCTGTCAGTGAGGTTGAGTCGCTATCGGGTGGAATGACCTGGGGGTTACCTGCCACTGCAAGTCCATCCCACTTTGCGGCGGGCTCTGGTGAAAACCAGTAACCCCTTATATTCCGTTCCCCTGGTACTGCCCATGCCATCACCTCACTGACACAGAGGATCCACCAACCGTGTCCTCCCCGCATACCAGTCCGGATCCTGACAAATTGCGACTTATATGTCCACTTAAAATATAGGATAGTTAATTTAACCCTTAACTACCCCCCATTTGTGAGGGTCAGGGTTTTTGTTCAAAGTCCCATGCAAATCAATGGGAAATGTATGTTCCCACATAACTTCCATATGGCTGGAGATATTTCAATAATACCTGGTACACATATTATGGGTCAGGATATGAGGACTGGATGGGAGGTCAGGATAGGAGGTCGAGATAGGAGGTCGAGATAGGAGGTCAAGATAGGAGGACGGGATATGAGGACGAGATATGAGGTCGGGATAGGAGGTCGAGTAGAAGGACGGGTAGGAGGTCGGGATAGGAGGACGGGATAGGAGGACGGGATAGGAGGACGGAATAGGAGGTCGGGATAGGAGGTCGGGATAGGAGGTCGAGATAGGAGGATGGGATAGGAAGTCGGGATAGGAGGACGGGATAGGAGGTCGGGATAGGAGGTCGAGATAGGAGGATGGGATAGGAGGTCGAGATAGGAGGTTGAGATATGAGGATGGGATAGGAGGTCGGGATAGGAGGTCAGGATAGGAGGATGGGATAGGAGGCCAAGAAAGGAGGTCGAGATATGGGGATGGGAAAGGAGGTCGGGATAGGAGGTCGGGATAGGAGCTCAAGATAGGAGCTCACGATTGGAGGATGGGATAGGAGGTCAGGATAGGAGGTCGGGATAGGAGGACGGAATAGGAGGACAGTATAGGAGGTCGGGACAGGAGGTCGGGACAGGAGGTTGAGATAGGAGGTCGGGATAGGAGGTCGGGATAGGAGATCGGGATAGGAGGACGGCATAGGAGGTCGATATAAGAGGTGGAGATAGGAGGTGGAGATAGGAGCTCGAGATATGAGGATGGGAAAGGAGGTCGGGATAGGAGGTCGGGATAAGAGGTCGGGATAGGAGGACGGTATAGGAGGTCGGGACAGGAGGTCGGGATAGGAGGTCGGGATAGGAGGTAGGGATATGGGGTTGGGATCTCAGCCAGGACAGTGTTACATAGTTACATAGTTAGTATGGTTGAAAAAAGACATACGTCCATCAAGTCCAACCAGGGAATAGTGACAACAATATGACAGGGACAGGGATATGACAACAATATATGAGGACTGGATATGCTTCCTCCTTTATTTTCCTCCCCAACAAGGATTAGGAAGGCAAAACCGGGCAACGCCGGGTACTCAGCTAGTAAACCTATAAATACTGTATAACACAGAGCTCAGCTCCTCTTTCTCTATAGCACATTGCTCTAAGATAGAGCAGTATAAATCCTCTTAATTTGAGGATAGCTGTTAGGACAAGGAAACACATGGTGTCTTTGATATATCTCTGCAATTCCTTAACATTAAAAATGCTTTCATTATCTGCTGCCAAATGTCAAAGAGGTATTTCCAAGACCCTGAAGCGCTAAGGACTGGACAATAACATCATATAATAGTGGAGACTATAGCATCATATAATAGTGGAGACTATAGCATCATATAATAGTGGAGACTATAGCATCATATAATAGTGGAGACTATAGCATCATATAATAGTGGAGACTATAGCATCATATAATAATAGACACTATAGCATCATGTAATAGTGAAGACTATAGTATCATATAATAGTGGAGACTATAGCATCATATACTAGTGGAGACTATAGCATCATATAATAGTGGAGACTATAGCAAGTATAAAGAAGACACTTGAACTACTACTACATTTTTGGAACCATTTAAAGTTTTTGATGAAAAAAAAAATTGATCAAAGCCTATAAGGCTAGGTTTTTTAATTGGAAACATCCAATTAGTACCCTGCGGCAGTTTTTCTCTGCATTCAAGGTACCACTTCGTGGGTCGGAAGCAGAGCGCGTGGTCCACGGAGTATAAGGAGCTGAGGAGTGGTGCATAGCATATAATATTGGAGGCTATTTATATGATATTCAGTAATCCACAAAGTTCATGTATAAATGCAAAAACAATTGTAGTGTATATTCATAGTCACTGTGATAGATGACAGCCAGTCATAGTTCCTTATAAACTTTAGTGTGGAATTCCCCTAAACACTTTTTTAACTTCCTGTTCCTCAATCCAATGCCCACTCACACTGTATTCTCCCACCTTTCCACCTCTGCTATGTTATTTTTTTCTCTATAATAAGAAAAGGTCACTTACTGATGTACAGTATTCTATTCCTAAACGTAAAAGATAAGTCCAGCTCACCCCTCAATTGCCGTAAGCTACGGCTCGGACTCAGCCTGGATAGTGCTGATGGGTATCGAATGAAGAAGTAAAGAAAATGTCCAGCGTAGCAAAGGCTTGAATGCTTACGATTTATTTCAATTGAGCAACATACAGGGAGACAGCAGTGACGCGTTTCGATCATCTAGGCGATCTTAGTCATACTGATACAGTATAGTATTCTATTCCTGTCTTTTACTCATTTATGTATTTAATTAATTGTATATTTATTACACTAAACACTACTTCTAAAGCACATACTTATATCTCATTGTTTTCTCAAAAATACTATAGTTTTTGCATAATATTCAGGTACTAAATTACACTGGGTTCACACAACATTTGGGGATAATGGGGGAATTTTATTAAAAGTCTGTTGTTTAAAGGGGTACTCCGGTGGAAAACTTTTTTTTTTTTATCAACTGGTGTCAGAAAGTTAAACAGATTACTTCTATTAAAAAATCTTAATCCTTCCAGTACTTATTAGCTGCTGAATACTATATAAGTTATTTCTATTTTTTTATTTTTTGGTGACATCACGAGCACAGTGCTCTCTCTGCTGACATCTCTGTCCATTTTAGGAACTGACCAGAGCAGCATATGTTTGTTATGGGGATATGCTCCTACTCTGGACAGTTCTTAAAATGGACAGAGATGTCAGCAGAGAGCACTGTGGTCATGATGTCAGCAGAGAGCTCTGTGTTTGTGATGTCAGCAGAGAGCTCTGTGTTTCAAAAAGAAAAGTATTTCTTCTTTAGTATTCAGCAGCTAATAAGTACTCGAAGGATTAAGAATTTTTTATAGAAGTAATTTACAAATCTGTTTAACTTCTGGCACCAGTTGATTAAAAAAAAAAAAAAAAAAAAAGGTTTTCACCGGAGTACCCCTTTAACCTATTGCGTCCTGGTACTCAAGGACCAAGGGCGTACCTGTACGCCCATGGGAATTTTGATTCCAGCCGCTAGCCGGACAGGGATTGGAACGGGGTGCCTGCTGAAATCATCCCGTGAAAATGCCTGTGGGGGTCCTGATAACCCCCCCCCCCCATGTCGTCAATTCTGATCAACGATTTGCGGCGAAAATAGGGATGATCGGAGCTATCAGAGAAAGCCCCAATCATCCTAAAAGAGGCAGGGGTGCCATCTCCTCCTATCCCCTGCAATTGGCAGATCAGGACTGATCGGCGAATCGCAGGGCAGGAGCAAGGGTGAACGTTCATTTCCCCCACTCTGCCCGCCCCTGGATGTCGGATCAGAGCGGGGGAAGATGGCGGCGATGTGCGGGGGGCCTGTGGATGTGGAGGGGACCGAGGACCAGGGACCGGCGGTTGACAGGAGGTACAGGCAAGTGGAGGCAGTGGCGCGGTTTTCCCAGATGCAGCAGTGAAGATTGCCGTAAAGTGATCTTCACTGCTGTATCTAGGAGTTTCAAAACTACAACTCCCAGCATGCCCAGACAGCCTTTGGCTGTCTGGGCATGCTAGGAGTTGTAGATTTGCAACATCTGGAGGGCCACAGTTTGGAGACCACTGTCCTTCCAGATGTTGCAAAACTACAACTCTCAGCATGCCCAGACTGTCCAGGCATACTGGGAGTTGTAGTTATGTAACATCTGGCCCTTCAGATGTTGTAGAACTACAACTCCCAGCATGCTTGGACAGTCTCAGCATGCTGGGAGTTGTAGTTTTGCAACATTTAGAAGGGCACTGTTTGGAAACCACTATACAGTGGTGTCCAAACTGTAGCACTCCAGATGTTAATTCAAAGCATGCCGAGACTGTCCATGCATGCTGGGAGTTGTAGTTCGGCAACATCTGGTCATTCAGATGTTGTCGAACTACAACTCCCATCATGCTTGGGTAGTCTGGGCATGCTTGGAGTTGAAGTCTTGCAACTTCTGGAGGGCTACAGTTTGGAGACCACTACACAGTGGTCTCCAAATTGTTCTTCCATAGTTGTTGCATAACTACAACTCCCAACATGCCCTACGGCTGTCTGGGCATGATGGGAGTTGAAGTATTGCAACAACTGGAGGCACACTGGTTGGGAAACATTGTCTTTTTCCTAACTCAGTGTTTCCCAACCCGTGTGCCTCCTGCTGTTGCAAAACTATAACTTCCAGCATGCACTGACAGACCATGCATGCTGGGAGTTGTAGTTTTGCAATAGCTGGAGGTGCATGAGTTGGGAAACACTGTGTTAGGAAACAGACAGTGGTGCGGAAACACTGCGGTAGTCTGTTACCTAACTCTGTGTTTCCCAATCCCAACCAGTGTGCCTCTAGCTGTTGCATAACTACAACTCCCAACATGCATGGTCTGTCAGTGCATGCTGGAAGTTGTAGTTTTACCCCCTACATGAATGTACAGGGTACATTCACATGGGCGGCGGTTTACAGCAAGTTTCTCGCTTCAAGTTTGAGATGCAGCAAATTTTCCACTGTAGCGGGAAACTCACTGTAAACCCCGGCCTGTGTGAATGTACCCTAAAAACACTACACTACACTACACTAACCAGGGCCGGACTGACAAGCCGGTCCATTCGACCCTCGTCCGATGGCCCGGACGAGGGAAAGGGCCCGCTGTCCACCGCCTGCCACATTTAATAAAATAAAAATTTTATCTAATTGCCCGGCACACACACGGACCCGGGCCCGAAACACTCCCGGACCCGGAGAACGGTGATGCTGGCTGCTGTTTGGCATCTCGCAAACAGCCACTGCAGCACTGTAAGAGAACCGCAGTGGCTGCCTGGGAGATGCGCATTGAACTCCGGCGGAGCTGCTCTTGCTCTCTCGTACAGGGCCCACTTGTCCTCAGGTACGAACCCCGCTTTTCCTCAGGTGCAGAGCCCAGCTTGTCCTCAGTGTACAGGGCCCCGCTTGTCCTCAGTGTACAGGGCCCCGTGTGTCCTCAGTGTACAGGGCCTGCTTGTCCTCCAATGACAAGTGGGGCTCTGTACACTGAGGACAAGCGGGGCTCCGTACACTGAGGACAAGCGGGGCCCTGTACACTGAGGACAAGTGGGGCTCTGTACACTGAGGATAAGCGGAACTCTTTACACTGTGTAAAGAGCCCCGCCTGTCCTCAGTGCACAGATCCCTGCTTGTCCTCAGTGTACAGGGCCCCGCTTGTCCTCAGTGTACGGAGCCCCGCTTGTCCTCAGTGTACGGAGCCCCGCATGTCCTCAGTGTACGGAGCCCCGCATGTCCTCAGTGTACAGAGCCCCGCTTGTCCTCAGTGTACAGGGCCTGCTTGTCCTCAGTGTACAGGGCCCCGCTTGTCCTCAGTGTACAGGGCCCCGCTTGTCTTCAGTGTACAGGGCCCCGCTTGTACTCAATGTACAGGGCCCCGTGAAAATGAAAAATGTAATTTTTAATTTGCACAGCCCACTGTTACAAAGATCTGTCAAATGCCAGTGGGGTGTAAATGCTCACTGCACCCCTTGTTACGTTCCTTGAGGGGTGTAGTTTCCCAAATAGTGTGCCATGTGGGGTGTTTTTCGCTGTTCTGGCAGCATGGGGGCTTCCTAAATGCGTCTTGCCCCGCAAAAACCATTTCCGCAAAATTGGCTTTCCAAAAGCCCAATGTCACTCCCTCCCTTTTGAGCCCTCTAGTGCACCCACAGATCACTTTACATCCACATATGAGGTATTTGGGGGACATTTTCACCTATTACCCCTTGTGAAAATGAAAAATTTGGGGTAACATCAGCATTTTAGTAAATAAATGTAATTTTTCATTTTCATGTCCAAATTTAACGCAAAGTTGTCAAACACCTGTGGGGTGTTAAGGCTCACTGTACCCCTTGTTACATTCCTTGAGGGGTTTAATTTCCCAAATAGTATATTATGTGGGGTGTTTTTTTGCTGTTCCGTCACCATAGGGGCCTCCTATATGAGACATGCCCCCCAAAAACCATTTCAGCAAAATTCGCTCTCCAAAATCCCATTGTCGCTCCTTCTCTTCTGAGCCTTCTAGTGCTCCCACAAAGCACTTTACATCCACATATGAGGTATTTCATTACTCAAGTGAAATTGGGTTACATATTTTGGGGGTCTTTTTCTCCTTTTACCCCTTGTAAAAATAAACACTTGTTAGTGTAAAAAAAAGAAGATTTAGAATTTTCGCCTTCACTTTGCTGCTATTCCTGTGAAACTCCTAAAGGGTTAGCAAACTTTCTGAATGTCATTTTGAATACGTTGAGGGGTGCAGTTTTAAAATGGGGTCAGTTATGGGGTATTTCTAACATAAAGACCTTCAAATCCACTTCCAAACTGAACTGGTCCTTGAAAAATTCAGATTTTGAAATTTACTTGAAAAATTTGAAAATTGCTGTTATACTTTGAAGTCCTCTGAAGTCTTCAAAAAGTGAAAACATGTTAACTTTATGATGTCAACATAAAGTGGACATATTGGGGGAGCTTTATCAAAGGATTTAGACTGTTTTTTCCTGTCTAAATTTGTCGCACAGAAAGTCACAGTCTAAATATGTGCGATTTTTCTGCAACTTTTGCTGTAGAGGATTTTTAGAACATGATGCATGCAAGTCTATTTTAGACGGAAATGCATTGGAAAATGCATTGGTGCTGAATTTATCAAGTGCTACTTTTGTGCGACAAGTCGCATCTGCCCAAAATACGCTGAAATGTCAGACCATGTTGGAGCAGGTCTAAATGCAGTTTAAGCTGTAGACCCTGAAGTCTGAGCACAGAATTTATCAAGGGCTGTGAGACCTTTGATAAATTAGGAGCACAATAGACAGGAGACTACCACATACGCTGGTCTATAAGCATACCCAGAATAGACTAGATTAGTAAATGTCCCCCATTGTATATGTGAATCAATATATCATTTATTTGGTATGTATATTTTCTCTACAAGCAGAGAGCTTCAAAGTTATAAAAATGCAACATTTTCTAATTTTTCATGACATTTTGGAATTTTTCACCAAGAAATTATGCATGTATCGCCGAAAATTTACTACTAACATAAAGTAGAATATGTCACGAAAAAACAGTCTCTGAATCAAATTCATAAATACAAGCATCCCAGAGTTATTAATGCATAAAATGACAGTGGACAGAATTGCAAAAAATGCTCTGGTCCTTAGGGTCAAAATGGGCTCGGTCCCCAAGGGGTTAACATACAGAATTGTTTGTAAACTTCCGATCTCAATAAATCTGCCAATGCAGGTGCTGCCTTTGCGCTGCATGTAGAAATCTATGTTAGCTCCCAGCCAGCATAGATTTCGGCTATAGTTGATACCAGTTACTGGCTTGAACTATAATAAATCTGCTCAGCAGTGCCCACCCTCTTACGCTAAGCTTCCTAACAACAAAACTGATTGACCTGAAAATCCAGCTAAAAGGCTGAAGAGGATTCAAATATCCCTTCTTAGCTGCTGATTGGCCCGGGCTTGTAACTCTTACCTGTCCAGAGAGCAACATGCACAGCCTGGCCAGGTGCAATTGTTGCCATTTCTATGGAGATAATCTAAAACCTCTTTTAAACGAACATCCAAAATTGCATTGAAAAATGGTGATCTAGATTGGTCATCTAAAATAGTCCTAGTTTGCACACTCCATGATAGTACTGAAAATCTCTCACTGCTAATAAAGTTTTACACTTTTTCCTGGCCATATACCATGTGTACAAAGAGGTGCATGTTCTTCATAAGTAGCCAAGTAGCTTACATATAAAACAGTTTATAAGAGTGGTCCAGGCTGGTGTGAAATTTTGTGAAAAATGTTTAAAAAGTTGCTTTTGATAAATCTCCAAAAAAACTAACCATATCTAAATGAGTTTCGCAAAAATTTGACTTTTTCACACACAAAAAAAAAGACAGTAAAATCAATGATAAATTTCCTCAATGGTTTATTGGAGAGGTTTTACTTACCAGTAAAACCGGGTTCACACTACAGAACTTCTTACCAAAATTCTGCTCAGGAATTTTAGTTGAAATTCCACTGCATGAAGCTTAACATGCAGAATTTTCTGGTCGGAATTTCCATCAAAAAATTATAATCAAAACATTCTGCCAGAACTTTAAACTGCACAATGTTCTGGCAGAATCTGATCTGCAGAAATTGCAATCTATGGAGACCGCAATGTCTGTGTGGGCCTAGTGCCTAGCACCGACTGATTCAGTTTTCTGTCCAGAGCTTCGCAAGTGTGAACCCGGCCTAAGGCTTCAAAGGTGGGGCTGTAAGGAATTTCTCATTGTCTGGGTAAAATAAGTTCTTTTTACCTCCCATTTGCCATGAGCACACTTTATGTGTACTTCCCCCACATTTATCAGAGGTGCAGAGTTTGTGCCAAAATGTCATGCTTTGCTTTTTTCATGCTTTTCTGCAGTATAGGGGATAAGTGTCTGGTCACAGGGGGGTCAGACCACTGGGATCCCCACATCCTTCTGCTCGGCGCCCCGGCTCTTCTCATGCACTGAGCTACCACTGCTCCATGCACGGCGCAGTGGTCGTCATGCCCCCTATATGCATCTCTATGGGAGAGCCAGAGATACAGTGCTCTGGCTCTCCCATAGAGATACATGGAGGGGGTGTGACGACACTGTTCTGTGCAGTGGTAGCTCAGTGCATGAGGATAGCTGGGGAGTCGGACAGGAGATCATGGGGAGTCCCAGCGGTCGGACTCCCCGCTATTAGACACATATCCCCTATCCTGCAGATAGGAGATAAGAAGTTTAGTACCAGAGTTCCCCTTTAGCCTCATAATGAAAATAAACAGCATGTGTTGTTATGGGGTTGAAAAAAATGAAAACTAACCAGCAGTTCAGCTGATGATATGTATGTGTGATACACATGTATGTGTGAGTCAGAGGCGTAACTTGTAGCTTCTGGGCCCGAATACAAAATCTGCAACCAGGTCCTATTGTGGTACCAGGGGTGGTGTAGGGAAATACCTTTGTGACGCAGGGCACCGTTATCCTATACACGGTCCGAGGTTGGAGAAAGCTTCTCTTGGGCCAGACACATGGAGTAAAGGAACACACTGATGTCCGGTTAAGGATAACTGTCTTTACTGAGCAGGGTGCAGATGGTATTACACGGACAGTCTGGTGCAGAGTGAGAGGGTACAGTGTAACCCTTTGGGAGCCCTGTTGCCTTGCTGGGACTTGTGGTGCTTTCACCCAATAAATTTATACTAATTTGAGAGAATTGAAGATTGATCCAGGTAGCTAGGGTTCTGTCAAAGTCCTGTAGCTTTCTCCGCCAGGGCATGAACTTCCACCGTGTGGGTGATCCTTGCAGAATGACCAGATAAGATAGATTTGTTCTGGGTCTTCCCTAAGGCTAGGTTTCCACTTGGTTTTTTTTCTGGCAGTTTTTGGAATTCTGCCACTGCAGTTTTTGAGCCAAAGCCAGAAGTGTATTCAAAAGGAATAGGACATATAAAGGAAGGACTTAGACTTCTCCTCCCTTACGGATCCACTTCTGACTTTGGCTCAAAAACTGCAGTGGCAGATATCCAAAAACTACCAGAAAAAAAACCAAGTGGAAACCTAGCCTAAGAGCTTCTCAACACACCTCACACCTTTACCACACTTGTGCTCAGACAAAACTGGGGTAACGTCTCCCCCACTACACTATATGGCCAAGAATTTAGGGTTTCCCATTGGAAGGCAGGATCACATGGGTTTGCATTGCTCCTTTATTAATGGTACAAAACATATATGAATACACGCACAGTGACATATAACATGATACTTATAAAAATATATAAAACTTTTGGTAAAGTGCTGGAACACAATAGAAGCAATAATTAAGCCCTCGGTGGCCCAGCACCTGTGCCGCAGGTCTGCCTGAGGAAGTCCGAAGCCACAGGACAGTCTTTGGTGCTGGGACTCTGCTCAATACTGGGAGCTGTAGAACCTACATTAAAGGAAAACTGTCACATGTTTGCTCCCGCACTAACCACAGGTACTGATGGATAGTGCGGGAGACACTGATTCCTATAATCCCTACCCTTGCCGGATCCGCCCGGCCGTTCGCCCGTAATCTTAGTTTTATTATACCTGGAAATCTGTCTGTAACTGGCATGGGCGAGGTTTCTGTAGCTTAACTTGCACTGACGTCAGCGCCGCCCGTCCGAAGCATCGCCAGCTTATGAATATTCATCCCCCCCTCCCTCCAGTTAGGAGCGGCAAAGAGAGGGAGAGCTGGAGGGGGATGAATATTCATAAGTGCACAGCGCTGCAGATGGGCGGCGCAGACGTCAGTGCAAGTTAAGCTACAGAAACCCCACCCATGCCAGTTACAGCCAGATTTCCAGGTATAATAAAACCAAGATTACGGGCGAACGGCTGGGCTGATCCGGCCAAGGTAGGGATCATAGGAATCAGTGTCACCCGCACTATCCATCAGTACATGTGATTAGTGCAGGAGCAAACATGTGACAGTTTTCCTTTAATAGACAGATCGTAACAGGTGTCAGAAGTTACACTCGCTGCGATCTGTCTATTAACCCCTTAAGGAATCATAACGCTTTCCATTTTGCACATAAAATTCCATATGATGGCTTATTTTTTGCGCCACCAATTCTACTTTGCAGTGACATTAGTCATGTTACCAAAAAATCCATGGTGAAACGGAAAAAAATTCATTGTGCGACAAAATTGAAGAAAAAATTTAATTTTGTTAATTTTGGGGGCTTCCGTTTCTACGCAGTGCATTTTTCGGTAAACATGACACCTTATCTTTATTTTGTAGGTCCATACGGTTAAAATGATACCCTACTTATATAGGTTTGATTTTGTCGCACTTCTGGAAAAAATCATAACTACATGCAGGAGAATGTATACGTTTAAAATTGTCATCTTCTGACCCCTATAACTTTTTTATTTTTCCGTATACAGGCCGGTATGAGGACTCATGTTTTGCGCCGTGTTCTGAAGTTTTCATCTGTACCATTTTGATTGCTTTTTATTAATCTTTTAATTATATAAAAAGTGACCAAAAATACGCTATTTTGGACTTTGGATTTTTTTTTTGCGCGTACGCCAATGACCATGCGGTTTAATTAATGATATATTTTTATAGTTTGGACATTTACGCACGCGGCGATACCACATATGTTTAATATTATTTTTATTTACACAGTTTTTTTATGGGAAAAGGTGATTCAAACTTTTATTAGGGAAGGGGTTAAATTACCTTTATTAACATTTTTTTTTCCATTTTTTTTGCAGTGTTATAGGTCCCATAGGGACCTATAACACTGCACACACTGATCTTTTACCCTGATCCCTGCAAAGCCACAGCTTTGCATGGATCAGCGTAATAGGGGTTTAATTGCTCAAGCCTGTAGCTCAGGCTTGGAGCAATCAAACGCCGATCGGACGCGAGGTAAGGGGGCCTCCGCTCGCGTCCGAGCTGATCGGGACATTGCGATTTTATCGCGATAGTCCCGATCAGCCCGACTGAGCTGCCGGGAAGCTTTTACTTTCGTTTTCGGAAGGGTTAATAGTGCGCGGCACAACGATCTGTGTTGTGCTTCATGTTGGGAGTAGTAGTATCTGCAGATCATCCTATCTATTGCAGAGATGTGGAGCGGCTCTATACACACTCGCATCTCTTCACTATACTCCGGACGGCCACTCACTCATTCATATTTCCCTCAGAGCTGTGATTGGCTGCAACCATCCGGCCAATCCCCACTCTGGGCGGAAAATATGAATTAGTGATGTCCTATTCACATCACTGGCCGGAGTATAGTGCAGAGATGTGAGCGCTGTATAGAGCCGCTCCACATCTCTGCTATATTATGGACAATCTCATCGGATGATAAGTCTATTACTACAGGTACTACTACTCCCATCATGGAACAATCTGTTCCATGCTGGGAGTAGTAGTACTACCTAAAAATTAAAAAAAAATAGAGAGAAAAAAGTGAAACACGCACACTTTATTAAAAATGTATTAAAATTTAGTTATAAAAATTAAAATTTCGTTAAAAAACATTTTTTTCTATCGCTACTGCATCCTTTTTTTTTTTTTTTGGTACCCAACAAATTTTGGGTACCAAAAAAAACTGCCGAGGTGCCAAAAATGCAATTTCCACACAAATGAAAAAACGCCAGAAAAAACCCCAGACGCTGGAAATTGCACTGCCATTTTTTCAGGCGTTTTTTCAAACCAAAAAACGCAGGACAAAAAAGCAAGTAGAAACTTAGCCTAAATCTGTCACAATGAAAACATTGCGACAGATTTTTAAATTAAAATCAGGGGAATTTTTTTTTTTTAAAAAGGATGCAGTAGGGATGGAAAAAGATGTATTTAACTAAATGTTTATTTTTTTTTTTATAGCTAAATATAAATAAATTTTGTTATAAATTGTGTGTGTGTGTTTAACTTTTTTTTTCTCGCTATATTTTAACATTTTTTTGGTAGTTCTACTACTCCCAGCATGGAACAGACTGTTCAATGATGGGAGTAGTAGTATCTGTACTAATAGACATATCGCCCCAGGTGTCAGTCGTGACACCCGATGCGATCGTCCATAATATAGCAGAGATGTGGAGCGGCTCTATACAGCGCTCGCATCTCTGCACTATACTCCGGCCAGTGATGTGAATAAAACATCACTCAATCATATTTCCCGCCCAGAGTGGGGATTGGTCTTATGGTTGCAGCCAACCACAGCTCTCAGAGGGAAATTTGAATGAGTGAGTGGACGGCCGGAGTATAGTGCAGCAATGCGAGCGCTGTATACAGCCACTCCGCATCTCTGCAATAGACAGGACAATCACAGCAGGTGTCAGTAGTAACCTTAACTGCAAGTACTACTACTCCCAATATGGAGCACACTCTGCTCCATACTGGCATTAATAGACAGATCGCAGCGAGTGTAACTTCTGACAACTGTTGCGATTTGTCTATTAATGCAGGTACTACAGCTCCCAGCATGGAGCAGAGTGTGCTCCATGTTGGGAGTAGTACTACTTGCAGTTAAGAACAGATCACAGCGGGTATCACTCCTGACACCCGCTGTGATCCTCCTGTATAATGTATAGATGCGGGAAGCCAACACCTGTGCCGCAGGTCTGCTTGAGGAAGTCCGAAGCCACAGGACAGCCTTTGGTGCTGGGAAACCACATTATGAGCCAATTATAATGATTATAATGCTGGTCTCTTATGGGGCAGATGTGATTTGGGGCCCTGGTGTGTCTGCTACCTCTGTACCCCCTATAGCCTCTGGTGTGTGTGTGTATATATATATATATATATATATATATTTATATATATAATTTCCCCCCTATTGTTTTCCTGATCCCTGATTAAAAAAAAATAAAAAAATAAAAATAAAATATATATATATATATATATATATATATATATATATATATATATAAGCCCCTGCCACTGAGAAGACATACAGAAGGAGCACAACTTTGCAGGAGCCTAATGTCTTTTCTTGCTGTTGTGGTGTCCCGGTACAGGACTTCGTCCTGTGCCATCCTTAAGTCCCCTCAGCAAGAGTCCCTTGAGTCCATAAGGCTCTCCTGCAGGGTTTCCCCCCCACACTTTCTCACCTTCTTATTGTTCTATTTAAATGCAGTGTATATATTGTGTATGCATTGTCATGTATATATTGTGTATGCATTATCATGTCATGTGTATCTATAAAGTTTGTACAAATGTATAAAAGTGTTAGTCATGTGAACCACTGTCATGTGACATATCCAGATTTCCTTGGGTACAGATCCTACAGGCTTAGCAACCAATGGGCTTTAGTCCAGCCCCCTAGTATATAAGGGGCTGTGTTCTCTTAGTTCTCTCTTGCTCTTGAGACCTGGACCTAAAGAAAGCATAAAGTCCTGTATACTGCAACTTCATCTCATCTAGGCCAAAGCCTAAAGTCCTGCAGCCACTTCTTAAATGTGAGTTACAATTCTCTCTACAAATCTAGTGACTACTACTCAGCTAAGGAATATATTAGTAGCACAGTGGCCGGCCTAAATATCTCAATAACTACAAGTCCAAGCAAGCCTGCGAGGTATCCTGTGTCCCGGTTGCCTCTGAAGGAACTGCATAATTGTAAAGACTGTTCCCTAAGCATTTCAAGTAAAAGTTCCAGTTTATTCAGAATCCTTGCTGTGGACATTCCTTCATTACAAAACTGTTTTGGGTTGGTTGACGGTGGTTACCATACCGGAATAACCACATCCTGGTCTCACAAACACTAAGGGGTTAACAACATCTTGCGCCCCAGGGTTAATACCACCAGACCACCCTGCTACATACTGCAACACCCAAGACACCTCATAGCTTTTGGCGTCCTACGAACAGGATATGGGTCTGCCTTTAATAACTCAGCTACCCAGACCACCCGCAACGGAAAACAGGTATACACCATTATTGCAAGTGCCACTAGTCCTCCCCCTATTCAGAACTGTGTTTGCAAAACTGTCCGGGATTGTCACGTGCCGTGACCGAAATTGCGCCCACAAGTGTACGGGACATTGTTGCTGAAATTGTACTTTGCCTGGGCATTGGAAAAAGTAAGGGGGGAGGTGAAGAATACTGTGTGTTTGCTGTGATACCTGAAAGAGTTGAAGTCAGTTCCAGACCTTCCCACATGCGCAAACAGCCGCAGCTCTGCCCCGCTGGTCCTTCACAGTCACGCCTCCAGTGCTGGCCAGAAGGAATGAAAAGTTCCCCCCTGTGTTGCTGGGGGGAAGGATTTCTTGCCCGGGCCAAACCGGAAGTACTCCAGGCGCAGCAAAAATCAAAAGTTCCGGCAGCTGCACCCGCATTGCTATAGAGAACCTCCGCTTCACAGACTCTGCAGAGACCCGAAGAAGGATCCGGACAGTGCAGCTGCTACCAGGGACTTCATCAGCAGACCGCACAAGCCACCGTGGCACACCACAACTCGTCTTAAAGGGCCAGCGTACCCTAACTGCCCAACAGCGACAGTGCACCCCATCAAGTCTATGGGCCAGCGCACTCAACCAGCTTGCAGCCTACAGCACACCCCATCAAGTCTACAGGTCAGCACACTCAAAATTCTCTTAAAGGGCCAGTGCACCCAATCAAGTCTGCAAGATGTCGGCACCCAGTCCACCACCTGACCCACAGGATGAAGGTGCTCCTGCGACCCCGCCAGGGGGATCACCACAGTCTGCAAAGAGAATTTTACCCTCTCCACCTCCAGCTCCACGTTACAGCCTAGGAGCTCCTGTAGCCGCACCTGTCTTCTTGGGGAACCCGTGCTCCCTACCTATAATGGGAACCCCTTCAACATTCGAGACTTCAAGGAGAAGATACAGAGTCTTTTTGTTTTTTACTCTTTTCCCCCTAACCAGCAGGTACAGTTACTTACGGGACAGCTACAGGGATCAGCATTGGAAGAGGTCCGCACCTGGCCAGCCTCCGACAAGGCCACAGTGGAGCAGATCTTTGAGGGACTATATCAAGTGTTTGAGTCTCACTCCCCATCTGAGGTGCGTCTCCGCCTGTACGAAAGATGGCAGAAACCAGGTGAGACCCTTCGGGCATATACTGTAGCTTTGCCAAATGTGTTAGAGATGATCCAGAGGTTAGAAGGCATCACGCCCGAGCAAGGTCACAAAGTGCTCATGGACAGATTTATAGACGGGGCACAAAATAAGTGGGACAAGGCACAACTTAGAATGCTCGCGGTGCAGAATCCTAGCTTGTCTTTCCCTGCCTTTAAGAGATTGGCCATACAAGTTATTGAGTCAGGGCCCAAGGCAGAAGAAGTTAGTGTCCCTTCCACTGAAACATTAGGAGCAACTGCTAGGCCAGTACCACCATCACTGCCTGCTCCTGCACCATTACCTGCCCCTACAATCCCTGCAGCCTCCAAATTACAAAGTGTATGACAGGACATTGACCAGTTAATGATAGCCATTAAAGAACTAGCTAGCAGGTCCAGCCCATCTAGCCAAGAGACATATCCACCCAGAAAACCTGCTCCCCATCCTGCTAATCCACCTAATTACCTCCCTGTCAGGCCTCCAGGGACTCAGAGGCCCTTCTGCAACCATTGCAATAAAGCCAGGCATTGGAAAACCCAGTGTTGGGCTTTAAACGGGAATCCCTTGAGGTCGAGGATCGGCCCTCAGGAGCATCGTCACCTGGTCCAGATGCAACATACACCAAGTCAGGACTTTCCTTTCAGGTCGCCCCATGCCCCTATGGAAAGGTGGTTGTGGAGGGGGTGCAGTTAGAGGCCCTCATTGATACAGGTTCCCAGGTGTCTACAATACCTAAAGATGTTTTTTATAGATACTGGGGTCCCAAATTATTATGTGAACCTGATGATGTGGACTTTAAAGTGGTGGCAGGGAAAGGGAAACCAGTACCCAAGCATGGGTACTGGGAGCCCACCATTCAAGTGGGAGAGTATGTCCTCCGAGGAAAAGGTGTAATTGTAACTAATGTAATTGATAAAGGGGCAGCGGAGTTCATCCTAGGCTTGAACATTATGAGACATTGTTTTGAGGAGATAGTAGTGTCCTTTCATGCATCTCTACCTTACATGTCACCCTCAGGCCGGTGAGCTGCGTAACACCATCTGAAGACTCTGCAAGCAGAACAGAAATTCGTCAACCGCCAAGGGGAAATCTGCTGAGTGAGGATTCAAGATATACGGTTCGTAATCCTACAGCCTCAGACAGAGACAATCATCTGGTGCCATGCCCGACCAGGGGTGAAGAATCAGGATTATCAAGCGTTGCTGGAGCCGATGCAGCTAGAAGACTACCCCTTGGTCCGTGCAGCTAGGAGCCTAACGGAAGAGTCCCGTTCTGGGTAGTCAACTTGTCTGATGTTGCCACCAGGCTGCCAAAGTATACTCCTGTCGCTCAGCTATACCATCTTGGGCCCAAGGACATCCTGACTAACTTGCAAGTAGCTCGACAGCGGACCGTCCAGACCATCCACGGAGCCGACATCAGCCATCCAGAGCCGTGGTGGACTCAGCTGCAAATAGAGGATGAGAATACACCAAGAGACCAGGTTGGCGGAGTTATTCAAGTGGCCCAACAATGCCAGGAGGCCTACTGATTTTGGCCAGACCACGATGATCCAGCACCGGATCCTAACAGGTGATAGTCTTCCAATCAAGGAAAGGCACCGTCCGGTGGCCCCAGGTATGTACCAGACAGTCAAGAAAATGCTGACCGAGATGAAGGAGGCTGGCGTCATCTGGGAGAGCCAAAGTCCCTGGGCCGCTCCTTTGGTCCTTGTCAAGAAAAAAGATGGGACTATCCGTTTCTTCGTGGACTACCGGAAGCTGAATAACGTCACTCACAAAGATGCCTACCCTCTACCTCAGATTGAAGAGTCTTTGACTGCCTTGGGATCAGCTGCCTACTTCTCTACTCTGGACTTGAGCAGTAGATATTGGCAAGTGCCGATGGCTGAGGAAGATCAGGAGAAGACGGCTTTTGTGACCCCGATGGGGTTATACGAATTAAAGAGTATGCCTTTTGGGCTATGCAACGCCCCTGCTACCTTTCAACGCCTAATGGAATGATGCCTAGGACATCTCAACTTCCAGAGCGTGTTATTGTATCTGGATGATGTCATTGTCTACTCCAAAACTTATCAAGAGCATCTGGACCACTTGACAGAGGTATTTCAAGTCTTGATCCGTCATGGACTGAAGATTAAACCTTCTAAGTGTCATCTGCTGAAACCACAGGTCCACTATGTCGGCCATGTTGTCAACGCGGAGCGTGTTCAGCCTGATCCAGGAAAAGTGAGTGTTGTCAAGGACTGGCCTACTCCACGCACAGTGAAGGACGTCAGGAGCTTCCTGGGATTTGCTGCTTTCTACCGCCGCTTCATCCCTCACTTCGCACAGATTGCTGGACCTGTTACAGCTCTCCTCCGGGGTACCGCAAAGGAAAACTATAATGGAAGACTCCCTATCCAGTGGACCGAGGAGCAGGAAACAGCGTTACGGGCTCTGAAGTATCTGCTTACTGATCAGCCTATCAAGGCATATCCCGACTATGATCAGCCCTTTAGGTTGTACACTGATGCCAGCTTCGAATGCTTGCCAGCAGACATCTGAGAGGAGCGGAGAAGAAGGACTCCAACTACAGTTCATTCAAGCTGGAGCTCCTCTCCCTTGTCTGGGCAGTGACTGAAAAGTTCAAGGACTATCTAGCTGCTACTCCCTTCACCATCTACACAGACAACAATCCATTGGCTCATCTGAACACGGCCAAGCTGGGAGCCATTGAACAGCGGTTGACATCCAGGCTAGCCAACTACGACTTCAACATCAAATACTGGAGCGGCAAGTTGAATGTGAACATGTATGTGCTATCCCGCATGGCCCCCGGCGAGGAACCATCTGTTGAGGAATAGTGGGAAGATGTGGAGATGCCCCCCTTTTTATCAGAGGTTTGTGAGTCAGAATGTCTTGACTACATGGGAGGACAGAGAGGCCAGGTCTACAAGGGTTCAAGAAGACCTCTATACTTGGAAGACTCTACAGAACGAAAGTCGAGTCATGGGGGATCTGTTGGACTACCTACTAATGAGGAAGGTACCAACCCGTCTATGCCGGTCTCAATGTGATTTTGAACTGAAAAGGTTGCGGCAACAAAGAAACTGACTGTACACTAAGGACTGCTGTACAGGAACTCCTTGGATCTAGTCTCTGGTGAGCGACTCCATCAGATCCTGATTCCCAGAAGAGATGCTGCAATGGTCCTGAATCCTTACCACAAACATTCGGGACACTTTGGAATCCACAAGACCGAAGCCACCATCAGACAGAGGTTCTATTGGATCGGGATGCGAGGAGACATTGAAAAGTGGTGCCGCGAATGTACTGTCTGTAATGTCACCAAGAATCTCCGCAAGGACGCGAGAGCACCCCTTCATTCCATCCAACCTGAAAGGCCTAACCAGCTGGTCTCCTTGGACCATGTCAAGTTGTCCTCTGCTCGGTCTGGACACACCTATGCCCTCACCATGGTAGATCACTACTTCAAGTGGGTGATGGTAGTACCTGTCAAGGACCTCACAGCGAAGACCGCTGCGCAGATGTTCTACTCCAACTGGGTCCAGACCCTGGGATGTCCGATGTTGGTCCTCACGGATCGGGGAACAGCCTTTGAAGCTCAATTGTTCTAGGAATTGTGTCAGTTTCATGACTGCAAGAAGCTCTGGACCACAGCTTACCACCCCCAGGGGAATGGATTATGTGAACGCATCAATCAGGTCTTCATACATATGCTGCGAGCAGCGTCAGTATCCAAGCACGAAGAGTGGCCTCGGCTATTGCCTGAACTGTGGGAGATATACAACAACACCATCCACTGCTCTACAGGGTACACTCCCTTCTTCCTAATGATGGAACGGCATGGACAACTTCTAAAAGACCGAGCGTTTGGGTTAGAAGCACCCTTCAACAACTCTCCACAAGTCTCGCAAGACTGGGTCTCTGATCATCAGAGGAGAATTCAGGAAGCTAAGGAGATTGTGGGTAAGAAGATTGGTGAGGCCCAAGAAAGACAGCAGAGAGATTACAACCGCCATGCCTCTGCTAAGCCATTACAACTGGGACATAGAGTTTGGCTAAGGAAATTTCCCAGAACACACAAGTTGGATTCCATCTGGGAGACGGAACCTTACACTATAACCACCATGCCATACCCGGACTCTATGAGGATGTCTACGAGGTCCAGAAGACTGGATTTGAACCACAGGTGTTTCATCGGAACGGAATCAAATTGAGCCTCAGAGAGGACCTACCAGAACCTCCTCCTCCGGCTCCCATAGCTGCTAGACCGGTGAGGGAATATGTGCCAGGAGAGGGAATGCATCCATCGATCAACATACCGATGTTCTCATCCAACCAGCCTGCAGTTTTCTGTGCAATGCCATGTCCAGTTTCAGCACAACCATCTCTGGTTTCCTCGCCTGTTACTAGTCTGTCTCCCGTAGCAACCATCTCCAATCAAGATCCATCCTCACCACTGCACATTGGTCCCACCAGTCCAGGACCAAGCTCAACTCCTGACTCCAGCCCTCAAGCTGGTCCCTCTAGGACTGAAACCGCAAGAGCTCCAGAAGAAGAGAGCACTCCTGAGACCCAAGAGGTGGTGTTGCGTCGGACTCAAAGGTCGACACAGGGCCAAATACCAGTTAGATATCAAGACTGACTCCATACATGTACTTAAAATTCAGTACATAGAAAATCCAAGTAGTGTACATCTACAAAGTCTAGTACACATAATTCACTAAATTCATATATCTATCTCATCAGTACACAAGTCAATGTGTATCAGGGACTGTAACCTGTTCCATACCAGTCCATACCACTGTTATGCGCAAAATGTCATGTACTAATGTGTTCTTTTTGTCTCCATGTGTTCAGGATGCTTTTGTGGCAAGAAAGTATTCCTGTAGCTAACTAAAAATGCACATATTCAGTAAAGGTAACAGTATGTGTAAATGTTATCTAAATAAAGAGTTTAGGGGTAAGTGTGTAGTACCGATAGACCCTAGCAGCTAAGGCATTGGACAGAAAGCCTCGGGCAACCCAATCCGCAACCAGTGTATTACAAAGGAAATAATGAGTGGTATAATATTAACTGCATATCATTGGAAAAAAATTATAATAAGTAACAGTGAGATAATGTCAAGTATGTAGTAGTAGTCATTATCCATACCATATATAGAAGTCAAATGTCAAATGTCATTCATAGTCAAATGTCAAATATTAGTCATAGTACAATATCAGTAAGATTGTTAGCTATAGTCAGATGTGATAGCTATTCATAATTCATGCATAGTCATTAGAGATGCATAATCAAATAAAATATATCAAATAAATATGCTTACACTAAAGAAAAAGGTATTGAGATAAAACATAATGGTCATGTTATTGAGGAATGTTAAAGGGATATTCCGGGCAAAAACATCTTATCCCCTATCGAAAGGATAGGGGATAAGATATCTGATCGTGGAGGGCCCGCCGCTGGGACCCCTCGCGATCTCCCTGCAGCAGCCCGCATTCAGAGCGTAGCTGCGTCTGAAGTTTCGGAAACCGCCGGGCTTCCGAGACGGGGACGTGACATCATGCCACGCCCCCTCCATTCATTTCTATGGGAGGTGGCGTAACGGCAGCAACGCCCCCTCGAATAGACATGAAAGGATAGGGGATATAATGTCTGATCGCGGGGGGCCCACAATCATCTTAGGGGATAAGATGTTTTTGCCCGGAATACCACTTTAAGATTTAGTGATTCTTAAGAAAAAGTCTATTCCTTATCATCCTGTTCCATTCTGTTTTCAAAAGTTACAGAGCATGTATGGACATTCTCAAATGCACAGAGACTCTATAGTTTTCATTATTATTCTACTGTTCTTCAGCCTGAAATGGGACATTGTGATTAAATGCTTTAGGACTGCATCCGGCCCCATGGCCACTTCGCTCCTCTCCCTAAAGGGACAGATGTCGAGGGCGACTCTTATTAAGTAAGGGGGTTTGTTGTGTCCCGGTACAGGACCTAGTCCTGTATCATCCTTAAGTCCCCTCAGGAAGAGTCCCTTGAGTCCATAGGGCTCTCCTGCAGGGCCCCCCCCCCTCCCACCTTCTTATTGTTCTATTTAAATGCATTGTATATATTGTGTATGCATCGTATATATGTATAAAGTTTGTACAAATGTATAAAAGTGTTAGTCATGTGAACCACTGTCATGTGACATATCCAGAGTTTTTTGGGTACAGAACCTTCAGGCTTAGCAACAAATGTGCTTTAGTCCAGCCCCCTAGTATATAAAGGGCTATGTTCTCTTAGTTCTCTCTCTTGCTCTTGAGACCTGGACCTAAAGAAAGCATAAAGTCCTGTATACTGCAACTTCATCTCATCTAGGCCAAAGCCTAAAGTCCTGCAGCCACTTCTTAAACGTGAGTTACAATTCTCTCTACAAATCTAGTGACTACTACTCAGCTAAGGAATATATTACTAGCACAGTGGCCTGCCTAAATATCTCAATAACTACAAGTCCAAGCAAGCCTGCGAGGTATCCTGTGGTCCGGTTGCCTCTGAAGGAACTGCATAAATCTAAAGACTGTTCCCTAAGCATTTCAAGTAAAAGTTCCAGTTTATTCAGAATCCATGCTGTGGACATTCCTTTATTACAAAACCGTTTTGGGTTGGTTGACGGCAGTTACCATACCGGAATAACCACACCCTGGCGTCACGAACACTAAGGGGTTAGCAACATCTTTCCCCCCAGGGTTAATACCACCAGACCACCCTGCTACATACTGCAACACCCCAGACACCACATAGCATTTTTGAGTTTCTTGTCGTCTACCACTCACCTAAAATTTCCTGTAAGGAAAAACCTCCCCAAAGTGTCTGCAATTCTCTTACAGAGGGAAATGGAAGGCTGCAGATATACCTTGTATTAAGTCACCTGTGAAGCCTCAGCCCATGATGGGTAAAACTTACAATTACACTCAATGCTTTGTTACAGTGTAACACCCAACTAAGAAGAAACGTCAAAAGCATCCAAGCATAAGCATCTGACACATTTTATTCATTGATAACAAAAATAAATAACACATAAACTTTAGTCAGGGAGTGGGCTGGATATGTAGGTATAATGGTCAGATGTGCTCCAGCGTTGCACAGCTAGTATTGAAGCTTTTCATTCGGCCCTTCCCCCAGTCCTCCTACACAAACCCTGACATACAGAGAAGAGGCTTATTGCAATGTGTATGTGGGTGGAAAACAGCAGAGAGAGAGAGAGAGGGGGAGAGAGAGAGAGAGCTTGCAGACCTAAGGCGAGGGGAGCCCAGAGAACAAGCTATAGATGCAGAGGGATATGAGAGAGGCAGACACATGCTAGACACCGAGGAACAGCAGAAGAGTCTGGGTCATAGATGATGGCAAAGGATGTAATGAAGAAGCATCTCTAGACCAAAGAAAGAGCAGGATATAAGTATTTTTTTATTCATATCTTCAGCCGAAAGTTTATTCTCTACAATTTTTGGGGACGTTCTGCCTACTATATATAAGACTCCTAAATGGCGGAGAGGGCTGGCAGATCCGATGACCTGAAGCGGGCATCCAAAGCAAGGCAAGTAAGTTAGCAGAGTGAGCAGACGCATGTTACTAGATGTGAGCAGCTCGTTTCATGTTCTCATTGTAAACTGTGGACTGTTGCAAAAACTACTACTCCCAGCATGCCCGGACAGCCGTTGGCTGTCCGGGCATGCTGGGAGTTGTAGTTTTGCATCATCCGAGGGTGCCTAGTTGGAGACCACTGGTAAATAGTATGCATCTTGAAAAAAGTAGGCAGAGTCCAGCTCAGTATCAGAGCAATGCGTGTTAGTTTATTCAGCAATCAGCCAACATGGAGAACAGGTGACGCGTTTTGGCTACGGTAAGTAGCCTTAGTCATACTTACCCTAGCTGAAACGCGTCACCTGTTCTCCATGTTGGCCACTGAATAAACTAACACGCATTGCTCTGATACTGCGCTGGACTCTGCCTACTTTTTCCATATATATCCCAAAAGATCTGGGTCCGGTCTCATCAGTGTCACGGTGCAGGCTGGCAGGTGAGCTGTACCGATAAACTTCGGTGAACTATAGCATGCATCTTGGTTCACGGGACACACTGCACTATAGGATGTGTTGTACTTTTTGTCTACATTTTTTGTAACATTGTTTAAAGGGGTACTCCATTGGAAAAACAATTTTTCATATCAATTGGCTCCAGAAAATTAAACAGATTTGTAAATGACTTCTATTAAAAAATCTTAACCCTTCCAGCACTTATCAGCTGCTGTATACTACAGAGGAAGTTGAGTTGTTTTATATGTCTGACCACAGTGCTCTCTGCTGCCACCTCTGTATGTGTCAGGAACTGTCCAGAACAGGAGCAAATCCCCATAGCAAAACTCTCCTGCCCTGGGCAGTTCCTGACATGGACAGAGGTGTCAGCAGAGAGCACTGTGGTCAGATAGAAAAGAACAACTCAGTTTCCTTTGTAGTATACAGCATCTGATAAGTACTGGAAGGATTAAGATTTTTATATAGAATCAATTTACAAATCTTTTGAACTTTCTGGCACCAGTTGATATGAGAATTTTTTTTTCCACTGGAGTATACCTTTAAAGCAGAATTACCAACTGATTGGTAGTTTAACGGCATGGCTGAAAAATGGGGGCTCGATGCAAATGCTATTGTTAGAACTAGGGACGTGCACAGACATTTTCGGGGAGCAGGGGCTCAAGTAGAAAAGAAGGGCACTTCTAAATAAAAAAATGTTTGTAAAAACCATACATATGTTAACATAACACAATTCCTTAGGCAAGGGACCTCAGGCAGTCATGTCAGCTGAATGGGACCTGCATCACCCTATGGAGGTCCCAGCCAGTGAGGGCATTATTATAGGGCAGGTACATGTAAAGGGAAAGGGCTCAATCCTCCTTTTGAGTTTATGTTTGCACGTCCCTAACTAGGACAATGCCTTAATAAAGATAAAAGGACCTATTTGCCAGTAATACAAGATTGTAATATATGTACTTGCTGTCAAACTCCATCATTTGCTCCTAGACTATTCATAATGAAGTATGGCGGGCTAAGACCCCTCAGCTTGAGGACTGTAATACAAATAATTGCTCTATTCAAGTACAAAACACTTACACTGTGATAAGTGCGGAGGATTGTAGATTGTGAGGTGCAGGCTGCCAATGGGAGAAAAAACTGGAGCATTGCTGTCTGGAACGTTACATGGCAATAATGATTATACAGCAAACTATGCAATTGCTCCAAGAGTATCAAGGAATGAGTAACAAACATGGAAATGTAAAAGTTGTTGGTCGTGTCCCAAAGTTTTCTAGTATTTTTACTAAATGGATAGAATTGTTTGAACCTAATCGAATTGGTCACATGGTTATGAAATAGTGTAACTGTATATCTAAAAAGACCTAGAACGCCAGTAACTTACTTATATTTCATAGCTGAAATGTAAAAGTTGCAGGTAGGTGTCCCAACGTGTTTTATTTTTTATTTATATATATATATATATATATATATATATATATATATATATATATATATATGTTTTACTAAATTGATATAATTGTTTGAACCTAATCGAATTGGTCACATGGTTATTTCATATTGTAACTGTATATCTTGAAAGACCAAGAGCGCCAGTAATATATTCTATTTCATTGGCAAAATGTAAAAGTTGATGGTAGGTGCCCCAAAGTTTTTTGTTTTTTTTTATATGTTTTACTAAATGGATATAATTGTTTAAACTTAATCAAATTAGTTACATGATTATCAAATGTTGTCACTGTACATGTAAAAAGACCTAGAGTACCATTAACTTTAGTCTATTTCATACCCAAAATGTCAAAGTTGTTGGTAGGTGTTCCAAAGAACAGTTTAGTGACTGAGGTTGGTTGATGCTATGCATGCTATGATGTCATGTCATGGAGTATAACTTACAAGGCTTGCATCTATTACATATGACTTAGGGAAGCGTGCCCAAAGTTCAGATGTATGGAATCAGAGATGGATTACAGGAACATGGTGACCTTTGTCCTATGGGCAGATGTTAGTGTGGTGGCCCAGTAGTGGAGGTGTTACCCCATGCTCCTGCTGTCCTGTCAGGCAGCCTCCTTCAGTGTCCCCAAGGCCCCCTGCACTTGTTTCCCCATTGTAAATTGTAAACTGTTATAAAATGTAATGTTGCTTTAAGAGTTATATCATGTGATATTTCATGTGATTGTTACCCAGGAGGTACCAGTGACCAGGTGATCCAACGAGTGACCTATGGGCTCCCTGTTAGTGTAACACTGAGCGCTCCGGGTCCCGCTGTCCCCCCAGAGCGCTCGCGGCATTCTGCTGACAGCAGTGCTCCGGTCTCTGTCTCTGACCGTGAGCGCAGCTGTATTCGTGCCGGCAGAGACACGATCCGCGTGGTGGGTCATGTCCGCTCGCCCTCCTCCTCTGGTGTTGGTCTCGTCCCGGCGCGCGCAGCCCCGCTCCCTAGGGCGTGAGGGCGCACCGGCTCTCTAAGATTTAAAGGGCAAGTGCACCGCTAATTGGTGCCTGGCCCAATCAGTCTATCACCTCCCTAACTCATAAATACCCACTTCCCCTTCCTGTCCTTGCCGGATCTTGTTGCCTTGTGCCCTGAGAAAGCGTTTAGTGTGTTCCCTTGCCTGTGTATCCAGACCTTCTGCTGTTGCCCCTGACTACGAACCATTGCCACCTGCCCTGACCTTCTGCTACGTCTGACCTCGCCTCTGTCTAGTCCTTGTGTTCCGCGCCAGTCTCAGCTGCCAGAGAGGTCGAGTCGCTACTGGGGGACACGACCTGTTAGTTACCGCCGCAGCAAGTCCATCCCGCTTTGCGACAGGCTCTGGTGAACACCAGTAACTACTTAGAACCAATCCCCCAGTACTACTCGTGCCATCGCCTCTCTGGCACAGAGGATCCACCTCCTGTGTCCTCACCAGCCGCCAGTCCGGATCCTGACTGCTAGGCTCCCCATATAAGCCCTGGGTGGGCTATCTTCTCTCTCTTTGAGCTCTGCTCTTCTGCTAAGCTGAGGTCCAGTACAGTTGTGCCTAGTGCGTGTGTCCAGAGTGTTGGAGACCTCACAGTCCAGTCCTGCAGCCACCATCAAGTCAAGTAATCTCAAGTCACAGCTTTATGAGTCAAGTCAGTCCCTGTCATCTGTCAATTCAGTGTGGTCTGATTCAATTTTCCAGTCCTACTACAAGTCCCAGCAAGCCCTTAAGGTCTCTGCATCACTGGTAACCTCCTTGGGCCCTGGCTACACTGTATAGACTTTACCAAATGTCTACCCTCAGTAAAGCTACCGTTGTCTGTAACTTGGCGTTGGAGTTTTTATTGCCCCCTTCCCTAGCCCAGGATCCAGCGGTATACCTTTGGGTGGTTATAGGCTAAACCACGCCCTGGCATCACGAATACAAGGGGTTAATGCTATCTACCCCTAGGATAATGTGGTAGGCCTCAGGGGTAGGGGTAGTACAGTCAGGGATTTGCTTTGGTATATCAGGGGTTAATGTTAACCCTATAGTTCGTGACGCCAGGCTGAGGGCTAGTATGCTGAGATGATTCTCCGGCCTATCGCCGCCCTTCCCAGTAACGATAGGTGCATAAGAATAAAGACTGAAGGTCCACAAGGTAGTTGAATTTGAACTTGCATAAACTTTACTTAACGGCTTGCGGTACATCCACAGAGTAGTAACAGTCTCAATCAAACAGTCTCCATATACCTCAATGACTGACAGATGCTGCGGACCTTGACTTTAGATAATAGTCTCTGAATTCAGGGTATTTTGCGAAGATCCGTCCGGATTTAGGGGATAGATAAGGTCCGGTGGTCTTGCAGAGTGTTTAGGGATTGATACACTCACAATTTGGAATAGATCCGCTGTCGCCACAAGGCTAAGGCCTAGACTCACTGATGACAGCAGTGCAGATCCTTTCTCATCAACAGCCAAGAACCAAGAGAGAGATTAATGGCCGCCATGCCCTTATATGGGCAGGGGGCGTTTTGATTGGTCCAGCCATCTGTCACTCACCGTCACAAAGGAAATGAGTGCATTACGTCACAAGGGCCTCCAAAGGTCCTCAAACAGAAATACCATAGAGTTCACCTGATCACGTGACTCGCAGGTCCTGCTACGCTTCTCACAAGTAATTAACTATTTATATACATTTTATTCAGTTAAACTTCCACAAATAAGGAGCATATGACTAGAGCAATGACTATAGGGGTGGACTATACAAAAGGACCCCGACGTCCTAAGGACTCTGGCTATGGGGACCTATAAACAGGTACCGTATAGGATGCGGTACCGGGACACCACAGTAACAACATCTGTCCTGAACCAAACACCCCGCTGCCACCACATTGGCACAGTTGCCATTATGTAACACCTGAGTGTGAAGCAGACTTGGAGTCATATTTAGCTGAAATCCAATTTAGATCTTTACAATGCAAACTTATCAATGCAAAATAGGATACAAAGAAATGGGACGCGTCCATGTAGCACATTCAGCTGGACATCTATAAAAAACCAACAAAAACAAAGAAGTAGTACACCATATAGCGCACACCCAATCAAGTGCAAGAATCTTTATTAGAAAAAATACATACAGCATGTCTAATCAGACAAAACCCCATAAAAACATTTAAAAAAGGCATAAACATGCCCACCCACAACAGGGAGAGGACCCTCGGACCCTCCCCCAGTACACCTGTATATATTAATATAAACACTACCTCCACACATATATATAAAAGCCTAAACCATGACTCTATGCAATTACATGTGCCTGAATATAGATTGTAGCTACCACAGCCTCACTGTCAAAATACAGTTATTCAATATACGACCTGATAGTCAATAGTCCCACAATATAGTCCCACAATAGTCCCACAATATGTCTCAGACAGGGAGCTGGGAAATGCAAGAATCAGAGGCAGTGAAATGAATAATCCTCTAACAGGTGTCCTGAACCCCACACGTTCTGTCACCTATGGGTGACATCCTCAGGGGTGTTTTATATACCGTATTTTTCGCCGTATAAGACGCACTTTTTCTTCCCCAAAACTGGGGGGAAAAAGTCGGTGCGTCTTATACGGCGAATACACCCCTATCGCGGCGGTCCCTGCGGCCATCAACGGCCGGGACCCGCGGCTAATACAGGACATCACCGATCGCGGTGATGCCCTGTATTAACCCTTCAGATGCGGCGATCAAAGCTGACCACCGCGTCTGAAGGGAAAGTGACACTAACCCGGCTGTTCAGTCGGAGGGACCTTACCTGCCTCCTCGGTGTCTTCTCCGTTCAGGGATCCCCTGTATGGCCGGCACTCTCCTTCCTCGTCATCACGTCGTCGCCTACGTGCGTAACGACGTGATGGCGGCGATGGAGAGCGAAGATACCCGGCCGGCAGCAGAGACGTTCCGGAGCGACGGGGACATGGCGACAGCGATGGAGCGACATCCAGGGCAGTGGTGACAGCCAACGGCTGTCCTGGCATGCTGGGAGTTGTAGTTTTGCAACATCTGGAGGTCCGCAGGTTGAAGACCACTATTGGGTTCAAAATCTTTATTTTTTTAGATTTTGCACCTATAAATTGGGTGCTTCTTATACGCCGGTGCGTCCTATAGGGCGAAAAATACGGTATATAATAACAACCTTGAGGAGTGCGGACAAAGTCCGTGTGAACATAGCCTTACTCTTCATTCATTCAGACTTCATTGTCTGGGATGGATGTGGAGAGCAGGAACTTTATTAACTTTTATGTGCTATAAGGGGGCGTTCACATGCTCTTTGTTTTTTGCGGGTTTTCCGCTGCGTATTTGAAAGGGGCGGGCTCTTCTCGGCTGTCCATAGCAGATTGTCCGCGGCGGAAAATCCGTCGCAGTCCCTATTGACTTCAATGGGGCTTGCGGCAAATTTTCTGCAGCGTAAATTCCTCCATGGAAAATCTGCTGCGGATAGCCGAGAAGAGCCCACACCCTTTCAAATACGCAGCGGAAAACCCGCAAAAACAAAGAGCGTGTGAACGCACCCTTATAGAACATTACAGGACTTTTTTGTTCCTGAATTCTGCCCATACACAGGATATTGTAGCTGATCGACCAATAACTCAGTACCTGGTTCTGTCTTACATATCAGCAAACACAATGTACACCAAGCAGCCATAACTTTAAAACCACTTGCTTAAAGGGGTATTCCAGGCAAAAACTTTTTTTTATATATCAACTGGCTCCGGAAAGTTAAACAGATTTGTAAATTACTTCTATTAAAAAATCTTAATTCTTCCAATAGTTATTAGCTTCTGAAGTTTTCTGTCTAACTGCTCAATGATGATGTCACGTCACGGGAGCTGTGCATGATGGGAGAATATCCCTTGCATGATGGGAGAATATCCCCATAGGAGCTGGACAGCTCCCGGGACGTGAGTCATCAGAAAGCAGTTAGACAGAAAACAGTAACTCAACTTCAGAAGCTAATAACTATTGGAAGGATTAAGATTTTTTAATTGAAGTAATTTAAAAATCTGTTTAACTTTCCGGAGCCAATTGATATATAAAAAAAAGTTTTTGCCTGGAATACCCCTTTAACATTGAGAAGGTGCTCCTTGTGCTGGAAAAACAGCTTAGACCCCATTATACATGGACTCCGCAACACCTCTGGTAGTAACCTGTGATATCTGGCACGGAAACCTTTATATCCAGTAAGCTGGCGGGTGGGGGCTTCTTGGATTTGACTTGTTTTCCAGCACATCCCACAGATGCTGTAGACCATTAAAGGTGCAGTTGCCCATAGCAACCAATCAGATCGCTTCTTTCATTTTTAAAGATTTTGAAAAATACAAGATGCGATCTGATTGGTTGCTAAGGGCAACTGGTCAACTTTTACTCTGCACGGGTTTTGATAAATCTTCCCCTATATGATTTCATACTTTACTATTGTCGCTAGTATTGCGTAAATTACTTCTATTAGAAAATCGTAACCCTTTCGGTACTTATCAGCTGCTGTTTGCTACAGAGGAAGTTCTTTTCTTTTTGAATTTCTTCTGTCTGACCACAGTGCTCTCTGCTGACACCTCTCTGTCTCAGGAACTGTCCAGAGCAGGAGAGGTTTGCTATGGAGATTTGCTCCTGCTCTGGACAGTTCCTAAAAACGACAGAGGTGTCAGCAGAGTGCACTGTGGTCAGACAGAAAAGAAATTCAAAAAGAAAAGAACTTCCTGTGGACCATACAGCAGCTGACAAGTACTGGAAGGTTTAAGATTTTTAAACAGAAGTAATTTGCTAATTTGCTTAACTTCCTGGCACCATTTGATTTTCAAAACATTCTTTTCCACCGGAGTACCCCTTTAATACCGGAATCTACTACAGTTCTGCTGAACCAGACTTATATCCCCATAGAATGGTCTCCAAACTATGGACCTCCAGATGTTGCAAAACTACAACTCCAAGCATTGCCGGACAGCCGTTGGCTGTCCGGCAATGCTTGGAGTTGTAGTTTTGCAACATCTCGAGTTCCACAATTTGGAGACCTCTATGGTAAGTCCTGTTTAGAAGTGTCAGTCAAGGTATTTTGGCCACAGGACAGTGGCCTTAATCCCAGTATAGAGCAAGACATCTGTATTTCTCTGGTTTAGGATGCGTTCACACGCTATTACTAGCAGCGGGTTTCACACAGCGGGAAACCTGCTGCGAGTTACACTACCATTGATTTGAACGGGTCCACAGACAGTCCGCAATAGTGTCAGATTTGCGGACTGTCCACGGACCCATTTAAATCAATGGTAGCGTAACTCACAGCGGGTCTCCCGCAGCGGCAAACTCGCAGCTAGCTACTAGCGTGTGAACGCACCCTTAGGCTGGGTTCACACCACGTTTTTCAAATACGGTTACCGTATACGGTTTTCCACTAAAAAACGTATGGCAAAAACCGTATGCAACCGTATACAACCGTATGACTCCAAATTAAAACGTATACGGTTTTTCCCCGTATACGGTTCCAAAACATACGTACGGTTCTATCCGTTTGCATCAATTTTTGCCAACTGTTTTGCTATTTTGTTGGAATTAGTTTTCCAGCAATTTAATAAAGCTACTATTGTTCTATTGAAATTCCAATCTGCGCATGTGTCAACTCCAAAAACAGATTAGAAAAACCGTGTGCAACCGTATTCTGAAATTCTGTGTACGGTTCTCATAGACAACAATGTTTAAAGAACCGCATACGGTTCGCATACGGTTTTCCAACCGGAGGCAAAAACGTGGTCGACAGCGTTTTTGCCTACGGTTGAAAAATCAGCAAAACCGTATCTGAGGCAAAACGGATGCAACCGTACACAACATTTGGAATACGGTTTACTATGCATTCTCTATGCATACAGTTTCGGATAGGGTCGTATACGTTTTTTTGCGGAAAACTGAATACGGTTACCGTATTTGAAAAACGTGGTGTGAACCCAGCCTTACTCTTATATTGAGCACAGGTTATAATGGTCAGGTGGACCATGTGGATCATTCCTGACCAGTAAGGCTATGTTCACACCATGGAATATCCACACAGAAAATCTCCTTGCAGACACTTTGGAGACTGCGGGCTCCGGCATAACATGCACTAGGACTGCACAGGAATGAATCCTGTTAAATTCAACGGGACTCTGCTGCAGCGGAATTCCGCATGGAAATTCCGACGTGTGAACATAGCCTAAAAGTTTATTTTTCGGATATGGACTTGGGACTGTATGGTGGACTTAGGACTGTTCTTTTGGGGGTGGAGGTGAGTGCTGTTAATGAGGAGGCAGGGTGGGCTAGGGGTGGGAAACAGGGTTTGTGTTTTTTCTGTATGAAAATGTTAACATTTTATTTAAAAAAAAACATCTGATTAAAAAAAAACAAAAAAACATTCTACATTACAGATGCAGAATTATAAAGCCGGTGTCCATGGTTTGCAGAACAGACTGTTCTGTATCTTGGTGATATCCCTTCATTGGTTTAACTAGTTTGCTGTCCACAAATCTTTATCCATGCTGTCTCGTACTACAATGTCTGCACGATCCTAGCCCCGATTGGCGCTGGCCGCATTTGGAACCTCCAGACAGAACTTTTTATTTTTAACCTAGCCTTAGGGTGGCACACTGCACGTATAGGTGTTTAAAATAATGCCTACCTATCCATCCCAGAACTTTATTTGAGCTGGTTGTACAGAATAAAAAAAAAACATGGCTGGTTTCTTCCAGAAACAGCACCACACATTTCCTCAGGATGTCTGAGGTATTTCAGCTCCACTAAAACAAATGGGAATAAGGTGCAATACCTCACCCAAACTCTAGATAGGTTTTTGTGAAAAAAAGAAAGCAGCTATGTTTTGTTAAAGGGGGACCTTCAGTGGAAAAACATTTTTTTTTTTTTTTACTTATCAGCTGCTGTATACTACAGAAGAAGTTCTTTTCTTTTTGAATTTCTTTTCTGTCTGACCACAGTGCTCTCTGCTGACACCTCTGTCCATTTTAGGAACTGTCCAGAGCAGAAGCAAATCCCTATAGAAAACCTATCCTGCGCTGGACAGTTCCTGACATGGAATAGACATTAGCTGATACTGATATATTTACCTAATTCTTATGGGAAGATCAGATTTCACTGTTTAAAAAAAATTGAATCATTTCGTGGTACTAAACTTTCCCATGAGTTAAAACTTTCTGCGGCAAATCAAACAATTATTGTGGGTTTTTCATTTCAACAACACCCAGTCTATCCCACTCCGCCTCTGCAATTCCATGAATAAACATGTGGGTGGATTCCGACGCTCAGCAGTCTGTGCTCCCATTTCATCAGATGAACAATGGGTTATTCACTCGGTTTTAGACAAGTGTTATTCTTTATCATTATGTATCGTTTGTTTTATGTTAACTAGAAGACTTCATGTAGATTCTACCACCGTGCTCCCTCTAAGGGTACATTCACATGGGCCGCATTGTCACATGGAAACATTCTACGAGCTGTCACCATGAACTGCTTCGCCAAGTAGTCTTTGGCTACATGGCTACTACAGGTAGAACAAGCTGAAAGAACCTGTGTCACTCATATACATCAAGTAGCTAAAAACTCTGTGGTAGCCCTTGGGGGGTGTATGGTAGTTGGGGAGTTGTTTCAGTAGATGAGGGGTTAATGTTAACCCTATAGTTCGTGACGCCAGGCTGCGGTAATTCTCCGGCCTATCGCCGCCCTTCCCAGTAACGATAGGTGCATGCATAAAATGACTGAAGGTCCACAAGGTACTTGAACTTGAATAACTTTACTTAAATGCTTGCGGTACATCCAATGAACAGTAACAGTCTCAGGAATACAGTCTCTATCTATTGCAATGACTGACAGTTGTTGCGGACCTTGACTTCTCATAAAAGTCTCTGAATTAGGGAATATTGCGAAGATCCGTCCGGATTTAGGGGATAAATAAGGTCCGGTGATCTTGCAGAGTGTTTAGGGATTGACACACTCACAATTTAGCAGATATCAGCTGTCGCCGCAAGGCTCAGGCCTAAACTCACTGATGACAGCAGCACAGATCCTTTCTCGTCAACAGCCAAGAACAGCCCACAAGGAATGAGAGTGAGCAATGGCCGCTGCTCCCTTATATGGGCAAGGGCAGGGCCGCTTTTACTGGTCCAATCAACTGTCACTCACCGTTACAAGCAGTGATGGGATATAAACGTCACAGGGGCCTACAAAGGTCCTTAAGCATAAAACCATAGAGTTCACCCGGTCACGTGACCCGCAGGTCCTGTTCCGCTATGCATAGGTAATTGCCCAGGGCCCCCATATCCAAAAGGGCCCCCTGAACTCTAGGAACATTACTGCATTTTACCACGATTTGCGCAAAATCGCGGCAAAAATTATGCAGTTTTATGCATATTGCAGCAGACTAAAGTAATGTGATAGTGACCCTGTGGGAACCCGGGCTTCAGAGAAGCCACAGAGCAGAATTGAAACTCACACTGTATGGTAAAGGACCTTCCGAATGATGTAATCGCAGGTCCTTTACTATACAGTGTACATAGAGGAGGAGGAGGGGGTAATAGGGAAAAGCATGGGGGGAGGGGGCTGTGAGGAAGGTGGGGGGACCAGTACATGTGATGAGGGGCATATAAACTGTATATAGGGGGTAAAGTTTGCAATATATGGGGGTATAGGTAGCAGTATATGGGGAGCATAGGAAGCAGAGTATAATGGGAGAAGGGGGCATAAGGAGCAGTATATGTGATAGGGGGTCATAGGGAGCAGTAAATATGTGATAGGGGGTCATAGGGAGCAGTATATATGTGATAGGAGGTCACAGGGAGCAGTATATATGTGATAGAAGGTCATAGGGAGCAGTATATTTGTGAAATACGGGGTCATACAGAACAGTATGTGTGAGATAGGAGGTCATAGGGAGCAGTATATATGTGAAATACGGGGTCATACAGAATAGTATATGTGAGATAGGGGGACATACATAGCAGTATATGGGAGATAGGGGACATATGCAGCATTATATGTGAGATAGGGAACATACGGAGCAGTATATGTGAGATAGGGGTCATATGGAGCAGTATATGTGAGACATGGGGTCATACAGAAAACTATGTATTAGAGAGGGCCATGGGGAGCAATGTGTGGAGGGAGGAGGGTCTTTTGGTCCGGTCTGAGGTCTGTACACCAAAGGTCATCACAATACACAGAATATCTGATCGGTGAGACCAGACCCCTGGGACCACCACCGATCATGAGGAGAGAGGTCCCTTGTTCCCCAAATGAATGGAGCAGCAGCACATGATCACCTGCAGCTCCATTTGTTCTCTATGGGACTTATAAACATTGCTGATCGCTGCACTCACATGTATGGAGATCCCATAGAGAATGAATGGAATAACATCGGTTCATGTGCTGTTGCTTTAATCACCCAGGGGTTCCAGTGGTCGGATCCTACCTATTAGATTTTTACACTGTCCCCTAGGTATGCTGTAGACATGGTAATGGGGCAGCAGCAAGCAAAGCAGGTTGTCCGTGTAAAGGATGGGGGTTGTGTTACTATAGAGTTTTGGGTAGACTGCAGAAGGGGCCACAGATGTCTTGGTATAGTCTTTAGTCATCAGGAGACATCATCATATTTGCCTGGGCTGGATGGAAAAGAGAACATATACAATCAGAGAAGACGCCCCATGTGGTCACTGGATTTAATAGTCCTGTAAGCTGTGACTGCTTCTGATCAAGTGAGAGCTGCTCTAACATGGCCACAATAAAGGAATGTTTTAGGGTCTGATTTATTTTAATGGTTAAAGTGCAACTGTCGCATAAAAATAAGTCCATAACCATCAGCACAGCCTACGAGCTGATCACTGATATACTGCAGCCTACAAGCTGATCACTGGTATACTGCAGCCTACGAGCTGATCACTGGTATACTACAGCCTACGAGCTGATCACTGGTATACTACAGCCTACGAGCTGATCACTGGTATACTGTAAGCTGTGACTGCTTCTGATCAAGTGAGAGCTGCTCTAACATGGCCACAATACAGGAATGTTTTAGGGTCTGATTTATTTTAATGGTTAAAGTGCAACTGTCGCATAAAAATAAGTCCATAACCATCAGCACAGCCTACGAGCTGATCACTGATATACTGCAGCCTACAAGCTGATCACTGGTATACTGCAGCCTACGAGCTGATCACTGGTATACTACAGCCTACGAGCTGATCACTGGTATACTGCGGCCTACGAGCTGATCACTGGTATAATGCAACCTATGAGCTGATCTCTGGTATACTGCAGCCTACGAGCTGATCACTGGTATACTGCGGCCTACGAGCTGATCACTGGTATACTGCGGCCTATGAGCTGATCACTGGTATACTGCAGCCTACGAGCTGATCATTGGTATACTGCAGCCTACGAGCTGATCACTGGTATACTGCAACCTATGAGCTGATCTCTGGTATACTGCAGCCTACGAGCTGATCACTGGTATACTGCAGCCTATGAGCTGATCACTGGTATACCGCAGAATAGGAACTAATCACTGGTATAATGCAGCCTATGAGCTGATCACTGGTATACTGCAGCCTACGAGTTGATCACCGATATACTGAAGCCTACGAGCTGATCACTGGTATACTGCAGCCTACGAGCTGATCACTGGTATACCGCAGAATAGGAACTAATCACTGGTATAATGCAGCCTATGAGCTGATCACTGGTATACTGCAGCCTACGAGTTGATCACCGATATACTGCAGCCTACGAGCTGATCACTGGTATACTGCAGCCTACGAGCTGATCACTGGTATACTGCGGCCTAAGAGCGTATCACTGATATACTGCGGCCTATGAGCTGATCACTGATATACTGCAGCCTATGAGCTGATCACTGGTATACTGCAGCCTACGAGCTGATCACTGGTATACTGCAGCCTACGAGCTGATCACTGGTATACTGCAGCCTACTAGCTGATCACTGGTATACTGCGGCCTACGAGCTGATCACTGGTATACTGCGGCCTAAGAGCTTATCACTGGTATATTGCAGCCTACGAGCTGAATCACTCGTATACTGCGGCCTACGAGCTGATCACTTGTATACTGCAGCCTACGAGCTGATCGCTGGTATACTGCGGCCTACGAGCTGATCACTGGTATACTGCGGCCTAAGAGCTGATCACTGGTATACTGCAGCCTACAAGCTTATCACTGGTATAAAGCGGCCTATGAGGTGATCACTGATATACTGTGGCCTACGAGCTGGTCACTGGTATAATGCAGCCTACGACCTGATCACTAGTATACAGCAGCCTACGAGCTGATCACTGGTATACTGCACCCTACGAGCTGATCACAGGTATACTGCGGCCTACGAGCCGATCACTGGTATACTGTAAGCTGTGACTGCTTCTGATCAAGTGAGAGCTGCTCTAACATGGCCACAATACAGGAATGTTTTAGGGTCTGATTTATTTTAATGGTTAAAGTGCAACTGTCGCATAAAAATAAGTCCATAACCATCAGCACAGCCTACGAGCTGATCACTGATATACTGCAGCCTACAAGCTGATCACTGGTATACTGCAGCCTACAAGCTGATCACTGGTATAATGCAGCCTACGAGCTGATCACTGGTATACTGCGGCCTACGAGCTGACCACTGGTATACTGCGGCCTACGAGCTGATCACTGGTATACTGCGGCCTATGAGCTGATCACTGGTATACTGCAGCCTACGAGCTGATCACTGGTATACTGCAGCCTACGAGCTGATCACTGGTATACTGCAACCTATGAGCTGATCTCTGGTATACTGCAGCCTACGAGCTGATCACTGGTATACTGTGGCCTACGAGCTGATCACTGGTATACCGCAGAATAGGAACTAATAACTGGTATAATGCAGCCTATGAGCTGATCACTGGTATACTGCAGCCTACGAGTTGATCACCGATATACTGCAGCCTACGAGCTGATCACTGGTATACTGCAGCCTAAGAGCTGATCACTGATATACTGCGGCCTAAGAGCATATCACTGGTATACTGCGGCCTATGAGCTGATCACTGATATACTGCAGCCTATGAGCTGATCACTGGTATACTGCAGCCTACGAGCTGATCACTGGTATACTGCAGCCTACGAGCTGATCACTGGTATACTGCAGCCTACGAGCTGATCACTGGTATACTGCGGCCTAAGAGCTTATCACTGGTATATTGCAGCCTACGAGCTGAATCACTGGTATACTGCGGCCTACGAGCTGATCACTTGTATACTGCAGCCTACGAGCTGATCACTGCCATACTGCGGCCTACGAGCTGATCACTGGTATACTGCAGCCTAAGAGCTGATCACTGGTATACTGCAGCCTACAAGCTTATCACTGGTATAAAGCGGCCTACGAGGTGATCACTGATATACTGTGGCCTACGAGCTGGTCACTGGTATAATGCAGCCTACAACCTGATCACTAGTATACAGCAGCCTACGAGCTGATCACTGGTATACTGCACCCTACGAGCTGATCACAGGTATATTGCGGCCTACAAGCCGATCACTGGTATACTGCAGTCTACGAGCTGATCACTGGTATACTGCAGCCTACGAGGTGATCACTGGTATACGGCAGCCTACGAGCTAATAACTGGTATACTGCGGCCTACGAGCTAATCACTGGTATAATGCAGCTACGAGCTGATCACTAGTATACTGTAGCCTACGAGCTGATCACTGGTATACTGCAGCCTACAATCTGATCACTGGTATACTGCAGCCTACGAGCTGATCACTGGTATACTGCAGCCTACGAGCTGATCACTGGTATACTGCGGCCTACGAGCTGATCACTGGTATACTGCAGACTACGAGCTGATCACTGGTATACTGCGGCCTACGAGCTGATCACTGGTATACTGCAGCCATCTCTCTGTTTTGGCACTTTGTGTCTTCTATGCTGTAAAAATTACTTTTACCCACAGTTGCCAAAAGTCAGAGAGGAGTGGCCAGGGATCTACAATGCCCCGGGCTGCCAAGCCTCTCTTCTCTGGAATCACAGCACTGCCCCAGTCTGACTGGCACGCAGCTCTGTTTCTTTCTCAGTAAGTGAGCGGTGCTGGGGAGGTGCTGTGATGTCGGAAAAGAGATTGCAGATCCCTGATTACGCCTCTCTGCCTTTTGACAACTGTAGATAAATGTCATTTTTACAGAATAGAAGACAAGTAGTGCCAAAACACATGTATGGCTGCAGTATACCAGTGATCGGCTTGTGCTGTGCTGACAGGTTATTGACCTATTTTTATGTGACAGTTGCGCTTTAAACAAAAAGTTTTCACTATGGGGGAGATTTATGAAAGCCTATATAGAGGATGCTATTCTCATTTTTAAAGAGGCCTCTGATCGGTTTCTGTGGGCAACTCCACCACTGATCCTCTGCACAGGTTTTCATAAATCTTCCCCTATATAGCTTAGATTTGGACCCTATAATGTATTTGTGTTATGGCCTTCAGCTGTGATGCAGCACAATTCAACATGGTGATCTTTGGTCATGGGCCCCATTTTTATTTTTGCCCAGGGCCACACTTAGTCTAAAACCGGCCCTGGACAGAAGCAACCTCCATTGCAGTTAAAGGAGAACTTTAGCTACTTTAAGCAACTTTAATGTACCTTCCTCCGCTCCCCTGGTGCAACCAATATCATCATCCCATCCTTCAGCTTTTCTTCAGGCATTTGGTGCCCTACTCGTCAAACTTTGACTCAGCTAATCACCGGTGGCAGCGATGTCCCGCCTCGACCGGTAAAAGGCTGAGTGGCAGTGGGATATAACAGACACGGGCACCAGAAAGAAAGCCAGATCCATTACATGACACTGCTGTTCAGCCTATCACAGCAATGGTGGGGCATCACTGTGGCCAGTGATTAGCTGAGCCGCAGTTTGAAGTGTTGGGCACCAAAAGCCTAAAGAAGGTTGGAAGACAGGACAGAGATATCAGTGGTACTGAGGGAGCAGCAGAAGGTAAGTTCTCCTTTAAGAAGAAAATACCATATTGGCAACCAGATGAATATCTCCTGAAAGGCTGCATCGATAACCTGGTAAGAAGCATTAGAAACAGGATCGCCATCATCTACCTGTATATTCAGGTTAGTGTAGGTGACCCTAATGTCATTTTCACTTTAGGGCTGGCCAAATATATGGGCACTGTCAGATACAAAAAGGTTTAATATGTTGTAAATCATTGCAAAACAATAAGTTTTGCAATTGCTTTCATCTGAAAATTTTCACTAATTCATGCCGAAAAAAACTGTCAAAAAAATTCCCCCCTGCCTGCTTGGACACATACCAGTCCGGCCGTGTCCAGCTGTCATCACCTACATCATGGACACAGGTGGTGATTGACAGGGCTGCATGTATGCTTGCCCCCGGCCCTCACTCTGCCTGTGTAAGCGCGTAGCCAGGAGAGAGGACAGGGTAAGGAAAGATCTGCACTGCCTGTGTGGTGAAAATTCCTGCTTCCCTCCAGATTCGGTCAGCTATGAGGGAAGCAGCAGTTTTCACCACCCCGGAGCTCCACAACAGCTGGTGCAGCTTCGGGGTCCGCTCCGCACATTATACAGCCCTCTCTCCACCAGCCACTGCTAATGTTGCCACCAGCCGCTGCCACTCACATGTCCGCCTGCTGAGTTGCTCACATGCCTGCCGCCAACTCCCAGCATGCCCTGACTGTGGACATTCTGGGAGTTGTAGTAATGTTAAGTTCGGGCAGATGCCTACTCACATCTCCCCTGGAATTAGCAGAACTACAACTCCTAGCATGCCCTGACATTGAGGACATGCTGGGAGTTGTAGTTTTGCTAATGCTAGGGGAGATGTGAGCAGACAGCATACTGAGGGAGGGGGCAGAGACCTGCACAGTGAGGCCTTGGAGAGGAATTTAAGCAAGTGAGCTACAATAAAAGCGTAATAAAAAAAAAATAATAAAGATGCTAGACACGTAAACATTTGATGTACATGGTCAGGATTAGGTAACTGAGTAATATATAAAAAAAAAAAAACATTTTTTGTTGGATCTGACGGGTACGCTTTAAGGCCTTCAGGGCTAAGAGATTTGTTCATGAAAGCTTTCCAACTTTTTTTTACTTTACCGTATAATGTTATTATTTTAGAATTCCAAGGCCTTATTGTCAGTGTTACACCTGTAAGGTTCCGACTTTGTAAGGACCCTGACTGCCATGGTACCACTTTGGCACCCCCAATGACATTGTGAGTAAACCAATGGGCTGACAGATGTAGTCTCGCTCACTCTCTCTCTGTACATGCTGTAGTCCCTATTGACTGTGGTATGTAAAGTGTTAAACAGCTAAGCCTCTGGGCTTTTCCTGGTTCTATTACAGCAGGATCCTGGCTGTCAGTGAAGTGGATTTGGCGAGGCTACAGTTTCCTGCACAGCAGATGGCCAGGAGTGCTGATGTGTAGGGAAAGACTGTAAAGGGACCCCAGCGCTGCTTAAGAGCATAGTAAAGACTGTGGGGAATGTTGGCAAACAGAACTCACCGTGCAGAAAGTGATGACATTTCTGTGGTGGGAAACCCCTTCATCTTGTGCCCCCTGTATTTAGTTTGGTTACTTTTACATACATACATACACATGAGAGTTATATTCTTTGCAACATATATCATTGACCATAGGTCCAAAAGAAAAGACTCCTGGGATCCGCAAATATCGCAAGAACTAGCAAATTGACCTTAAAGGGGTACTCCCCTGGAAAACATATTTTTAAATCACCTGGTACCAGAAAGTTAAAGAGATTTGTAAATTTCTTCTATTTAAAAATCTTCACCTTTCTGTACTTATCATCTGCTGTATACTACAGAAGAAGTTCTTTGATTTGTATGTCTGAACACAGTGCTCACTGCTGACACCTCTGTCCGTGTCAGGAACTGTGCAGAGCAGGAGCAAATCCCCATAGAAAACCTATCCTACTCCGGACAGTTCCTAAAATGGACAGACGTGTCAGGAGAGAGCACTGTGGTCAGGTAGAAAGGGAATTCAAAAAGAAAAGGACTTCCTGTGGAGCATACAGCAGCTGATAAGTACTGGAAGGATTTAGATTTTTAAATAGAAGTCATTTACAAATCTGTTTAACTTTCTGGCACCAGTTGATTTAAAGAAAAATGTTTTCCAGGGAAGTACCCCCCTTTAAAGAAAGAGTCCACTTGACTGTTTTCTTTAAATTTTCTGCCATTAAAATAATAATCTTTAACTTACCTCCCACCGCTCCCAGATACCTGTCTCCCGTCCTCTGGCCCCAATCTTTTTCCTGGTTTTGGGGCCTGACACTTCACACTATGGCCGCAGTGATATCCTGCTTCGGCAGGTGATAGGTTGAGCAGCAGCGTCATGCAATGGGCTAACGCCCCGCCTTTGTTTTGGTGCCCTGTTCCCTTACATCAGACGGCCGCTCAGCCTATGACTGGCCGAGGTGGGACATCTCTGCATACGGTAATTAGCTGAGCCTCAGGGAGACCATTTAAAGAAACATAAAAACATAGGGCCCCAAAAATAGAAAGAAGACCAGGGTCGGAGAACAGGAGACTTATTCTGGCAGCACTGGGGGATGCGGTAGGTGGTAAGTAAAAGTTTATTATTTTTATTGTGGCAGCCTGGGCATATAGGATAAATAAAAAAAAATTGCATAGGTACCCCTTTAATGTCTAAATATTTCCATTTAATTTCTAGTTTTGCAGTGTTCTCCATCCTGTTTCCAGCTGTTTCAAAACTAAACTCCCTACGTGCCCTGGCAGCCAATGGCTAAATTATTGTATCACATTTAGTATAAAATATTGTATTGAGCAAAGTAGTGAATAAAGTTTACTTGGCTGTACCTTGGAATTCCAATTTCCCAGTGTATAATGCAGATAAAAGAAGTTCAACAGTACAGTTCTTTCTAAATCCATACATCCTCGTGATGTTATTTTCCCCAGTATATTAGCAGGCTAGAATTATTTTCCATCTGAACGATCATGTGCATAAAATGTTAATTAAAACACTGACTACGAAGGTAGAAAACATGCACTCAGCCCCAGCATGTGGGAGCTAATAGCTTTATTAGTATTCAAGGAAAACTACGTCTTCTCCTGTGCTCCAGCACAACAATAAAATGACAAGTTAGACAAACTAACAGATACTCAAAAGAGATACATTCTTCAACAAACGTAAGTTGCGTTCTGGCAGCTTAACCCTTCCCTACAGTTTACTGCTAGCGGGAAATGTAATAATAACAAAATCCAGGGTAAGAAAATCACATCTGCACTCACCTGTTTAAATTCACTTTATTTCATCATCTTCAAAGAACTGAAAAGCCGGCCTTGGTGGCATCGGGAAACAAAAAATGCAACAGCCGACGTTGTGCGGCTGGGCGGCAACAAACTGGTTTTGCGGGTATTCTGCTTCCTCTGGCCTCCAGAGGAGGCCAGAGGAAGCGGAATACCCGCAAAACCAGGAGGCCAGAGGAAGCGGAATACCCGCAAAACCAGTTTGTTGCCGCCTAGCCGCACAGCGGCGGCTGTTGCATTTTTTGTTTCCCGATCCCACCAAGGCCGGCTTTTTAGTTCTTTGAAGATGAGGAAATAAAGTGAATTTAAACAGGTGAGTGCAGATGTGATTTTCTAACCCTGGATTCTGTTTGGATGTCTTTGCTCCACGTGCATCTCGCACCCCTGTCCTCTGGACATTACTCTCCCCTCATGTGACCACTGTTCTTGCTCTATGAATTAACGTTGAGTGGTGCCATCCCATCTCTCCTCTACTGCCTCCGTAATAATAACAAAACCTGCAAAGGTGTTGATGCCTCTAAATCCTCCTAAAGTCTATCATCACCTACGCCTAATATGTGCAATAAGCTATTTATAGTTTGACTTTACCACAGACTAACCCACCCATTATCTCCATATACATGCAGAGTAGCAGGGTTAATATATATATATTTTTTGACAGCACATTGATCAAATTAAAGGAGTTATCTGTGACTACAGAAATGATGGCCTATCCTGGGATAGATTTAGGGGCGGTAAAACTCATGGCCTTCATGTCGCTCAACCACATTGCCAAAAGGAGGTCCGGTGAGGGGCACACGTAAATGTTCATGTATTCTCAATGTGGCTGCATATGTCTCTGACAACAAAAGGGTCGGCAGTTGAAATATTGGGATGCACCATACACGTAAGTGAGTCGCCTGATCACCCCACAGGTGGCAAACTTTGGACTAAAGTATATGGAGACCTTTAGATAAACTCTAGTTATGGAACACATGATCACTCTTACAGCTGCACCCATGAGATGCCATGTACACAACAAGATAAGGGTCTAGTTATGGGACACATGACTCTTACAACTGCACACATGAAATGCCATTCGTGCAACAAGACAAGGTCTAGTTATAGGACACATGGTCACTCTTACAACTATACACATGAGATACCAAGCATGCAACAAGATGAGGTCTAGTTATGGGACACCCTATCCCTGTTATAACTGTACACATGATATACCATGAATGCAACATTGTGCCACTCCAATGAATGAGCTGTAGAATTTAATGTGAAAGATAAATAAAGTATGTGAGTCAGAATTTTGGCATCATTTGTGCCATAAAAAAACAAAACTGGCACTTGTGTTATTAGGCACAATGTCAAAAATAATTAGCCACAAATAATAGAGATGTGTGCCATGTTTGACGAAGGGGCTGGGCTTAGCAGAAAATGGGTGTGGTTTTCCCACATAAAGGGACATAGCTTAAATATAACAAGAACATTTTGGCACACATTTGTGGTTTAAAAGTAAGCCAATTTTAAAGTGTTCTAAAACTTAGACAAGATACTTTTAAAGATAGACCACATTTAGAAACAGCCAGAGAAACAGTTAAGAATTGGGTGAACTCTAAGACTATCTAGTATAAGTTGAAACTGTCTAAGAAAGACAATTTTTATTTATCTCCCCCTTTTTTTTATGGCTCTAGACCTGGCTGGCACCATCCTATGTGTTTTACGTAAATGTCATACTGTTTAGAAATTGATTTTATAATTGTCAATAACAAAAAAGAGCATACATGCACTCACCGCCGGGACGGTATCAGCGCGTCCGGGAGTTTACGGGGTCATGCAGAGACAAAGTGGAGCGCGTTTAGAGGCAATGCCAGCCGTTTCGTACAATACTTTATGGTGAAGCTCCATGTTTGATGTCGATTGGGTCATATGGTGAAATATAGCATTTTACAATATTTTTGTGTAACTTTTTGCTGTTTTTCATCTACTTTTTACGGTACTAAAAACTCAACTCTTTTTTCTGATGGTTTTCAGGTAACTAGGGTTATAAAACTTTATCTGTCAATAAGTCTAAGCCGGTTTGCAGCAACATTATGCCAACTTTACAAGTAATCAATGCAGACAGTTTTCTGTAGAAAATGTAATGACTATACCATAGTTATTGTAGTGCTTTTATCATTTGTAGAATTGTTCTTATTTTCTTCTGCCATTATTTCTTGTTTATACATATCTTTCATTTTGTTTTGACCTGTAGGATCATAGCAGAAACAACTACCCTCCCACGTACCCTGGGTGAGCTGCAGCTGTATCGAGTTCTACAGAGAGCCAACTTATTAGGTTATTATGATACCTTCATCCAGCAGGGAGGTGATGATGTTCAGCAGTTATGTGAGGCTGGAGAAGAAGAATTCTTGGAAATTATGTCTTTGGTTGGCATGGCTACAAAGCCACTCCACGTCAGACGGCTGCAAAAGGCCTTACGAGATTGGGCTACTAATCCAGGACTATTTAACCAGCCCCCATTGAACAGCGTCCCTCTCAGTGCCAGTATACCATTGTTTAAGATATCAGAAACAATGGGCAGAGTAGCCCGACCATGCAATGGACATGTTGGTAACATCGAAACTTTAAACAAAGGAATTAGTGGTTTTGTTCTTCCAGAACAACAAGACCAGCTTGGTAAAAGATCTCCTTCCCAACTAGATAACAGGCCATGGACAGTGCAAGTGTCTCCAGAACTAAATGAAGGAGATGATGAAGATGTTGATGATGATGAAGATGGGAGAGGAACTCAATATGCAACAGCAGGTGAAAGATTAGATCCTGAGCTGGCACATGTGATCTCTGAAAGCGTTGAGAGGCTAATGAAAGGCTTACCGCGGGGAGATATAACTGAGGCGCGATCCATGCTGAAAATAAACAAAAAATTGGGACGATCACTAGGCCATATCTTTCAGATCCCAGAGGGAGGGCCAAAAAAAGAAAGGGAGATTCGAAGACACAGTGCTATTTATGGAAGAAGTGACTCGAAGAGGCGGGAAGGAAAGAGACTCACTCTGCATGAGGTCAGCAAGCTCATTTGCTTCCACTGCAAAATTTCACAGGAAATAAATAATGCTTATATATGTCACTCAGTCATGCAGATGTTTTACATGCTTTTTATGTGGAATAAAAAAAGACTTCAAGGAGAAACCAGGATTTTCGGCGCTGACCATAGAGAAGGTATCGGAGCCCAGGTAAAGGAAAGAGGTTTATTAGCAACGCGTTTCACCGCACTTGCGCGGCTTCATCAGGCTGAATGAGTAGCCTGATGAAGCCGCGCAAGCGCGGTGAAACGCTTTGCTAATAAACCTCTTTCCTTTACCTGGGCTCCGATACCTTTTCTATGGTCAGCGCCGAAAATCCTGGTTTCTCCTTGAAGTCTTGTTTTATTCCACACACCCTCCAGGAAGGCTGCAGACAACAGGATTGTGATCCTTAAAATCACATGCAATCAGCATAGTTGTGTATGTCTTCACACAACTTAGCAGGGTGAGCACGGAGATCGCAGTAATTTTCCTCTCTACCCTCTTGCTGGCTTTACTACTCAGGGAACGCCTTTCCTCTTTTCTCCTTTTTTTAATGCTTTTTATGTGTATAGTGTCTGTATTTTGCTCCATTCTGCTGCTCACTTATAATGACATCCACTTCTCAGGAAGAGGCATGTCCGAAGCAAGCACTGAGCCTGTCCTCACTCACTATGCATTCACTTCCTCCCTGAATCTGCTGTGCTGGGTCTCTTCATCCAATCACTGCAGGCTGCTCTGTAACCCCCTCCTCTCTCTTTTCATGCTGCACTCTGTTAGGACAGAGGAGTGCTAGGCCCACCCTCACTTCCTGGGCGTTGTCCCAGCCTGTGTTTCAGCTTGAACAAAGATGATGCTGCAGTCAGACAGGATTATATTCTGGATGGTATGGGGATGTCTATAAAATGGAAAAAAAAAAACATTTCATAATGAGGTATATTGAAAAGGTTAACGTTTTCACAAACACAAACATGTTTTCTCATTAATTTCGAGCATTGTAAACTTTTCCCTGTGCCAAAATATCTTTTTCCAGCAGTTCCAAAGGGATTTTTTGCACAACAAAAATGCAGAAATTTCTTCTGAAAATCACTATAGTAAAATTTTTGAGGAGCAGCATTTGGCGCAAATCCAAAGGCAAGTGGCATGCGCCACAAAAGAGGGGCAAAAAAAAGTTCAATTAATACCCCCAATGAATATTCTATTTACATAGAACAGGAAGATCCATTCTTTCTCTCTTTGTAGGGCATGCAATTTTATTATTATTATTATTATTATTATTATTATTATTATTTCTATAACAGTAATATGATGCCTATTAATAAACTGAAATTCCATAATAATATCTATTAATAAATACCCATTATGGATAAGCAGGTATGATAATGCCAATGAAATCCCATACACCGCAGCATAACTAATGCCCTGGAACGGGAGAGATGAGCTGATGCTAGTCATGCTCCCCGCGCAGCCTCTCTCCATGCTTGTATCATAATAACTCAAGCACCGAGAGCTCTAATGTACTGTGTGGGGGTGGAAGGAACACAGCAGTGCCAGCTCATCTGAAGTGCTTGGAAATAAGCAGTTGTCATATGAAGCGCACACAACACTTAAAAGAGTTAAAATATGGCTATTTTGCAGCCTATTTATATACTTTTCTAAACAAAAATATCAGGCCACCTTAATAGGGAACATTTTACGCTTCCTTTTTACATATTTCGTCCCTGTCCTCTGTGGGTTTTGAGATGATTTAGAGAATTTTAGTCAGTAACTAAAGAAAAAAAGCATCTATTAGGCTGGAATTCCACTTGTTTTTTGGGGAGAAAAACGCCAATTCTGCTGCATGGCGTTTTTTTCAGCCAAAAAACACTATGGCAAGATGATAACTGTAAATCAATGAGAAAATGCTAAATAATTTTTCCACTTTTTCAGTTTGGCGGTTTTTTTTTATCCTTATTGCGTTTTTTCACTCTTTTTTGGCGTTTTTCGGCTCCTTGGTGGTTTTGCAAAATCGCAGCATGTTTAGCCTATGGCGTTTTTTCCCCCCATGAAATCCCCCTGAAATCGTGGTGTTTTTCTCCCATAGTAGCCTATGGGAGTAAAAAACCACCAAGAAAAACTGCCATGTGGGTTTTAACTTTGGCGTTTTCGCAGGCGGTTTTCATTCTCTTTTGGACTTAAGCAATCCAAAAAAGTGTTGGAGATACCTTTTTTAATAACATTTCCTAGGGTACCATTAAAAAAATTATACAAAAGATACAGTAGTGATGGAAAAAAATTGTATTTAACAAAATTTATCTTTTTTACAAAATTTATCTTTTTTATAACAACATTTTTATTAATTTTTAAACAGGGATCATTTCTGTGTGCGGGCAGGGCACAAAAAATATAGTCGACAAATCATTAATAATAATGTAGTGTGTGTGTGTGTGTTTCACTTTTTTTATTTTTTTATTTCCATGATGGGAGTAGTTGTACCTGTACTAATTGACAGATCACCCCGGGTTCTGTTGTGATCCTTCTGTATAATGTATAGATGCGGCGGCCGCTCTTCTATGGTTCACTGACGTATATATACACCTATTCATATTTCCCGCAGAGAGCTGTGATTGGCCAGATGGTTCCAGCCAATCACAGCTCTCTGTGGGAAACATGAATAGGTGTGTATATACATCAGTGCAGGGGACCATAGAAGAGCGGCCGGACGTATCTATACATTATACAGGAGGATCACAGCGGGTTACAGGAGAGACATCTGCTGTGATCTTTCCTTAACTGCAAGGTACTACAGCTCCCAACATGGAGCAGAATGTGCTCCATGATGGGTGTAATAATACCTGCAGTTAAGGAAAGATCACAGCAAGTGTCACTCCTGACACCCCCTGCGATCATCCTTCATCCCTGAGAAGTATAGTGCAAAGATGCGGAGCATCTTTGCACTATACTTCGGCCAGTGAAATGAATAGAACATCACTCGTTCATATTTCCCTCTGAGAGTGGTGATTGGCTGCAACCATCCGGCCAATCCCCACTCTGGGTGGAAAATATGAATGAGTGATGTTCTATTCACATCACTGACCGTAGTACAGAGCAGAGATGCGAGCGCTGTATAGAGCCGCTCCACATCTCTGCTATATTATGGATGATCGCATCGGGTGTCAGGATATGTCTATTAGTACAGGTACTACTACTTCCATCATGGAAAAGTCTGTTCCATGCTGGGAGTAGTAGTACTACCTAAAAAAAATTAAAAAAAATTGAGGAAAAAAAGTGAAACACACACACTTTATTTAAAATTAATTAAAAGTTCATTATAAAAAAATTCAACTCAAATGCAAAAACGCCAGAAAAAATGTCAGATGCAGGAAATTGCACTGGCGTTTTTCCTGACATTTTTTTCAGTGAAACAAAATGCTGGAAAAAAAAACCAAGTGGAATCCTAGCTTTAATGTGTCTTCTACGAAATGCATACACTTTATCATAGTAATCCTATCAAAATGATGTATATTTCTCAATCTTTCCAATTCTGCTCACTTACACTTCCATCCTCCCATCATTTGTGGTCCACAATGTTCAACTCTGAATTAGATTATGAATCCCGACATGTATCTATAGCCCATCTTTACTTCTCGACATGTAGCCATCTTCCCATCATTTGTGATCCACAATGTTCACCACTAGATTAGATTGCCAATCCCCACAACTATCCATAACCCATCTGTAGTCCATCCTCCCATCATTTGCGGTCCACAATGTTCACCACTAGATTAGATTGCCAATCCCCACAGGTATCCATAGCCCATCTATAGCCCATCCTCCCACCATTTGTGGTCCACAATATTTAACACTGAATTAGATTGCCAATCCCCACAACTATCTATAACCCATCTGTAGCCCATCCTCGCATCATTCGCGGTCCATCATGTTCAACACTGGATTAGATTGTCAATCCCCACAACTATCCATAGCCCATCTGTAGTCCATCTTCCCATCATTTGTGTCAATACCAATAATTCTACCTATCTATGTTTTGCTCTCTGTATAATCCTACCTCATGTATTCCCTGCTCATATATCCCTACATGTTCTTGCTGTTTCCATACTTTTCTCTGTGACGATAATCATTGTCTTTTATATTTTATTATCAGCTCACGATAAATGAAGCGGCAGCTCAGTGTTGTATGAGGGATAACACCTTGCTCCTTAGGAGGGTAGAGCTCTTCTCCCTAGCAAGACAAGCGGCCCGAGAGAGCTCCTACTTGGCATCTCTGAAGTGTTCTAGGTGAGTCTTCATCCAGTGTATAGAACATATTAAAACTTTGAGTGATTGTCAACTTACCGATTCTTTAGGTCCACAACAGCATAGTGTTGTGCCCTTTGCATTGCCGTGGTGGATCATTTGTTCATTTTTTACACATTTGAGAGGTCAGCCTGAGGTAACTTGGGCCAACAGGTTAAAGGAGTACTGCAGTGAAGGACAATTTATCCCCTATCCAAATAATAGAGGAAAAGGGTCTGCTCGTGAGAGGTCCAATCTCCTGCCCGGCACTCCAGCTCACCTTGCACATGGATTGGGGGTTGGCACACCCCCCATTCATCTCTGTGGGAGAGCTGGAAGTGCCTTGGTTTCTTTGGCTCTCCCATATAGATGAATGGAGGGCGTGTGCCAACCACTGCTCCAGGCACATGAAGAACTGGAACTCCGGGCAGGGAATTTCAGGGGGTCCCAGTGGTCAGACCCCTTGTGATCAGACACATGCCCTAGGCCTTTGATAGGGGATAGATTGTCCTTCACTGCAATACAATGCAATATGCTCTTTGGACCAACCCATAACAGTGCACCAGTGAGCAATAAAACAGAGAAGTAAATTACCCATAGCTTATAGGGGTACTCCACTGGAAAGCATTTTTTTTAATCAACTGGTGCCAGAAAGGTAAGCAGATTTGTATATTACTTCTATTTTAAAATCGTAACCCTTTCAGTACTTATCAGCTGATATATGGTTCACAGGAAGTTCTTTTCTTTTTGAATTTCCTTTCTGTCTGACCACAGTACTCTCTGCTGACACCTCTGTCCATTTTAGGAACTGTCCAGAGTAGGAGAAAATCCCCATAGCAAAACTATCCTGATCTTAACAGTTCCTAAAATGGACAGAGGTGGCAGCAGAGAGCACTGTGGTAAGACAAACGGAAATTCAAAAAGAAAAGAACTTCCTGTGTAGCATTCAGCAGCTGATAAGTACTGGAAGGGTTAATATTTTTAAGTAGAAGTAATTTACAAATCTGTTTAACTTTCTTGCACCAGTTGATTTAAAAAAAATTTTTTTCCAGTGGAGAACCCCTTTAATTGTGCTAGTCATCCAAATTCTGGGCATACATTTTTTTTTTTTTTTTTTATCTCCATAGACCTATCCAGTGCCAAGATATAGGCCTTTTTGTTAATAAGTACATGTTGATCAAGTGCCCAGGGGGCGTTCTCCAGCATGGCATGTGCCCAGGGTTAGCCAGCCCATTTCCTCTTTATCTATTGGCTGTCAAACGGGGTGGGAAGATGCAAGCAGTCCATGGGGCGGTGATAAAGAGGACATGGGCTGGACGTACCTGGGCTCTTCCCATGTTAGGGTACACCCCCTGGGCATTTGAGCCTTGTGTACATATTAACAAAAAGGCTTATATCTTGGCATTGGAAGGAACTATGAAGATAAAAAAAGGTATGGAATTCTGATGACTAGCCATGGGCTTATGTAAACCCCTGTTTTTCTGCTGACAGGCCAGCTTCAAATAAAGTTTAGGGCCTATGGTTCAGTTATTCATAATCTTAACCAATGCATATGCACTGTTATTTGCATCGTTATTCTCAGATACAGGCTGCATTCACATCTCGTTTTTGCAATACGGTTCCCATATCCGGTTTCAGTGTAAAGACCATATGGAACCGTAATGCAAACCATGTATACACATGTCATTGAAAACCGTATGCCAAACGAAGCATCCGGTTGTGCACGTTTTGCATCATTTACGGTTTTATCATTCTACGGTTTTATGTCCGGGTGAAAAAAAACGGATACAATCCATATACGTTTAAAAAAAAAAATGGTGGTCAATGGGAACCGTACAGAACCGTATGTGCGTACGGTTATCATCCAGTTTGCACAATACGGTTTTGCAGTTTGCACATGCGCAGTGCATGCCGAAGGTTCTTCCCACAAATAGAACAAGAAGAAGTTTATTTAATTAAGGACAAACATAAAACCGTATCCGTTATTTTTTTTTCAAAAAACGTATTAAACCGTATGCAACCGGACATCCGTTTTCAAACCGTATACGGTTTAAAACTGTACAGAGGTATATACGGTTCGGTCCGGTTTTGAGACATACGTTTAAAAAAAAAAAAAAAACTGATACGGGAACCATATTGCAAAAACGAGATGTGAATGAAGCCACAGTCTACAGTATACACTTTTTTGCATTAAAGTAGGCCATACTAGTGAAAAGGGTTTTTTCTTTTAGCTGCTACACCGGTGTGTCTCCAGCTGTTGCAAAACTACAACTCCCAGCATGCCCAGACAGCCGTTGGCTGTCTGGGCATGCTGAGAGTTGTAGTTTTGCAACAACTGGAGACATACTGGTTGGGAAACCCAGCTCTACACTATTAGCACACTGCTGTATACACTTGTACTTTGGAGATGCCGGGGTGATAGGCCTTTAAAAAGTGACATTATTATGCAATGTGCAAATATTTGTACCTTTACCTATTTCCCTAACTACGTACGGTGACCCCTGATATCAACCTGTATACCACACCTTTACTTTGTCAGTAGTCAAATAGTGACAGTAGCTTAGGGACAAAGAGGGAGATTTATCAAAATGTGTGTAGAGGAAGAGTGATGCAGTTGCTTCTTTTATTTTTCAGAGGCCTTGTCAAAAATGAAAGAAGCGATCTGATTGGTTGCTATGGGCAACTCAGCAACTTTTCCTCTGGACAGGTTTTAATAAATCTCCCCCTATGTTATTCATTGCTGGTGGTGGGCAGGCTCATGTTAAAGGGATACTCCACCCCTAGCATCTTATCCCCTATCCAAAGGATAGGGGATAAGATGTTAGATTGCGGGGGTCCCGCCGCTGGGGACCCCCGGGATCTCCGCTGCAGCACCCCGCTATCAGTTTGCTCTGTGCAGTAATGACAGCGCGGCACTGCAGCGGAGATCCCGGGGTTCCCAGCGGCGGGACCCCCGCGATCTGACATCTAATCCCCTATCCAAAGGATACTAGGGGCAGAGTGCCCCTTTAACTACTTGTTAGCCCATATAGTTTACTGCTAAATCATATGTCGTTGTTCACAGTTCTACAGTTGTGAAATATACATAGAACATTTTGCTATATTATTGCTAGTTTAAGAAATTCACCCATTAACATCTAATGTATTTCCTTAAGGTTAAACCCTGAGGAGACAGGTGCACCGCCAACAAAAATACCAAAGCAAGAGGTAATGGCAATAAATGTGAACAATTCTCTCTCTTGATAGAATAGATTTTCTGTTATTATTATCCTTGAAGCGTATCTATTGTTATGATCGTTTTTTGGACACATCATAGAACATATGGCTACAAGAATTCTTGTAAAAAAAAATCTTGCAATTGAACACTTTCCAACCCCTGAAATGTAGTTTTTCCTACCTGCACTCCGTCTTTAGACTTGTTTGACAATGATTTTCAGCCCGAGTCCAAAGCCGGAGGTGCTCAGAAAATGACCTGAACCTAGTCATTATCCGACTACCATTGGGTCTGTGCAGGCCATAGGAGTGAATGCGTATGTGCCTGTCCCGTGCCTATACACGCACAGGTACGATTGCATTGGATTTCAGCTTTAGGAATTGTATCCATGCATTTGAGGCACTAATCGTGATGAGAAAATGGTCTTCAAGGAGTTGTTCAGGATTAGAAAAACATGCCTGCTCTCTTCTAGACACAGCACCACTCACACCTGTCCATGGACTGTACTTGGTATTGCAACCCAGCTCTATAAAAGTGAATTAGGCTGAGCTGCTATACCCCTTTATTAAAGGGGTTCTCCACTGCCCTGTCTTCCAGTGCTCCGCTCGCAGCGTCCGGAAGATTATTACTCCGGATGCTGTGTGCGGGCTTCCGTGTTCGAGGCCGCCCCCGCCGCCTCACACCCGCCCCCTCAACAGAAGTCTATGGGAAGGGGGCGCGACCACTGTCACGAGGGGGCGGGCGTGACATCACGAGGGGGCGGCCTTGAACACGGAAGCCTGCACACAGCGTCCGGAGTAATAAACTTCCGGACGCTGCGAGCGGAGCACTGGAAGACAGGGCAGTGGAGAACCCCTTTAATGGAAATTTTGTTCATTTCGGGCTAAGTAGTCAAGTGGGCTGTCCTACTCAGTGAATGCAGATGTGCTGTAACAGACAAGGTACAACCTGGCAGGGTTATCCAGATGTCTGGGAGAAAATTCCGACTTTTTGGCTTGAACGGCGCACAACCTTGGAGTCACATGAGACTTATGTGACTCCTCGGTTGTGCGTCGTTCAAGCCAAAAAGTCGGAATTTTTTCTTAGACAGATATCTGGATTACCCTGCCAGGTTATACCTTGTCTGTTACAGCACATCTGCAAACTCTACCGCTGGTATAGCGGGACAGACGGCCGGCTGCCTCCCGACTCTTCTGCCTACTCAAAGCACAAATCAGTGTTGTGCCTGCCCGCACAACCCTAAAAGGTGAGCATATTACAGTTCATTTACAGATGTTATATGCCTACACCCCTGGATTAACTGCACTATTGTAGCGCCGTCACTGCTTCTTTTTCTCTCCCTCTATTCCTACTCAGTGGTTGACATCTGTCTGTGTATAAGTTTGACTATAGAGAGAACTGTCAATCACCCTCCTGACTACTTAGCCCAAAATGAGCAGAGATTAAGATGAATAAATGAAGTTTATCCCTACGGAGGGGAAAATTGCCTTCCTTTTTGCCTTTATTCATTAGTCAACTTGGTTAAAATGTAATTGAGGGAGAACCCCTACAATATTACAGGATAAAAAAGTGCATTGTAGAACGTTTTGGAGGCTGACAAATAAGTAAATGCTTGACATCTGTATTTCTCTATTTAGTTATTTTTAAAATCTATTATTAGAAATAATAAGGAATACATGTGTAATATGTTCCCGTGCCAAAATAGTTGAGTATTAAACCTAAAGTGCCTGACCTAATGTCTTTCACATATTTGCACTAGACAGAAGTGGAAGACTTATGTTTCAACAAAGATTTCTATTAGAGATTACTTTTTGCGCCAAGCTAAAACTACTATGGGCCTCAAAATAAGTCATGGGCCACACTCTAGACTGTAATAAGATATTGTAGAATTATTTGCAGCAATGCATTTATTGAGATGGATTCAAACCTTCCAATGCACATTTTAACCAAAGTGATAGTAGTATAGGAAAGAACAGGATGAAGGTAGAAAATGATTTAATTGTAATATTGTAATAGTTTCTGGACATTGATAACTTTTATCATCAGGTTGTGGAAGTCCCACTACAAGGAGAATCAGAAGGTGTAACTACTACATCAGCAAGACATAGCTTAGAGGAGGACAGCGGCAGTGTTTCTGGGGAAAGCATGGATGGTCATTTGCAAGGTGAGATCTTCAGTTATCATACGGTATATTAATGTATGTATTGCGTGCATGGATGCATAGGCTTGGTTATATATATATATATATATATATATATAGAAGAGAGGGGATCCATTCCAAAGCTTCACATGAGCCCTGAAGTCCTGAATATGTTCTTGCCACCTAGTACAAAAGTAGATGGGATCAACAAGGGCTGGGCCTCATCTCTCTATAGACCCATAGCAGCAGTGCGATCAGCTTTCATTGTATGTAAGCCCCTACTTTTCTGTTTGTCAGACAACAGCTTGATTAGCAAACATTTGATGCTTTTGGCCTATTTTCTATGAAAGTTTAAAGGGGTACTCCGGTGCTTACACATCTTATCCCCTATCCAAAGGATAGGGGATAAGATGCCTGATCGCGGGAGTCCCGCAGCTGGGGATGCCCGGGATCATGCACGCGGCACCCCGTTTGTAATCAGTCCCCGGAGCGTGTTCGCTCCGGGTCTGATTACCGGCAACCTAAGGGCCGGCGGCGTGTGACGTCACGCCTCTGCCCCCATGTGATGTCACGCTCCGCCCCTCAATGCAAGCCTATGGGAGGGGGCGTGACAGAAGCTTCAGTCTGAAGCGATACGGTTGTTGCACTCCACAGCCCTGCGTTCCTGCTGAAAGATCCCCCTTGTACCTGCTGTAATTTCATACTGCCAGCACTGAATAAAGAAGAATTTTGCTGTACGAGTGAGTCGTCCGTCTGTTTTCATTTCTCACTGTTGCTGCATGAAAGACTTTTCTCTATATCAGACGTAGATGCTCCCCACAGCACTTTATACAGCAGGCTACATATATATCCGATAGACCGGACAGGAGAACTTAGCTAGCAGACGAGTAGACAGTGCCTGGTGCTTTCTTTTTATTCATACATTAGTGATAATAAAGATTGTATTAAGGACTGGGTTCTCACTGACTAAGGGCATGTTCACATTCAAATGCAAATTTCCTCATCTAAATCAGCACACCTCTGCATGGAAATCCACCTCCCATTGATTGAAATAGAAAATAAAACTCTTTTGATTGACCACATGAAACAAAGTGAAAGCAACCTGTCACTTATCTGTAAATAATTGTGCATCTAAATCTACATTAAAATCAACCTCACAGATCCCAGATATCATGTGGATCGGAGGCAGAGTGATAGGTTCTCAGCAGTATTCCCTGGAGATCAGACCTTCTTTGCTTTTCCCATTATGGGTAAATTACAGTTCTTGTGACACAGTGTTTCTAGGTTTATATTCACACCAATTTCATATCGTTATGTTTGTGGTTTTTTAAGCAGCTGTAACGGTAAGAATACCCACCTCGCCTGGAGCTACAGACCTATCCCTTGCTCTACCACATCCAGCACCATGGAGCAGACAGCTTTTGCAACAAACACTGATGGATGAAGGCTTACGACTTGCCAGGCTTGTGTCACGTGATAGGCTGGGCCGTCTCAGTCTGTGTGTGCCTGGTACTCCACATATTGCCGGTAGGGAGTTGCCTATTCTACTGAAATGTGACTAATGTAGATATAGTTACCTGTATCCTTTTTACGTTAAGGGCCTATTTACACAATATGCATGCCTGCCCCGCAGATAATGTCATTATGATATTCTGCTGCCTGAATGGGCCCTAAAGGGAATAAATGGTCAGAAAATGACCTTTTGTGTAAAGTGAACCTGTTAAATTAATAGCTAATTGAAAAAAACCTGACCAACATTTCACAAAATCCTAACATATTTACTTAGGTTTCCACACAAAATGTGGTGGACTTGAGCTGAGGAAAACCCCACAGATCAGAGCATGTGTAAAAAAAGCAAAATGTAAGGAAAAGTGCAAAACATAGGGAAACCTTAGTAAATACCATGGAAAAAATATCTGTTGGGGGAAAAAACGCCACAAGGAAAACAACACTCCACACTTAGTAAATCAGGGCTGTTATGTAGCAGGAGGAGCTGAGTAGATTGATATATATAATTTTGCAGGCAAACATTCTGTATAATTTGTTTTTAATTCATTTAAATCCATTTTCATTCTGGACCTAGAGTGGGAGTCAAGTGGGAGTCAAGTGGGGGGTCACCTAATGATTGTCAATCTTCCCTATATGACTGTGTATATAGAGATAGCTGTTAATCACTGATGAGGACCACCCACTAGACTCCTAAGCCCTGAATGATTTTTTGTATATTTAAAATACAAGTTATACTAAATATTTTCCCCAAAAAACTAAATATTGATTTTCTTATCTCCTCCTACTCCATAACATACTGCAAGTTCAAACATACTCAACCTAACACTTTTGGTTTAAAGGGGTTCTCAGGAGAAATAAACTTATCCCCTATACACAGGATAGGGGAGAAGTGTTTATTAAACGTCAGCACTCCCGTGATTTCCTGTATGGGGCCCCCCTCTCGTCTGTCTACTAACCAGTCTCCGGAGCATTCTGGCTGAGACACTCCTGGCTCTGGCTGTCACTCCTGTTCATCTCAGAAGGAGGGGGGCCAGAGCACTCTGGGGATTGGTAAGTATAGCAGTGAGAATAGGACCTTGTACAGGAGATTGCAGAGGGTACCAGTGGTCAGACCGTCTCACGATCAAACACTTATCCCCTAACCTGTGGAGTGTGACAATAACTGGCTAGTGATTGGCTGAGCAGGTGGGTCCTACTGAGATGGCTTGTCATGAAAGCAGCAATGAGTAACTATCATCAGAAGCACAATATTAAAAAAAATTAGACTGGGACGCACCTAATAATAATTTTATCTCTCATGTATGAAAATGAAACAATTCACAATAATCTTTTAGAACACTTGATCTGCAACTTTATCAGTTTACATAGTAGAGGGTTGTTGTTTTCTGTTTGTCTAACTGCTGTTAATGTTCTATCTCTTTTATCTTTATAATCAATAGCCTGTTTTTATTTCTCCATGCAGAATGTGATGATGGTGGTTCAGAAAGCTGTTCAAGCCTGCCAGTTTCTCCGCAAATTACTGACCTCAGATCTGGCAGCTGCAAGGAACAAGAATAAAGCAAACCAGGCAAAATGAATACAATGTAAAGATAAGAAGTAACAACTACAGAAACCATTTATTCCCTCCCCTAAAGCCATGTAGGACACTGAGCCATCTCTAATAATGACGTATTACCAGCTCCAGTGGCCTCTACATTGAATATTACCAGCGCAATCATATAGACTGGACAGCAGGTAAAGCCATGCCGTGTCTGGTCAATCACTCAGATTGTAGGATTAGCCGAAATTAAATGTACCAAACCTACTTATGGACCATGACGTGATATTCTATTCAAGTATGGCATTATTGTAAGTTCCAATATATTGTAATGATTATTGTATTCTGTTTCTCTTTAGACATATTTGTTACATAGAGCAACAAATGGCTTTGTAACATTAGTTGCCAGATTTTTTTGTAATAGAAGTTCAGTGCTATATAATACAAACTGGACGTCATGAATACAATACTAGACTTTTTAATTTGGGTATTAGCTTGGGAATTCTAGTTTTGTTATCTATTTTAGCTGTTGTTGTCTACTGCCGCTTTAAGACTCAGCTCCCAAGCAACAACATATATGAGGTCTTAGTGATCAGACAGGGGAACATTGATATTCTCCAATGTATAACCTCAGCATTAGTTCTTAAAAAATAAATCAGAAAGTGATTGGGTGCAATCTACAACTATGCCTTAAAGGGGTTGTCCCAGGATCTAAGAAGTTATATACTGTACTTACCATGCTCCCTGATGCTCCAGTTTTGCCTCCTTGCTGACACAACTCAATAGATTTCCCCCTGCTTGTGTCTTTTATGTCTTCTGATGTCATACAACCCCTTAGAATTAGTGACTTATAAAAATGTATATACATTGTAGTTGAATCTCTTCAAGCTCTTAGAATTGGAAATATTGAAGACAATGTAGTGATCAAGGGAGAAGATATGTTTGAATTCCTATCAGTAATCCCATTGAACAACAATACAGTCAGCATCTGCCCAGCCTAAAAAAAATAAAAAATAAGAAATATATATATATATATATATATATATATATATATATATATATGATTCAGCTTTATAACAATTCCCCTCTTTGAGGTTAGTGTCCTTATCACGAGGTTGGTAAGAAATCATGAATGGCTAACAGATTAGTAGACCTGAAAACATCAAAATATAAGTCTATACATCACCTTTTTCTGTCTTTTAATTCAGGGTTACAGCTAAGGACTCATATATATATCATTCATATTTGGGAAATACTTTGATTTATACAAAGGCGATGGCAGTTTGACCAGATTAAGCATACATTTACCAGTATTCAGGCTACTATCATACATCCAGACTACTCTAAAGGCAAGCAGAATGGGTTGAACAATCAGGGGTTACCATAAACCTTGACTTGGGTCTAGTATCTTTGCCTATGACTTTCTGTATGATTTTACCATTTACTGAATTCTCTTACTAAACACTGCGGTTCAGTGGGGTAAAAAGTTTCAATGGCTTGTATAACCAAACCAAAACTCCCAACTATGGATGCTATGTATTAAGTCCAGAGCTGTGGTTATCTTTTGTATACATATAGGGTTTTGTATATATCAGGGAGCATTTCCTTTTTACCTTTAGCTCAGTCTAAATCCTCTATTGTATAATCCCCTTAGACCGACCCCTTTTTGTTACAAAGCAATAATCTGACTCTGTATTCTTCCTGCAATAAATGACTCAGATAATCCATCGCAGCACCGCTGTCACTTCTCCGTGCAGTTCTAGGAGATAGGAATCACTTTGCTGGTTAGTATACAATAAAGCCAGTATGTTAAAATGCGTTTTCAGTAGTTAGTAAAAATGTGTAACCAAGATGATTTACTCTTTGCCTTGGTACATGATAAGCATTTCTTCTACTTGCATACAGCTAACTGTGTATATAGATAGCTCAATAATAAAGTAGAATCAGCAACTATACTGTACATTCCAATAGGAACATTGAAATCCATTTTATGTTATTTATGGTTGTTAACTCTAAAATGTTCCTCAGTTGCCTTTATTATTAACTTATTGTGTTCTGTTCTGACACAGTGGCACTGCGCAGTAGTGAATCGTATAATCCATGTTATAGTCTTAACTTCACTTGAGTAATCTGTCATCTTGCTGTACGTATAACTGTGTCCATTATCGTCTGTAGTCTTGTATTCTGATATACTGTAGTTATTATATCTGTAGAATTTTGTCTTGTCCTTTCTTGAATGTCAAAATTGTTTTGTCCGTAGTAAGAAATATTTCACTGCATGATGTCAAATGATTGTAGATGTTTCATAAAAAACAAAAATCACCGATCAATAAATGCACTGCTGACTTCACAGCCATGTACATTACAGATTTGTGTAGAGATCTCGCTACCTATTTACCTTCAGATATCAAGCATACAATATAGAAAATTAGATCCATCTGCCAATGGGTACCGTATTTTTCGCCCTATAGGACGCATCGGCATATAAGATGCACCCAATTTTAAAGGTGCAAAATCTAGAAAAAAAAGATTCTGCACCCAACAGTGATCTTCAACCTGCGGACCTCCAGATGTTGCAAAACTACAACTCCCAGCATGCTGGGAGTTGTAGTTTTGCAACATCTGGAGGTCCGCAGGTTGAAGACCACTGGATAGGAGGTAATACTCACGTGTCCCTGCCGCTCCGGATCCGTCACCACTGCCCTGGATGTCGCTCCATCGCTGTCGTCGCGTCCCCGGGGTGTCCCCAACGCTCCGGACGTCTTCTTCCCCGGTATCCACGCTCTCCGTCACCGTCATCACGTCGCCGTCATCACGTCGCTACCCACGCCGCTCTTATTGGATGACGGGACGGCGTGCACGAGGGGATCCCGGCACGGAGCAGACACCGAGGAGGCAGGTAAGGTCCCTCCCGATGTCCTGTAAGCTGTTCGGGACGCCGCGATTTCAGCCGGGTTACTGTCACTTTCGCTTCAGATGCGGTGGTCAGCTTTGATCGCCGCTTCTGAAGGGTTAATACAGGGCATCTCCGCGATTATTGATTACAATGAGAACAGTGTAGTTCTTACTTTGTCCTGTGTTGATGCTGCAGGATAATTAAATATTTGATGCTGGGTTCCATTGCAGATTGCAACTGATGTCCCAGCAGCAGCATGACCTGTCTATAGCCTATATGAAGCAGCCAAACCTTTCAAGTCCAAATATCATGATCATCCACCTAGATATGCATATGTTTATAATGTCTATGTTAGTGCTATCTTTAGGGTGTGTATGACCAAAACATACAATCTACATTCATAGGCAGACAAGTCTACCTATACTTTTAATGATAGTGCCCAACTAGGCGATGCGGGGGCTCACAAAGGACATACCCACAGGGACAAAGTAACTTTCCTTTCAGAATCTTTGCAATAAGCAACTCATCCCATCCCGACACACAGCAATAAATGTTTCCTCAGGACGTATCTGCCAGTCAAAGTAACCGTACAGTAACAACAGGAACTGGATGGTATCACTTTCTAACAGTTTCCATTACATGAGCAGCTGGATCTGCATAGTCAGTGCATTTAGAAAGTCCTTTCACTTGTTTCACATTTTGTTATATTGCGGCCTTGTGGTTTCCTCCCATCATTCTGCACTCATTATCCCATAATGACAAAGTGAAAACAGAATGTTAGGAATCTATGATAATTTGTTTAAAAGAAAAAACTAAAATATTATATTGACATTTAGTATTTAGACCCTTCATTTGGGACTTAGTTGAAGCCCCTTTGGCATTGATCACAGCCTCCAGTCTTCCTGGGTATGATGCCATAAGGCTTGCACACCTGGAAATGGGATTTCTCCCATTTTTCTTGGCAAATCCTCTCAAATTCAGTGAAAACCATTTTCAGGTCTCCCCAGAGATGTTGGAGTTCAAGTCAGGACTTAGGGTCATTGTTTGGCCCAGTCTGAGGTCCAGAGCACTCTGGATCAGGTTTTCATTAAGAATTTCTCTGTATTTCAGCATTCGGTTTTCCCTTTACCCTGACCAGTCTCCCTGCCCCAGCTAAGGATGGTATTGGGAAGGTGATGAGCAGTGCCTTGTTTCCTCCAGACATGGCAGAAAGTTTTATCTTGTTTTTTTTACAGTCTGAGAGTCTTTTAGGTGCGTTTTTGCTGACTACGGACAGGCTTTGATGTGTCTTTTACTGAAGAGAGGCTTCTTTCTGATCACTTTGCCATAAAGCCTAGATTAGTAGAATAGTGCAGTGATGGCTGACCTTGTGGAAGTTTCTTCCCTCTCCACACAGGATCTTTAGAAGTTCAGCCAGAGTAACCATTGGATTATTGGTCACCTCTCTTACAAAAGCCCTTCTCCCTCAGTTACTTAGTTCGGACAGGTGGCTAGCTCAAGGAAAATTCCTGTTTGTTCTAAACTTTTTTCATTTAAGAATTATGGCGGTTACTGTTTTCTTGTGCATCCACATAAACCTGTCTCTGACCTCTACAGGTAGTTATTTCCCCCCTCATGGCTTAGTATATGCTCAGATATGTATTGTAAGTTGTGAGACCTTATAAAGACAGGACTTTGTCTTTCCATCTCAGGTGTAGGAACATCTCAGAGATGATCCAGAGAAATAGAAGCCAGAGCTAAATTTCATTTGTCACAGCAAAGGGTCTGAATATTTATGTCCATAGAAAATTGTAGTTTTTACTCTTTACTAAACTTGCTATATGTTCTACATTTTCATTATGATGGTATTAAATGCAGATTGTTAGAGGAAAGCTTTTTTTTTTTTCAGCACAAGCCTTGACATAGCAAAATGTGAATAAAAGGAAGGGTTTGAAGACTTTCTAAATACAATGTATAACAGTTGAAAAATATACATATTTTCATCGAGCTTTAGTGTCCTGTATGTACTGGCACTTTAGTACAATTGTAAGCATTTATGGAGTTTATGCATTTATGAGTACCTTGTAGTTGCATTGTAAACTTCTATTGCCAACATTTTACATACAGGTTATATTAACATTGCGAATCTCAAAGACATCTTGGGAAAAATACTTTGTAAAGTTATCTGCTCCAATATCATTTTCATGGTGTAATCATCTGCTGTGCTTGTTGACCTGGCTATATTGTCAGAATTCAACCATATTGGAAGGACCAATATTTCTCTATTAGTTTGGTTCAATTATGTACCGTATTGCCACATTCATGTGATTCTATCTTTATGGTTTCAGACTAGCTGTGGATGTCCTACCAATATTATGTTGTAGAGAAAAAGTAAACCAATACAAAAGCAATTGATATTGGAATACATTTTCGTCCAGTATGATAACTTTTTAAAATCATAAACATACATATTTAATAGAAATCCCTTAATGCAGGTAAGTAATGCAAGTAAATATATCTGGACATAGCAAGGTTAAATGGTCACAAACATTTCAACAAACTTTTCAGGATAAGCTTATTTAGGTGTATATATGAGAGGCAGCAGAATTTCTGGCCATTATATGGCTTTATTTTTTACCAGTTTTCCCCTCTGCAGGCTCCATCTCTAATTTTTATTTGTCCCTGAGCTAGTAGCAGCAGCATGGAAGATAATATAGAGCATTGCTGAGAAGTGTACCCTGTAAATTAAGCCTGGATGAGATAAAACACTTACTACAAGCTGCTGCAGCCTCTCTGAGTCTCTCTATGCCTCTCTCTCTCTCTTTCAAGTCACTCTCACTCATTCCACATTCCTTTTCCATAGACTTCTATGGACAGCTTTTAGCTGATCTCTAAGGGAGTTCATCCATCTTAAATGGATTTGCAGAATAATTAGCAGGAAGTGTGGTGGTTAAGAGCCGGATAAATATAGAAAGAGGGGTTTTTCTCTAATAACATAAATAACAAAGTTTATTATATTTGCAAATATTTGTTGAAATGTTAGTGACTACTTAAAGTGTACCTGTCACCTTAAAAACTTTTGACTTGTCCTTGCGAAAGGTCAAAGTTTGTGCGGCCATGCACTCCTCTAGCTGCTCTGAGTCATGTGATTGAGACATGCTTCATATACTTACATTGAGAGTGACTTGATCATGTGACACGGAGCTGTGAGAAAACATGCTGAACCGGGACTTCTCCTGACTCATCCTCCTGATCGGTGAAAATCTGAGCACTAAGACCCTCGCTGTTAAAAACTTCTGATATGTCACTAGGACATGTCAAAAGCTTTTTCAAGTGACAATGCCCATATAAACAGCCAGATACAGCACACACAAAAGCAATATGTTTTTAACTATTATAAAAAACATTATTCCGATCCCAAGAATTCTTTCACTTTGCATTCTTTTTTACATGAAAGGTTTCGATAAAACTTGCTTGAGAAGCTCGAGGTATTATCTTTGAATATATTCAACATTCTGGTATGCTTTAGATGCTATAGATATATATGTTATAAAATGTTAAAACATCAATTAGAAGCTAGTGGGACCATCTGTGGCCCACTGTATGGCCCTTTGATCCTCCAAATGGTAGATGCAAGTGTTTTATGTACTGTCTGCACACGTAGAAAATAGATTGGGCTGTATATCTGCACCCACTGGCCTCTGACAGGTACTCTTATGTTTTCTTTGTATAAATGTATTACACTTCATTAAAATGACAAGGTACAAAACAGCTCATGATCTAGAATATACGTGGCCCTGCTTCCACATAGTACTTTTGCTTTGCTTCCAGTAATACAGCGTGCATCTATATATTCATCTTAGAAGACACTGACCATCTGTTTGCATTCTGTATCACGTATATGTGAGCTCAGTGTTAACTGATTGCATATGTGTTGCTGTACGTGTTCTGCATAGAAACTCTAGCAGTAGTCTTTTACTTTATTGTACATTAGATTATTTATTTTGTTATTTGAAACAATAAAATTTATTTTACATCTTTCTTGCTGTTTTTTTTTCTAAGCTGAGACTTCCTGTTTGGTACAGATTCCAGTAATGCGTTTCTTTTCAGAGCAGACAAGGACTACAGTGAAAGGTGACAACTGCACAGAGATAACACTGGATCCACCACCATTCACATCACAGATTAGCTCCCTCCACCCCCCTGTAGAATGACCTCTGAAAAGTTCACAGAGAATGCTCAGCAGTGTCTTCAGTTAATCTAAATAGAACAGGTCATATTCATTGTTGTCTATGTCTATGGTCCTGTTTTAAATCATATCACTAAATGCTGTTAAAAACAGGCCAGGCAAGATGGCAGCCCCCATAATAATATACAACAGAGTAAAAAAAAATTGCAATCACAAAATCAAAACTGATTATAAAAAAATAACTTAATTTAGCATCTGTCTCTAATCAGGAAAAAATAATATAGGTGATACATTTTCTTTATTGAATATAGAGCTCCAGGGATGTGCAGAGTTGGGACCAGGGATTGACAGGATAGACACTTAACATGGATATAGGCAGAAATAACGAAAAGAGTGGAAGAATCACATTGAGCCAACAGCTGTGAGGTGAGCGGTGATGCATGCAGTACTATATGCAATGCTCACTCACTATATTCGCCAATCTGCGCTCACACCCTGCCTGGTAAATGCAGCAATAAGTGAGTGCCAATGCATGTAATACTATATGCATCACTGCTCAGGGTACTGGATAAGGGAGTCCAGCTGACAGCATAAATCAAGTAGCGTGCTGTCAATCATGTTACCGGCCACTACATCTGTACGCATAAATTGACAACTGGGTGTTACCCTTCCCCTTGTCAAAAGGATGTGTCTCTATACAGTCTGATGTTGTTTAACCCTTTAACGACGCAGGACGTATATTTACGTCCTGCGCCGGCTCCCGCGATATGAAGCGGGGTCGCGCTGCGACCCCGCATCACATCGCGTCGGTCCCGGTGCTCATCAACGGCCGGGACCCGCGGCTAATACCACACATCGCCGATCGCTGTGATGTGCGGTATTGACCCTTTAGAAGCGGCGGTCAAAGCTGATCGCCGCTTCTAAAGCGAAAGTGAAAGTATCCCGGCTAGTCAGTCGGGCTGTTCGGGACCGCCGCGATGAAATCCCGAACAGCTTGCAGGACACCGGGAGGGCCCTTACCTGCCTCCTCGGTGTCCGATCGACGAATGACTGCTCCGTGCCTGAGATCCAGGCAGGAGCAGTAAGCGCTGATAACGCTGATCACAGGCGTGTTAATACACGCCAGTGATCAGCATAGGAGATCAGTGTGTGCAGTGTTATAGGTCCCTATGGGACCTATAACACTGCGAAAAAAAAGTTTAAAAAAAGTGTTAATAAAGGTCATTTAACCCCTTCCTAATAAAAGTTTGAATCACCCCCCTTTTCCCATAAAAAAAATAAAACAATGTAAATAAAAATAAAAATAAACATATGTGGTATCGCCACGTGCGTAAATGTCCGAACTATAAAAATATATTGTTAATTAAACTGCACAGTCAATGGCGTACGCGCAAAAAAATTCCAAATTCCAAAAAAGCGTATTTTGGTCACTTTTTATACCATAAAAAAATGAATAAAAAGTGATCAAAAAGTCCGATCAAAACAAAAATCTTACCGATAAAAACTTCAGATCACAACGCAAAAAATTAGCCCTCATACCGCCCTGTACGTGGAAAAATAAAAAAGTTATAGGGGTCAGAAGATGACATTTTTAAACGTATAAATTTTCCTGCACATAGTTATGATTTTTTCCAGAAGTACGACAAAATCAAACCTATATAAGTAGGGTATCATTTTAATCGTATGGACCTACAGAATAATGATAAGGTGTAATTTTTACCAAAATATGCACTGCGTAGAAACGGAAGCCCCCAAAAGTTACAAAATGGCGTTTTTTCTTCGATTTTGTCGCACAATTTTTTTTTCCGTTTCGTCGTGAACTTTTGGGTAAAATGACTGATGTCACTGCAAAGTAGAATTGGCGACGCAAAAAATAAGCCATAATATGGATTTTTAGGTGGAAAATTGAAAGGGTTATGATTTTTAAAAGGTAAGGAGGAAAAAACGAAAGTGCAAAAACGGAAAAACCCTGAGTCCTTAAGGGGTTAATTATGCTTGACAGCATCATATTGTAAAGAAACAACCTATAATAAAGAGGAATATTAACATCAAGTTTAAAGGGGTTTTCTGAGCATTTATAATAGATGACTTATTCACACCCCCAGTGATCAGCTGTTCCGCAGAGCTGCAGCTCCAGAATCTATTCAATGATTGATGGGAATCACCTTTCATTGTATTGTGGTGGTGACTGACAGTGCAGCGCTTATTCGTTTCAATGGTGGCTGCGCTGCAGTAACCATGGGCCACCATTACACAAGGAACTGGACCATTCACTTCAATGGGAGCTGCGCTGCAGTAAGCAGTGGTGTGCTGGGTGTCAGCCAGACAGTACTTGCTCTGTGGATAGGCCATCAATGTTAAATGCCAGAAAAACTCCTTTAAAAATTCAGTAGGGTGTTTCCTATCCTCTAACAGTGTAATTCATAATTACGCAGCATCCGACTGTGTATTGACAAGGGGACGGCTATTCCATGAATGTTAAATGCCCAGAAAAAGCTGAAATGTACTTATTATATAGGTATTCAGCATATACATATACAGTATATATATATTTATTTGTTTAATGTATATCCGATAGCCAACGTGAAAAAAAACTCTACTATCATATTATGCTCTCCTACGTTTAAGATATATCGATTTACAGTTTGTTTGACAATTCAGGGAATCATTTAACCAAAAATGTGGGCTGAATAATTAATCCAAACTATATGGGGTCCATAAATCAGAACAGAAAAACCTATCACTGGACGCTTAGACATGCATGAACAATAGTAATCTTTATTGAACAAAAATATATACAGACACGATAAAAACCTTAAAAAGCCCAGAAATAGTCAGACTGCAAGACTTGCTGAAGCAGAGGAAATACCACATAAGTAATATTACACATAAATTGTTTACTGCACAAATAGATGTAACACAATACTGCACATATCACACCATAGAGAGCCCATGTATGGGCATATACACTATAGACTATATAAAGTGCCAGTGAGCAATAAACAAATATATTAAGTGGTAAGACAATGAGGGACACAAAAAGAAGACATGAAGTCCAAGGATGGAGAGAGTCACAAGTGTGAATAGGTCCCAGCTAAATCACGGAGCATACACTAGGCAACCCAAAGCCTGCCCGGTTCACATGTCTCCGGATTCCAAACTGAAATCAGTCAATCACTTTGGGCATTCACACAGGTAACTCACTGCACTCCAAGGACAGGTCCCTCTCAGGGCTGCCATCAGAAATTTTGGGGCCCCTTACACAGCTCAGGCCTGGGCCCCCTGGACACCCCTCACAGTACCGCCGAATTGCACATATCACGTCCTATGACGTACAACATGATACCAGTATCAGCATTACAAATCACCCCATACACTTTTATCCCCTCCCCCCTTGATCAACCCCCTGTGCTATATCCTTTGCCCCCCCCCTCTGATCCCCCCCGTGCTACTGCATTCCGTTTCTACCCAGTGCACTTTTCAGTAAAAAGGACATTATCTTTATTCTGTAGTTCCATACGATTACACCAATAACCAATTTTTATAGGCTTTGTTTTATTGAACAATTTTTGAAAAATAACTTTTTGTACGAAAAGTAGTATACTTTAAATCATCCTCGTCTGACCCCTATAACTTTAGAATTTTTCCATATACAGGGCTGTGTGAGGTCTTACCTTTTGCTCTTTGATCTTTAGTTTTTACTGGTACCATCTTTTATTTTTGATGGGACTTTTTGATTACTTTTTATACATTTTTATGGTATATGAAATAACTTAACCCCTTAAGGACCAAGGACGTACCGGTACGTCCTTGGTCCTGCTCTCCTGATATAACGCAGGGTTACACAGTAACCCCGCGTCATATCACGGCGGGCCCGGCGTCATAGTGAAGCCGGGACCCGCCTCTAATAGCGCACAGCGCCTCCTCACTGTCCGATCGCCGAATGACTGCTCAGTGCCTGAGATCCAGGCATGAGCAGTCATGCGGCAGAATCGTCGATCACTGGTTTCCTATGAGAAACCAGTGATCAATGATGAAGATCAGTGTGTGCAGTGTTATAGGTCCCTATGGGAGCTATAACACTGCAAAAAAAAAGTGGAAAAAAAAAGTGAATAAAGATCATTTAACTCCTCCCCTATTAAAAGTTTGAATCACCCCCCTTTTCCAATAAAAAAAAAAACACAGTGTAAATAAAAATAAAAATAAACATATATGGTATCACCGCGTGCGGAAATGTCCGAATTATAAAAATATATCATTAATTAAACCGCTCGGTCAATGGCGTGCGCGCAAAAAAATTCCAAAGTCCAAAATAGTGCATTTTTGGTCACTTTTTATATCATTTAAAAATGAATAAAAAGCGACCAGTAAGTCCTATGAATGCAAAAATGGTACCGTTAAAAACTTAAGATCACGGCGCAAAAAATGAGCCCTCATACCGCCCCATACACGGAAAAATAAAAAAGTTATAGGGGTCAGAAGATGACAATTTTAAACGTATTAATTTTTCTGCATGTAGTTATGATTTTTTCCAGAAGTCCGACAAAATCAAACCTATATAAGTAGGGTATCATTTTAATCGTATGGACCTACAGAATAAAGATAAGGTGTCATTTTTACCGAAAAATGGACTACATAGAAACGGAAGCCCCCAAAAGTTACAAAACAGCGTTTTTTTTTTTCAATTTTGTCGCACAATGATTTTTTTTCCGTTTCACCGTAGATTTTTGGGCAAAATGACTGACGTCATTACAAACTAGAATTGGTGGCGCAAAAAATAAGCCATCATATGGATTTTTAGGTGCAAAATTGAAAGAGTTATGATTTTTTAAAAGCAAGGACCAAAAAACGAAAATGCAAAAATGGAAAAAACCCCGGTCCTTAAGGGGTTAAAATTTACAATTGTGGACTTTGGTATTTTTTTTACAATTACGCCATTGACCATGCGGGTTATTTAAAGTTATATTGTAATAGTTTGGACATTTACGCACGCGGCAATACCACATGTTTGGATTCTTAAATTATTTTATTTTAAAAAATGGGAAATAGGGGGTGTGTGGTGGGTATGTTAAATGCAGTGTGTGTGAATTTAATAGTGCAGTGTTTTCCAAACAATGTATCTCCAGAGCCGTCGGCTCTCTGGGCATGCTGGGAGTTGTAGTTTTGTAACAGCTGAAGGCACCCTGTTTGAAAAACACAGATATAGTTATTTGTGTGTGAGTGTGTATGTACCATAGGTTACCTTCTCATGATAAACACATTCCCCTATACAGGAACTTCTTCCTGGGCCTCCATAGCACAGCAGTCAGGCTCCTCCCACCCATGTGACCGATCACATGGTAATGACATCATCGATGGTCCTCCCATACATAGCCCGATGTTCGGCAGTTAAAGTGTACCTGTTTTCAACAAAAACTTTTTATATAAAGAGATGAGAGAATACCATTATATGTATATTTGTAATATACTGTACATTGGTTAAAACATTTGTTTATTTTTGCCCCTGCAGCTATTGCCTGTGTGTCTCTATGAGGAGTCCAAATACAGGAAGTGAGGGTTGACAAGTAGGGATGTGTACACTAAGAAAAAGCAGGACAGTGAGCACTGAGGCTCTATAACATGTTCCCAGCTCGTACATCAGGATGATTGACAAGCCAGGAGTCTGCACAGATCCCTGCTTGTCCTGCCCTCACTTCCTGTATTTGGACTCCTCATAGAGACACACAGACAATAGCTGCAGGGACAGCACTTTTTCACCAAAAAATATACACTATTTTTTACCAATATATATTACAAATATACATAGAATGGTATTATCTACATTATATAAAAAGTTTTTGTTGACGACAGGTACACTTTAATCGCTCCACTGTATTGCTGTTGATGCTGCCTGTAAGAGCCTTCACTCATACAGGGAGGAGAGGACAGATGCAGTAAGTATTAGGCTGCAGTTGCCAGTGGAAGAAGGAGACTGCTGTTTTAATGTGGATAGGGGATAAGAAGTTTAAGCACCGGAGTACCCCTTTAAGGCAAATCCATATCCTGATTGCTGTAGTGTTAGGCTACGAAGTTGTAGGACATTTTAATAGATATCCTGCCGCCAGATCGTGATTGTAGTTATGCTTTAAGATTTAACCCTCTACTAGGGGCTCTACTTTTTATGTACTTATGTTTCACACTGATAGAGAACCAAGAAAAAGGGGAATACAGCACATCCATAGAGCAGCCATAGCAGGCAGTGACGTCATCTCTGACCCTGTTATCTGGTGATTAATTCCACTTTGTGCCTCAGCTCAGAAGGGAGAATCAGCCAGAGGCTTTTTACTATCATACCTCAATGGTCCGACCAAGTCATATCAATATGCACACCCACACTCTGTTTTCACAAAACACCCCCTCACAAGAAGTGGGTGGAAGAGGAAAGTAAGAAAAGGTGCACTGTTGAAATGTTATATATTATTCCAATACAAATGTCTTTTTCCTTGTGCACAATGCTGACTTACTGTAGCAGCTGTGCTCTTTGTAGGCACCAGGCACATTAATCTAAATCTAATCAGAAAAACTGCTTTTAAAAACTGAGAACATTCATATTGTTCATGAAAGAGAAGTGTACGAAACACGTGAAGCTGAATCATTCCACAGAGGACATGCATCTGTCATCGCTTTTATCTGTCATTTTCTATATAGTTAGACGGGTTCTTCAAGAGATGACGTAAAACATCGAGAGATGTGAGTAACAGTGACAACTGTGCCTCTGAGCTCCGCTCTGTATTGGCTGTTGCTTTGTTCATCTCACAATGAGTAACTCATCAATTGTAGTGGTATAAACAGCTGTATTGTCTTATAGACACATGGCTGGTGCAAGGAGTTTTGCCACCCTAGGCGAAAGCTAATTTTGCGCCCTCCCCTTGACCCCACCCATTGGCCCCGCCCTTTGACATGCCCCACCTTACTACTGGGGTGGCACACTTTAACAAACCTCCTCATCTTCTTACTACTGGGGTGACACACTGTAACAAACCTCCTCATCATGTAATCTCATTACTACTGGGGTGACACACTGTAACAAACCTCCTCCTCATGTAATCTCCTTACTACTGGGGTGACACACTGTAACAATCCTCCTCCTCCTCATATAATCTCCTTACTACTGGGGTAACACACTGTAGCAATCCTCCTCCTCATGTAATCTCCTTACTACTGGGGTGACACACTGTAACAAACCTCCTCCTCTTGTAATCTCCTTACTACGGGGGTGGCACACTTTAACAAACCTCCTCATCTTCTTACTACTCGGGAGACAAACTGTAACAAACCTCCTCCTCATGTAATCTCACTACTACTGGGGTGACACACTGTAACAAACCTCCTCCTCTTGTAATCTCCTTACTACGGGGGTGACACACTGTAACAAACCTCCTTATCTTCTTACTACTCGGGAGACAAACTGTAACAAACCTCCTCCTCATGTAATCTCCTTACTACTGGGGTGACACACTGTAACAAACTCCCTCTTCATGTAATCTCCTTACTACTGGGGAGACACACTGTAACAAACCTCCTCCTCATGTAATCTCTTTACTGCCGGGGAGACACACTGTAACAAACCTCCTCCTTATGTAATCTGCTTACTACTGAGGTGACACATTGTAACAAACTCCCTCTTCATGTAATCTCCTTACTACTAGGGTGACACAATGTAACAAACACTAGTTTAGCAGACAGTATAACATTTAGCAGTATTAAATAAAGAGTTACAGTAGACAGTATCACACATTATAGGATTAGATACAGGGGCTGAATAACCAGTATCACACATAGAGGGATTAGATACACAGCTCAGCATACAGATCACACATGGGAGATTAGATACAGGGGCTCAGCAAGCAGGATCACACATGGGGGGATTAGACACACAGTTCAGCAGACATATTAAACATGGAGGGATTAGATACATAGCTCAGCAGACAGATCACACATGGGAGATTAGATACAGGGGCACAACAAACAGTATCACACATGGGGGGATTAGATACACAGTTAAACAGACAGATATGACATGGGGGATTAGATACAGGGGCACAGCAAAAAGCATCACACATGGGGGATTATATACATAACTCATCAGACAGCACATGGGGGAATTAGATACGGGGGCTCAACACACAGTATCACACACTGGGGGATTAGATACACAGCTCAGCATACAGATCACACATGACAGGAGTCTCACCAGCGTTTCTTCCCTCTCTCTGGCGGCTCTGAGGTCAGGAATGTCCGATACTTGTGGCTTTTCTCTTTTCACTCTGGTTTCACTGAAGACACATGGAGCGCAGTGCTGAGGCAGAGACCTCGGGGGAGGGAGCAGCGCTCCTCCAGCAGGATAAATCATCGGAAAAGCTACAGTAATGTGGTGGTGGGGATTGGGGGAGGGGGGGGTGTTAAAGCGGATAGTACAGTGGATCTGTCAGCGCTTCTCAAGCTAATGAGGAGCGGGAGGGGGGGGGTGTACAGTAGAGCTCACAGTGTTCCTCCAGCAACATGAGTGGCAGGGTGAGGGGTGTTGTGGGGCGGGGGCGCTGTCACAGATGATCGCTGCTTTTGCTTTGAATGCTCCTCCAGCATGAGGAGGCCCGGGAAAGGTGTGTATTGTCAGTGGAGTGCTGTGTACCTCCATCATGGGGCGGGGGTGGTACTATCAGGGCTGTGCTTGGTGGTTAAAATGCTGATTGCGTTTGCTGCAACAGGCAGAGCGGTGCCCCCCTCTAAGGGCCGCTTTAGGCGGTTGCCTACTTCCCCTATAGGCAGAGCCGGCCCTGTATAGTCACACACAACCATACACACAGTTCTCAACAGTATGTATGTGACATTTGCATCTTGAAGTGGTCATTATTTTGTGAGTTTTTATCTGCCCAAGCTTCTTACCTTAAAGAGTACCTGTCATGATCTTGTTAAATTTAATAATCTTCCCAGTTCACTGCCCCCATCATGATAAACCCCCCCCTGCCTTTATTTTTTATTATTTGTCTGTTTTCTACCTTGATATTGCTCTGTATTTTCTGCTCATTCTCAATCAAATTCACAGATTAAGAAAGGGCATTCCCCCCAGCAGGTGTGACATCATCTGAAGCCATACAGGGGAGAACTTCCTCCCTCACTCTGTTACACACAGCCCAGAGCAGTTCAGTGTGTGAGATGAGCCTTGATTGGCAAGTAAAGAGACACCTAGTGGCATATTTTTTAAACACAAATAAAACATAGACAACCTCTTTTTTTTAAACAAAGTACATTAGAAAGATATTTTATTTACTATAAGGAGTACAGTAGCAAAAATAAGTTTAAATGAGAGTGCCCATTTAACCTCTTGATAAAAAGCAACATAATATATACATTTATCATTGTCGCTTTTCTTCTCCCCCAAGGTTCAGGTAAGTAGACTGGGCAGCACTGCATACTCAGCTAGTCATTAATTAAATCAATGCCATTTTAGGAAGTACAGCAGCTAAGAGACATCTGCTACTTCTCTTTATTTTTCCAATATGGCTGCCTTTAAAGACAGATAATTTCTTTAGGAGACTTTAGTGAAAGCCGTGAGTACTGTGAGCCTTGCACTGTGTACTTCCTGCCAACCAGATCTCTCAATCTCTCAGTCTGCATGCCACCCAGCTTTCTCAGTCTCCTGAAGCCCCAGCATTGATAGGCTGCTCGTCCTCCCTGTACTCCTCACTCCAGCAGCTCTGCCTGCAATAAATATTCTCTCCTTTGCCCTCCCCTCTCCCTGTCCCCATACTAACTATTCTCTGCACCTGTTTAATCGTACTTTACCATGATTTTGGTATCGTGGCAAGATGTATTAAACTCCCAGGCAATCTCCATGGCCAGAGAGTGACACAATCAAAAGATGTATCAGAAGTCCCATAGACTGACTGGGACAAATGAGACATCTCCCAATCCGATCGTTGCCTCCACAGAGTCCATTTTGTCACCACTTTGGAAAAATACCTAAAATCGTGGGTGAAAACTACCCCATCATTCCTTTTTGGCACCACAGATTTTCTTAAGACTATAGAAACGGTGACCGGGATTACAAATGACACTTTATTAGTAACCATTGATGTTGTGAGTCTTTATACATCGATTGACCATAATAGAGGGATCGAAGCTACAATGTTGTTACTTGAGCAGAGTGATTATACTACATCACAAAAAAAATTCTTGAGGATCTTTTGAACATAGTATTGAGAGAAAATTATGTTCTTTATGAGGATTCTTTTTTTCAGCAGCGACCAGGCTCGGCGATGGTGGCGAATGTAGCCCCTCCATACGCTAATGCAAATATGGTGTTTTTTGAGGAAAAGCATGTATATCCCAATATTCTATTTCAACAACATGCCAAAATATGGCGTCGATATATAAAGGATATTGTATGCATATGGGAGGGACTACACTCATCATTGATGGCATTTTTTGAATATCTTAATAGCATTAGACCTGAATTAAAATTCACCTTAACACATGATAAAAATAGTGTTAGCTTTTTAGACACATTGTTGCAGAAAAATGGAAAAGGCAGATTATACACAGATCTGTTATGGAAACTTATGGACAAAAATAGTCTGCTTCACTTTACGAGTGCTCACCCACCAGCTGTAAAGAAATCGATTCCAATATCACAGAGACAACGTATCACGAGGATTGTTAAGGACCCCAGTATAAGAGAACAGAGACTACAGAAACTAGATGAAAAGTTCAGACAACCGGGCTATCCGAAAAAGTTCTGAATGCGAACCCCACGGTAAGGGAAGTGGGAACACCAAGATCAGGACAAAAATCCATTCCCTTTGTCAGAACTTTCCATCCATTAAGTTACAAGATGGATAAGATTATAAAGGAACACTAGCGCATCCTGGGTAGATCTTACCCTGAGGTGGAAGAATTTAATGATGCTCCGCTGATTTGTAATAAAAGAGCCCCAAATATCAAGGATAAATTAATCCGAGCTGATGTTGGTAGCACTAAGAGGAGCCGTCAATCCTTCCTAAGCACTCAGAAGATGAGCACATACCCATGTTTGAGTTGTGCCCAATGCAGCAATGTAATGAGGAGTAATAAGATAACTCACCCCATTCAGGTAAAACCTTTCCGATCAACAAATTCTTTACCTTCCAGTTGAAGAATGTTGTTTATTTGATTAAATGTCCGTGCGGTCTCCTATACGTTGGGGAAACCACCCAACGTGTGGGGGACCGCATTAATCGACACAAGTCGCGTATTCACTGCAAAAATCTACTACTGCCGATCCCTAACCATTTCCATACTAAAAATCACAACATCTTCCAATTACAATATCAAGTGATCGATGAGGTTATCCCACCATGGAGAGGCGGAGATATAAAAAAATTAGCCCGTAAAAAAGCCTATTGGCTCCACAAACTGGACACTCTGGAACCTCGCAGCCTGAACTGTGACTATGAATTATCCAGTTTATTGCATTGAATAACATGTCACATAACATTCATTTTCATGTCTCTCTCTTTGTAGTTGCAACGGCCGGTCTGAAGGACCTCTCCCAATACTACGATTCATTCATAAATTGTGTCACATGCTTTTCTCCTTACAACAGGACTGTTACATCATAGATGGGGAGGTGATCTGGCAATGATGACGATGACGTGTTTTGTAAGTGTCTGGCGCATAAAAAGTGCCTTCCCTGTATTATTGCCATGCAGTTGAAAAAGGCTGTAGTGGCCGGAATGCGTGCTGCGTTTATATATATATACCTTGTCTGAATAAAAGAAACACTTTATCAGCAGAAGTTTTTGGTGTGCCCGGATTTCTTTACCTCGATTTCACAGTATCTAGGCCCTTAAAGGAAAACTGTCACATGTTTGCTCCTGCACTAACCACAGGTACCGATGGATAGTGCGGGAGACGCTGATTCCTATGATCCCTACCTTGGCCGGATCCGTCTGGCCATTTGCCCACAATCTTAGTTTTAATAAATAGTTTTAATAAAAAAAATATAAAAAAAATTAAAATAAATAAAAAATAGAAGAAAAATATATATTTTTTTAATAATTTATTTTATTTTATTTTTTTATTTTATGTTATTTTTCTACCAGTTGTTTACATATACGCTTATCCCCCACATGCGCTATTACATCTACATCTAATACTGAACTCACTTGCCTAAATTCTCTTAGACTCCCTTTTCTCTCTCTGGCTATTCCCTTTCTCCCTTTTGTTGTCTTTCTTTTGTTCGGATCCAGGTCTTATCTATGAACCACCTAGAATAAGCAGGTGCAGGAATCTAGATCATATTTTCTCTGGAGATCTAATTAACTCACAGCCTATACTGTATATACCATCAAAACTCACATACTGACATATTGATCACTGAGGAAGAGCTAAGAAGGCTTGAAACACGTCTGATCTACTCTTTGGACACTTTCCCACCAACACTGCTATATCCTGTTGAACAACCAGACCTGCCGACCTGCGATTTGAATCTCATAGCAGTTTGGAATTGGCTAAACTAGCAATGTTACTATTGATGTGACATTATCTATGGGACATTATTTCAACTAGACAGTAACATGCTGTCAAGTGTCCTTCATTATTTATTTTAATTCATATGTGTATTTGAGAGCCACCAGGGCCCGGTGTTTCCCTACATTACATCTTTTTTTTTTATATAAACATAATTACTATTATACATACACCCTTGATATCCATCACTATCAGTACCTTTGTTCTTAATTTCTCTTTTTTCTCCTTTTTTTCTTCTTTATTTCTCCCCTCCCCTTCTTCCCTTTTTTTAACACTTTTTTTCCCCTTACCCTTTTTTTCTATTCTTATTTTATCCTCCTTCAGTGATCTCATTCATACACATATATTTTCACTCATTTAATAATTTGTTGTCCTTGAGAACCAGTCCACTTCTATATATTGTACCCAAAAGAAAACCGCCAAGCATACCAAGAAGATGGTACGCTTGGACAGGACTGAAAACCGCAGCTTAACTCGGTTTTCAGTCCGGTCAGAAAACCGGATACAGGGCAAAAATTTGCTATGTGACTCCGGTTGGGTCATTCAAAAGAATGAGAAGGGGGCCGGGTCCGGCTGGGATACGGGAGCGCCCGGTTTTCACTCCCCCCTGCCGGATCCAGTTCCCGTAGTTAGTGAACACTGTGTGAACCCACCCTAATCTCGCCAAGCAACAGATACTGTGACTTTTATAGAATTTGGTGACCTATTAGCTAATATTGGGGTATGACTTGCAGATTAAAAGTTACTTTTATTTGGATATACTAGGGTAATAGAACATATAACCCCCACCTTAAACACAAATCAATCTTGTGACCGCAAAGAAAAATCACAAATGATAGAACAAACTTATGTCCACCTCCCAAACTATTGCACAAATATATAATTGTCACTTTCTAGTCATGTAAGAGTGAACAATTGAAATGCACATTAGAAAAGGGCTCAATGCAATAAATGTTGGGACCTAGGGAAAATGGTGTGACATAATGACGTCGCAATCAATTCTGAAAGGAATACGGATGTGCAGCTCTCCCTAAACTCCCTACTATTCCCTATAGTGTAATGCAAACTTGGCCCTTATTCACACCTTCCCCTAGCTGTGTGGCACGTGACTGGGGCACTCGCCCTAATAAGGGTGACCCCCGTGCCTCAGGATCCTGTTCCTACACTGTTTCGTTCCTATCAATTGTGTACACAGTCAGTGGAAAAAAGTGCAAATTGTATATAAAAATGCCTTAGGAAATCACAATTTTAGAGATAACCGCATATTGTAACATATGTAACCTGGCCTCCAATGCAGCTTTTCGCTTTCCTCAGCTCATCAGGGAAACATGCAGGTTGTTACATCTTGCAAGGTGAAGTGGCAACTCTCCTTACACTTCACAGTCTTTTTAAATACACAAGTCACTCCCCTCCGTGACACACAACCCCACATCACTGTGATGCCACATCTGGATGAGAGAGAGCTTCCTTAACGCCAAAAAAAACGCCAATTCTGCCACATGGCGTTTTTTTGGGCAAAAAAGCCGTTAGCTTTAAATCAATGTGAAATCGCAAAATTCTTATTCCACTTGCCGTTTTTCTAATCCTTTTGGCGTTTTTTCACTCTTTTTTTTAAATCGTTGGTAATCGCAGTATGTTGAGCCACTGGCGTTTTTTAGTCAGAATCGTGGCGTTTTTCTCCCATAGAAGTCTATGGGAGTGAAAAAACACCAAGAAAAATGATATGTGGGTTTTAACTTTGGCGTTTTTGCAGGCAGTTTTTATTCTTATTTGGACTTTAAAAAGCGATCCAAAAAAGTGATGGAGATACCTTTTTTAATGACATTTCGTAGGGTACCATAAAAAATTAATTAAAAAGACACAGTAGTGAAGGAAAAAATTGTATCTAACGAAATGTATCTTTTTTATTACAACATTTTTATAAATTTTTAAACAGGGATCAATTTATGTGGGCGGGTGGGGACCTAAAAATGTAGCCGACAATAATATAAATGTAGTGTGTGTGTGTTTTTCACTTTATTTTCTTTTTTTTTTACATTTTTTTTCAGGTAGTACTACTACTCCCAGCATGGAACATACTTTTCCATGATGGGAGCAGTAATACCTGTACTAATTGACAGATCGCCCGTTGCGATCCTCCTGTATAATGTATAGATGCAGTCAGCCGCTCTTCTATGGTCCCCTGCACTGACGTATATATACAACTATTCATATTTCCCGCAGAGAGCTGTGATTGGCCAGATGGTTCCAGCCAATCACAGCTCTCTGTGGGAAATCGGAATGTGTATATACACGGCCGTGCAGGGGACCATAGGAGATTGGCCGGCCTCGTCTATACATTATACAGAAGGATCACAGCGTGTGTCAGGAGTGATACCCGCTGTGATTTTCCATAACTGCAGGTACTACTACTCCCAACATGGAGCACACTCTGCTCAATGCTGGGAGCTGTAGTACCTGCATTGATAGACAGATCGCAGCGAGTGTCAGAAGTTACACGTGCTGCGATCTGTCTATTAATGCAGGCACTACAGCTCCCAGCATGGAGCAGAGTGTGCTCCATGTTGGGAGTAGTAGTACCTGCAGTTAAGGATACATCACAGTGGATGTCACTACTGACACCCGCTGTGATCGTCCTGTCTATTGCAAAGATGGAGCGACTGTATACAGCACTCGCATCCCTGCTCTGTACTCCGGCCGGCCACTCACTGATATTTCCCTCAGAGCAGTGATTGGCTGCAACCATCTGGCCAATCACCACTTTGGGTGGGAAATATGAATGATGTTCTATTTACATAACTGGCCGGAGTATAGTGCAGAGATGTGAGCGATGTATAGAGCCGCATCTGTGCTATATAATGAACGGCGCATCGGGTGTCAGGACTGAGACCCGGGGCAATATGTCTATTATTACAGGTACTACTACTCCCAGCATGGAACAGTCTGTTCCATGCTGGGAGTAGTAGTACTACCTAAAAAATGTAAAAAATTTAGAAAAAAGTGAAACACACACACTTTATTAAAAAATAATAAACATTTTGTTATAAAATATATACATTTCGCTTAATAAAAAAATTTCTATCACTGCTGCATCCTTTTTTTTTTTTTTGGTACCCAATAAATTTTGCCAAAAACAATGCCAAAAGGTGCCAAACATGCAATTTCCACACAAATGAAAAAACTCCAGAAAAAATGCCAGACACAGGACATTGCACTGGCGTTTTTTCAGGCATTTTTTTTTTTATCCAAAAAAATGCAGCACAAAAAACCAAGTAGAAACTTAGCCTTAGGCAGGTATTCTGGTATTTGACGTAGTATAATTGTATTGTTAGGTAGGAGAAATGGAATCACGTGTCAGTGTGATGTCTGGGGCAGGGAGTAGTGGTGTGTTATTTATTTTTTATTTTATTTTTATTTTATTTATTTATATAGCGCCTACAGATTCTGCAGCGCTTACAATTATGGGGTACAAACAAAGACAAGTATCAGACATAATATTACACAATAACTATTTAAACAAGAGGTGTGGGGATATGTTGAGGATATGCTGAGGCCAATTAGAGAATGTTATAGGCCTGTCTGAAGAGATGTGTTTTTAGGCCACGTTTGAAACTATGGATGTTGTTGTTGAGTCTGAGGGATTGAGGGATAGCATTTCAGAGAACTGGTGCAGCAAGAGTGAAGTCTTGGAGACGGGAGTGAGAAGTTCGGATTATGTTACCTATTATCATGACATCGTGGATACCTCTAACTTCACATTTCTACCATATGGTTACTACTTATAACATGCCAATGGCAGGTATCTACACTGCTCAAAAAAAATAAAGGGAACACCAAGATAACACACCCTAGATCTGAATGAATGAACTAATCGTATGAAATACTTTCATCTTTACATAGTTGAATGTGCTGACAACAAAATCACACAAAAATTATCAATGGAAATCAAATTTTTCAACCCATGGAGGTCTGGATATGGAGTCAAACTCAAAATGTTAATGGAAAACCACACTACAGGCTGATCCAACTTTGATGTAATGTCCTTAAAACAAGTCAAAATGAGGTTCAGTAGTCTGTGTGGCCTCCACGTACCCGTTTGACCTCCCTACAATGCCTGGGCATGATCCTGATGAGGTGGCGGATGGTCTCCTGAGGCATGTCCTCCCAGACCTGGACTAAAGCATCCGCCAACTCCTGGACAGTCTGTGGTGCAACTTGGCGTTGGTGGATGGAGCGAGACATGATGTCCCAGATGTGCTCAATCGGATTCAGGTCTGGGGAGCGGGCCAGTCCATAGCATCAATGCCTTCCTCTTGCAGGAACTGCTGACACACTCCAGCCACATGAGGTCTAGCATTGTCTTGCATTAGGAGGAACCCAGTGCCAACCGCACCAGCATATGGTCTCACAAGGGGTCTGATCTCAGTACCTAATGGCAGTCAGGCTACCTCTGGAAAGCACATGGAGGGCTGTGCGGCCCCCCAAAGAAATGCCACCCCACACCATTTCTGACCCAGCACCAAACCGGTCATGCTGGAGGATGTTGCAGGCAGCAGAGTGTTCTCCACGGCCTCTCCAGACTCTGTCACGTCTGTCACATGTGCTTAGTGTGAACCTGCTTTCATCCGAGAAGCGCACAGGGTGCCAGTGGCAAATTTGCCAATCTTGGTGTTCTCTGGCAAATGTCAAACGTCCTGCACGGTGTTGGGCTGTAAGCACAACCCCCACCTGTGGATGTCGGGCCTTCATACCACCCTCATGGAGTCTGTTTCTGACCATTTGAGTGGACACATGCACATTTGTGGCCTGCTGGAGGTAATTTTTCAGGGCTCTGACAGTGCTCCTCCTTGCACAAAGGTGGAGGTAGCGGTCTTGTTCTGGGTTGTTGCCCTCCTACGGCCTCCTCCACGTCTCCTGATGTACTGGCCTGTCTCCTGGTGGCACCTTCATGCTCTGGACACTACGCTGACAGACACAGCAAACCTTCTTGCCACAGCTCACATTGATGTGCCATCCTGGATGAGCTGCACTACCTGAGCCATTTGTGTGGGTTGTAGACTCTGTCTCATGCTACCACTAGAGTGAAAGCACTGCCAGCATTCAAAAGTGACCAAAACATCAGCCAGGAAGCATAGGAACTGAAAAGTGGTCTGTGGTCTCCACCTGCAGAACCACTGCTTTATTGGGGGTGTCTTGCTAATTGCCTATAATTTCCACCTGTTGTCTGTTCCATTTGCACAGCAGCATGTGAACTTGATTGTCAATCAGTGTTGCTTCCTGAGCGGACAGTGTGATTTCACAGAAGTGTGATAGACTTGGAGTTACATTGTGTTGTTTAAGTGTTCCCTTTATTTTTTTGAGCAGTGTATTTGTGCAGTTTCATTATGACAGATTTGTCATCTGTTGTCATAAAGTGTAATGTGCCGTCATATTGCTTATAAGTCGTCACCACCTATCTGTTATATATCTGTGGTGTCCTGGTACCGTATCCTATACGTTACCTGTGTAGAGGTCCCCATAGCCAGAGTCCCTAGGACGTCAGGGTCCCTCTTGTTTAGTCTTCCCCTTGTCACCTCTCACTTAGTCAGTAGATATATAATGGTTCTATTTGATATTTGTATAGCTATAGGTATAGAAACTGTATTTATTTGGTTAGTTAACCTGTACAGAGTGTAGCAGGACCTGCGGGTCACATGATCAGGTAGAAACTCTATGGTTTTGCTTAAGGACCTTTGGAGGTCCCCATGACGTGTTCACCCACCATGCATTGTAACGGTGAGTGACAGCTGACATGGACCAATCCAAAACGGCCCTGCCCATACAAGGGAGCGGCGGCCATTACTAGTTCTCTTTGCTCTTTCCTCGTGGGCTGCTGATGAGGACGGATCTGCGCAGCTGTCATCAGCAGTAACCAGGCCTAAGCCTTGCGGCAACGATCATCTCTCAAAACTGTGAGTTACTTCAATCCCTATTACCTCAGCAAGATCACCGGACCTAAAAATTCCCCTAAATCCGGACGGATCTCTGCAAAAATCCTAAATCTAATAACTCTTTGGATAAGTCAATGGTCCTCAGCATCTGTCAATCACTGCCGTGATATATAGAGACTGTATTACTAAGACTGTTGCTGTTAATTGGATGTACCGCAAGTACTTCAGTAAAGTTTATGCAAGTTCAAGTTCATCTCCATTGTGGACCTTCATTCATTTAAGCACGCACCTATCATTCCTGGGAAGGGTGGTGATAGGCCGAAGATTTACCTCAGCGTATTAACCCTCACCCTGGCGTCACCAGTGACAGGGGTTAAATTAACCCCTTATATTCTGAAGCAACACCCCAACTACACTATACCCCCCAAGGGCTACCACAAAGCTTTTTTGGCGTCGCACGAACAGGATTCGGGTGTGTGCCTACTGCTGTTGCCACTAGTGAAAGTGTACTTCCCCCCAAGCAACAAACTTTATTCATGTGCTGTAAATCGTGTTGTTGTGTACGGGAGCGGTGTCCGTGGTGCACCATACAAGGGGGCCACGAGAAAAGTAAGGGGGGAGGCGAAAATTCATCTGCAACCAAGATGTGTAAACTGCGCAATAAGTTCATGCTGCGATCCTCTGGTCCGGTCAGCACAGGCGGAGCTGAACTGCTGCCGGAAAAGCGCGCGAAGAAGGCCCGCGCTGCGCCACGCCCCGCCCCTTGGCATGGCTGCCAAGTCGCTGGATCACAGCCGAAAGGGAACTTGGAGATACAGGAGTTGTCTCTGGAGGGACCGGAAGTCGGGGCTGCACCGATGACGTCCTTCCTGCCGGCCGCCATTTTGGGGAAGCCCACTATAAAAGACACCGCGCAGAGCGACCTCTTCAGTCTGCATAAAGAGCCGGAGAGTACAGACATGGCAGAGAGAAGCGTTCCACGTGGTGAAGATGGCAAAATGGTGCCGGAACAACGAAAAGTCATGGCAGTCACAGCCCGACTTTTTCAAGAACTGCCGTCTGCAGCGGTTGTCATTAGACGAAGAGGGGGCCTGCAATCTTCCCCCGCTGCCTGATGATGACGACGATTGGTCAGACACACCTCCAGCGGAGAGCTCAGGGACACCTGTAGGTGCATCACCGGTGAGATTGTCCCCTCACTACAGAACTTGGGGTTCGTGGGCCGAGATCCCATCGGAGGAGTCTGCAGTGAGTACCCCGCCAGAGGCGGCCTATTCTTCCTCCTCCAGCCCTGAAGCTAAAGTTCCTCTATCTGATTTGCCAAGTGCACAACCATGCTCACCGAAATTGCCGCAGTGGGTGTTTGGAGATGAGCCGGAGCTGATCAAATATATGCACAAGGTACTTCAGCCAATACCTGGGAAGCCACTCCCACAAATTCCAGCTGCACAAAGAGAAAGGGCCCGTCAAGAAGCCGAGCTGGCCAAATTGATGGAAAAGTTAAAGGCCCGACACAAAGAACTGTATGACCCTAAGCACGTGCATTTGCCTTATGAAGAAAAAGTGCGGTATCAAGAAAATACCAAAGAAATGGAGGCATTGTACATATGCAAATGGGATCATCCCCGAGAAGGGAGAAGCCATTAGAAAGAAGAAGAGCAACTGTGGACAAGTTCGACAAGGTCAGAGGTTATGGGACACTTCTTGACTGCCACACTGGGCAGACCATCTTCGTAAACCGGCGAGCAGTACAGAGGCCATATCTTCATAAAAAGTTCTACTCCTTGGAGGTGGGTGAAATTGTGGAGTACACCCCCGTCCAGAGCCTGCGTGGAGAATGGGCTGCTGCGGTCAGAAGACCAACTGCCCCAACACAGCTTCCCTTCAAGTATTTCCCATCAACTGATTGGGAATCAGAACCCTTCAACTTGAGGCCAAAATGGTCCACTCCTAAAGCCTCCATCAACATACCCAAGGAGGAGGAGCCTCAACAGCAAATATCATCTTTTGTGTACAGCAAAGTGTCAAGTTCATCATCTTCTGTGTACAGTAAAGTGCCAAGTCCTGCTCAAGTTCAAGAAAGTAAGCACAAATTGCGGGCACCAAAGACCGTACCTAGACCCTCTCGGAGCAATGAGAGTTTGTCTGTTCCAGAGGTACCAACGCACGTACCTAGGCCCTCTCGGAGCAATGAGAGTTTGCCTCCTGCACAGGTACCAACGTATGTACCAAGGCCCTCTTCTGACATGGAGAGTTTGCCTGCTTCCAGGGTACCGACGAAAGGGTCATGGGTCCATCCTAGTTTGGAGATGGTGCTCAAGCCCTCTTGCCCCACTTACATTCTGGCTAGTAAGCCTAATCCTACCATCAACCACTCCACCCTCACCAATGTGGTGTGGCAGAGCTATGTTAATTCCATACCTGCCCCTGATGTTGGGAGGTACAGAGGAACCAGGAGAGGCACAACAAGAGTGAGGAAGAACATCCTCTAAAGAGACTCTAAAGTAATGTCCTATTGTTTCTGTGACTAACCACTTTTGTTTTTCAGTAACAAAGTTCAAGAATTGTGCCTAGCAGGACTGTGCTAAGATTGTTCCAGTTTTAAGTTCAGCAACATAACCATCAAGCTTTGTGCCTGACTATTATGTCAAGAGACTCCTAGCCAGTAGGAGATTCATAAGGACTGTACCCGGCTGATTTGTGGTAAAGCCGTGTTTCCTTTCCCTTCCCATGAACTCTTGGTGTAGGTGGACTGCTGATCCTTACACACCAATTTGTATATTTTCCCATGAACTCTTAGTGTAGGTGGACTGCTGATCCTTACAAGTCTGTTTTATGTATATACCAGCAGCTTCATAAGCATCCTTATGCTAAATGTTGCACTTATCAGGTGAATGCGCCTGAACCCTGTTGGAGTGTTGATAATTGTGTAAGTTTGTATAGTAAATATGCATTTTGTATATTTCTTTCTTGTATATACAAAAGTATAAAATGCTAAAGGTGTTTTAGTACTTACTTAATAGGTGACACCCCGGCTCCTCCGAGGGTAGTATTATTGCTGTCACCAATCGCTAGCACCTGTCTCAACAAAAATTATAGGGTAACTCACCCTTAGGATAGTACTTGCACACAGAACTCTAGACTATTCACTTAAATGTACTACCTCAGCCTTCAGTACATACACAAAAATAAAATATATCTCACGTTCAAGAAACACTTGAATTGAATTGTAGCCTATTGATGTCCAATTCCTGCCACTGTTAGGTACACTCATATTTCTTTTCTCTGTATTACGTGTGTGAGATGCTCTATCTGGCCAGTAGGTGCTCTTGCGAGTATAGAATTAAACACGTAGTTCTAAAGGTAACCTAGGTAGGTTATTTGGAAGTGCTCTAGGGGTAAGTAGCGTGTAGCCGATAGACCCTAGCAGCCATCTTACTGTGACCTAGCTTCCGGCTAGCCAGTATAACTTTTGTGTACTAACAGGTAACTTATTGTTGGCAAAAATAAAAAAAAATGTGTGAGATAATAAAAATGTCTAGTCAGCTTGAAGCTAAATGTATAGAGAGTTGTACTAATGTCTAGTTAGCCTCATAAAATGTGTAGAGAGCTAAAATAAAAATGTTTAGGAGCTAGCAACTAAATATCAGATAGCTGCCTAATTGTATAGTAAGCTTGATGAAAAATGTCTAAGGAGCTAAAAACTAAAGGTTAGATAGCTTCACCAATGTCTAGATAGCTTTATCCAAGTGTCTAGATAGCTTTATCCAGATGTCTAGATAGATTCCTATTGTCTAGTCCAGATTCTAGTAAGAGTATCAGAGAATGTAAATGTGTTCAATGTTTACTTAGGATGTATAGCAAATTTATTGGTAAAATCCTGTTTTAGTCATAGTTCCTCTGCCTTAGGGGACAGGCGTCGAGGTCGACTTATTTTAAGTAAGGGGGTTTGTGGTGTCTCGGTACCGTATCCTATACATTACCTGTGTAGAGGTCTCCATCGCCAGAGTCCCTAGGATGTTGGGGTCCCTCTTGTCTAGTCTTCCCCTTGTCACCTCTCACTTAGTCAGTAGATATATAGTGGTTCTATTTGATATTTGTATAGCTATAGGTATATAAACTGTATATATTTGGTTATTTACCTGTACAGAGTGTAGCAGGACCTGCGGGTCACGTGATCAGGTAGAAACTCTATGGTTTTGCTTAAGGACCTTTGGAGGTCCCCGTGACGTGTTCACCCACCATGCCAACGGTGAGTGACAGCTGACATGGACCAATCCAAAACGGCCCTGTCCATATAAGGGCCATTACTAGTTCTCTTTGCTCTTTCCTCGTGGGCTGCTGATGAGGACGGATCTGCACAGCTGTCATCAGCAGTAACCAGGCCTAAGCCTTGCGGCAATGGTCATCTCTCAAAACTGTGAGTTACTTCAATCCCTATTACCTCAGCAAGATCACCGGACCTAAATATTCCCCTAAATCCGGACGGATCTCTGCAAAAATCCTAAATCTAATAACTCTTTGGATAAGTCAATGGTCCTCAGCATCTGTCAATCACTGCCGTGATATATAGAGACTGTATTACTAAGACTGTTGCTGTTAATTGGATGTACCACAAGTACTTCAGTAAAGTTTATGCAAGTTCAAGTTCATCTCCATTGTGGACCTTCATTCATTTAAGCAAGCACCTATCGTTCCTGGGAAGGGTGGAGATAGGCCGGAGATTTACCTCAGCGTATTAACCCTCACCCTAGCGTCACGAGTGACGAGTTAAATTAACCCCTTATATTCTGAAGCAACACCCTAACTACACTATACCCCCCAAGGGCTACCACATATCGCTATACCACCTTTAAACGGTTATTATTTATTCCTAATGCACCATCATAATGAGTCACTATAACTATTTGTGATGCGCCGACGTATTGTCTGATAGCCACGAATATCTCTATATGCTATTATCTATGTGTGCCGTCATTCTATCTTATAGGCGGCAGTGATTTATCTGTAATGCGCCAGAACACCTGCAAGTTGCTATAATTAATCTGTAATGTGCCGAAAACACTGTCAGTTTGCCACAAGCATTCTAATAATTACTTGCTAGCGTTATGCAAACTAAATCCATCGCTAGGAAGTTTAGGGAGTTTAGGGAGAGCGGCACATCAGCCTATTCAGAGTTGATTGTGATGTCATTCGTCACAGCTTTTTCCCTAAGTCCCAACATAATCTGCCATGAGCCCTTTACTAATGTTAATTTGAATTGTTCACTGTCACATGACAAGGAAGTGACAATTATATATTTATGCAATAGTTTGGGTGGTGGACAAGTTTGTTCTATAATTTGTGATTTTTCTTTGCGGTCACAACATTGATATGTGTTTGTTAAGTTGGGAGTTATATGTTTTTTACCCTAGTATATCCACATAAAAGTAACTTTTAATCTGTAAGTCATACCCCAGGTTTAACCTCTTCAGGACGCCGGGCGTATGCATACGCCCTGCATCCCGAGTCCTTAAGGTTGTGGGGCATATGCATACGCCCGTGTGAATTCTGGTTCCCGCCGCTCGCCGGTTAGGGACCGGGATGCCTGCTTTAATCATTCAGCAGGCATCCCGGCACATCGCCCAGGGGGGGGTCCTGAGACCCCCCCATGTCGGCGATCGCAGAAAATCGCATGTCAATTCAGACATGCAATTTTCTGCTATTCCGGACTGATTGGGTCTCTGGTGACCCGATCACCCGGAAAATAGGGATGATCGGAGCTGTCAGTGACAGCCCCGATCATCCTGAGGGCTAGGAGCGAGGTCGCAGTGCTGTGATCTCCTCCTATCCCCTGCCATTGGTCAGAACTGCTTCTAACCAATGGCAGAGCAGGACACCCCTGGATGTCGAGGGGAACATGGGGAGAAGATGGAGGCTGGTACCTTGAGGAGAAGATGCCTGGGAACCGCTGACCGTCGCTGGAGACTGCAAAGATAGTGGCTCAGGTAGGGAAACAAGGGTGGGGGGAGGAATGAAAGTGAAAGTAAAGTGATCTTTACTGTGGCAACCACTAGGAAGGCCAAACTGCAACTCCCAGCATGCCCAGACAGCCAAAGGCTGTCTGGGCATGCTGGGAGTTGTAGTTTTGCAACATCTGGAGGGTCACAGTTTGAAGACCACTGTTACAGTGGTGCCAAAACGGTAGCCCTCCAGATGTTGCTAAACTACAACTCTCAGCATGCCTAGACTGCCCAGGCATGCTGGGAGTTGTAGTTCTGTAACATCTGTCCCTTCACATTTAGCAATTTTCATGAAATGTTTGAAAATTGCTGCTCTACTTTGAAGCCCTCAAATTTTTTCAAAAAGCAGAAATATTTCCATTTTATGAGGCCAACATAAAGTGGACATATTGTATTTGTGGAGAAAAATAAAATGTATTTGGAATATCCATGTTCCTTACAATTAGAGAGCTTCAAAGTTAGAAAAATGCAAAATTTCATGAAATTTTGGGATTTTTCACCAAAAAAGGATGCAAGTAACGCCGAAAATTTACCACCAAAATAAAGTAGAATATGTCACGAAAAAACAATCTCAGAATCAGAATATTCGGTAAAAGCGTTTTCGAGTTATTAATTCGTAAAGCGACCGTGGTCAGAATTGCGAAAAAGGGCTCAGTCCTTAAGGTGAAAAAGAGTCCTTAAGGGGTTAATTGATAGCCTATGACAAAATTCTATTACTGAGCTATCTAGTTTTTGTTTTATTAGCTAATATTGCATCATTTTGGTACGCTTGGCGGTTTTCTATTGGTCACCAATACTGACTATGTAATCTATGGTGTAAGTTGCATCATGTATTTTATAAACCTTACTTCATTAGTTGGTTGCTTATATCATGGAAACTTGAGCCAATATACTTTTTTATGTTATTTTAATTTTTAGCACCCCAAAATTATTTAAGAATAGCTGTTTTCATGTTCGCAACTTTTTACCTTTAGAACAGTGTTATTTGCCTATTACCTGTAGTTGTAAAATGTAAAATGTCCGTTGCATTAAAACTAGAGCCAACTAACAAATTCCATTATTATATTTGAATTCAGCATATGAGAATTATTAAGAAATGGCACATTTCATAAACAAAAAAATTAGAAAATTTGTGGAACAGTGTTATCAACAAAATTGTATAATCCCTATATCTCAAGACAATGGGGGACACATAGCAACAACATTGCATTGAAATCATGGCACCCAAGTCTACAAAATTATATTGACAACAACCTCAATTTTAGTCCTATAGGTCCTCTTTAGCACCTGTATGAAGATATGTTTAACTCAATTTTAGTAGGTTACTACTAAATCTGTTCATAATAACATTAGAACTGGAACATCTTTGTTTATTCTATTTCGTTCCCATATTTTAGAAATGTAATTTTGGAGGGGCCACTCAACATCCCATATAGGTCACATGCGACTAAGTCATTAATAGATCAATATATGGGTAAATTTACCTTTATTACCTCTGAGAACTATGAAAAAAGAAAACACCGGTAGACTGCAGTATTTCTCCCGAAATGGACAGAAGACTTTTTAAACATGGGCAAGGTAAGGGAGAAAGACAGCCTGGCACTGCTTCTGCATACACCTGTAGGATGTGGCGTGTGATGAACACTTGCCTGCAGTGTGGTATTGTAGCAGCGGGCGGTGGTGCAAAATTATTAATACAAGAGCTGCAAGTCCATGTAAACCAATAAGTAGAAAAGGCAATAAGTGCACTCACCGCAATAGCTGCTTTATCCATGAAGTTTATTCAAGGTCCACATCAAAGGTATACAGTGCAGGGAGATGACATAGGAAGGAGGTGAGCATGGGCTACGGACCCGTCTCGCGCTACAAGCGCTTCATGCGGCCTCATGAAGAGCTTGTAGCGCGAGACGGGTCCGTAACTCACGCTCACATCCTTCCTATGTCATCTCCCTGCACTGTATACCTTTGATGTGGACCTTGAGTGCACTTATTGTCTTTTCTACTTTTTAAACATGGGTTTATAAAGTTAGAATCCACATTCAAACCAACCTGTATAGGTTTTTTTGAAATCAAGATAAGATACAAAATACACATATCAGAAAAATATTTAATAACTGATATATACAATATTGTATGTACTGGTACATGCTGCTTCTCAAAAATATTGGTAATTATAGGGGATGTGTCCGATGCCGTTCTGCTCGCTCATAAGTCATCTCTTTTCTAAGCAGTCAGCCATCTTTATAAACAACAAGTTTAAATCATTATAATCATTGATCTTTGAAAGACGACACTCATGGAGTAACTCGACTGACTTGGTGACGCTGAGATATCAGAGGCTGTGACAAATCTCCATCCAACGCTCACAGCCTGAAGAATTCTGTGGTATTGAAGGCCCACCTACACACAGCCAATAAAGGTCAGATCTGATTGCCACGTTGGGACGCCTACACAAAGCACCAGAATCTGCTAAACCAAACCCATTGAATGCCAGAAAGATTTAGAGCAGAGAGGAGGTTGAGCTGTGTGGGCTCAGAATTCATTCTCACGCATTCCTAAAGCCAACCACTTGCTTGCTGAATCACTTCGCAGACTATAATGCTGAAGATCCTGATAGTGGAAGTTTAAAGACGTGAAATTGATGTGTTGTATCATCGCAACTGCAGTCGGACATGTCTGCCGTAATGAATTCCAGAACTCAACAGCTGGTGATGATCATTCCCTTGGTTTAGGAAGATTATAACTCCAAGCATCTCATAGAAATAGTATAACCCTTGATGGACCGATGCATATGGTTATATACTGTGCTTGATAAATGAAGTGCTTGGCCTGGAGCAGTTTCTTATGTCCTAACTTATGTCTTTGTACATCTCAAGTGTTAGAATGGTAGGAATCCACAGTCAGTTTGTCCAGCTAAAATCTCCCTGCATGGGAGTCGGATCATTTATTATAGCTGGACTGAAATGGCTTATGTTGGGCATGTTGCTGTCATTCTCAATGATCTTTAGAAGTTCAAACAAATCCGATCTGAAAATAAGAGCTTAGAGTTAAAAGAAGTTCCAGACAATTTATATTTAAAGGAGGTCGTCCTGTGAAATAAACATTGAATTAAAAAAATAAAATAAAGGATGTACTCACCAATCCCCTGCCGCTTCTGTTTCAACAGGGTCCAAGTCTTAGCTGATCTCTACTTCCTGTTCCCTGTGTCGACATAAAGGAAATGTTTGCGTAGCCAATCACTGACCCCAGCACTGAAGCAGCTCCCCCAATGAATAGCTGGACAAGCATTTCCTCATGTAGAGATAGGGGCCAGAAAGCGGAGATCATTTTGGAGCCAGGTAATATCAGAATGACAGTGGCAGGGCAAGGTAAGTAAAGCTTTTGTTTTTTACATTATTTTTAAACTTTATCTTGACACCCTTTTAACATGTCATACAATTAGAAGATCAATAATGAGTCTGTAAATATGAAGGCATTCATTCATGAAGAACACAGAGCTGATTATTTGCAAACCACAAATCTTGGGACCCAGAATGCTTATCTACATATACATGTGTACTACTGCAATTAAAGGGATCGTCCATTTTAGACAATTCTTACTTGTTAAAGCATGTTTAGCCAGGCCGATGGGGGGAGGATAACAGAGATAGGCCCTCATTTACTAAGCCTTTACATGGCTGTATGAATTATGTAAGCAGATGTAGCAGAGGGGAACCCGTAGCAGAATAGCGCCCTGACAAGGGGTTTAGTAGTTCCAGTGGGTAGCATGTATTTTATAAGGGGTCTGTTACTTTAAGAGAGTAGTGGTCAGTCGGGGCAGGAGATAATGGTAAAGGAGGGGGTCAATAGTTCAAGGGCTGGGGTTAGGGGGTTATTTAAGGGCTGGTAAGAGGAGGAGTTATAACTGTGGCAGGAAGATCTTACCTGAAAAGTTGGCCACATGGATTTGGAGGCCTTGTTCTGGCAGCTGCTGGAGGCGGCTGAACACCATGGTGGTAATTGGTTCCAGGAGCAGTCAGGTCTCTACTGGGTGGCGGACATGTGGTTGCTCCCCCTTCTGCAGGACGGCGGCATGGGACGCCGGCCCCGTCCCCCGGAGCAACTGAGTCTGGACATTACCCCGCGGTCATGGCAGTGGGTGAGTAGTCCCAGCGGTCTCTCCCTCATCCCTCATCTGCAGCGGGAACTGGAGATGGCGAGTCCAGGGAGCGGACTGCGGGCTTGGCGGCTGCAGTGACGGCGGTCTCGGGTCAGCCTTGTGAGTGCTCTATATTGGGGTAAGGGGGTTGTGGGGGAAGGTGGGGTGATGTCCATTATTTGCTGTCTCAGTTGCTCGGGATTTTGTCACAGCGTACGGGGGATGGGGGTGTCGTCTCCTCTCCATTGCTGGTTTGGGGGGCGGCGGGGCTGGGGAGTCTGCCTTGGTGTCAGTGTTTAGTGGAGGTCTTGGCAGTGGGGTGGTCTCTGCTGCAGTTTCTGCGCGTGTTGCTGCAGTTGCGCCTGCAGGTGTGGCACCGAAGGAGGTGGAGGGTGAGGACGTACGCTTGGCTGATGCGGCTAAAGGGGAGGTGTATGTTTGCTTTGAGGGGCCGCTTGGGGCGCACCTGAAGCAATAAGTTAAGGAAAAGATTTGGAAAGACGAGTACGTCAAAATCTTTTTGTTACTTCTGCTGGAGAAATTCAATTTGAACCACAAGAAGCCAGAGGAGAGTAAAAAAGGAGGAGGAAGAAAAGCGCCGGTATCACTTGATTCCGCGCACTTTTTCTAATTGGCTCCAGGAGTTCCCAATTCTTGCTATGATTAGGCACCGGCTAATTGTTCCACTTTGTTTTGCTATTTGGACATATGGAGGGATTGCGTGGTTGAGGTATGATGAACAGTTTCGTCAGCGAAAGGCGGTGCGTCCGTCCTTGCGGTGGGATCACAAAGACATAGATTTATGGATGCACCTTATGGTGGCTCCGAGGGGTGGGTCTTTTAGGGGGCAGCTGGCGGTTCTTCTGCAGCCGGGCAGTCGGCTGGGGCACGGCGAGGTTGCTGTTAGCAGTTCAATGAGGGGTCCTGCAGGTTCTCCTCCAACTATCGCTTTAAATACGAGTGTTCTGGCTGTGGTGGGGAACATAGCTATGTGCAGTGTTTTAAGTGGGGTGGAGGAAAGGTTGCTGAGGCTTCGCAGGCCCGGAGTGACTCCAGTGAGTCCAGGTAGCAGAGATGCGGCCATTTTAAATTTGTGTACCAAAATTATCATCAGCTGCTTGGACACATTTCTCTACAGGGAAAAGTTTTTTTAATAAAAAAAATCACCCCCCCTTTTCCCGTTATATCTGAAAGATCATTTGGAGATTTTTCAAAACCTGTCCAGAGGAAAATTTGCCCAGTTGCCCATAGCAACCAATCAGATTTCTTCTTTCATTTTGCAGAAACCTTGTTAAAAATGAAAGAAGCGATCTGATTGGTTGCTATGGGCAACTGGGCAACTTTTCCTCTGGACAGGCTTTGATAAATCTCCCCCATTGAGACTAAAGTAATGTGAGCAATATGGAGCAACTTCCTGCATGAAAAAGATACTATGTCCATGACTGTTGCAGTATGTGTGAGGATCTTATGAGATAAAGTCCACAATATGAACAACTCTCATGATGGGATATTTATCAATACCTGTGCAGAGTAAAGGTTGCCCATAGAAACCAATCAGATTGCTTCTTTCATTTTTTCAAAGGCCTTGTTAAAAATGAAAGAAGCAATCTGATTGGTTGCTATGGGCAACTGCACCACTCTTCCTCTACACTGGTTTTGATGAATCTTATACTAGCACTTTCTCGGTTCTCCAATTTTGGTAAAACCTTGTATAAACTAACAGTGACAATGTATAAAAAATTGTTTTCATCTTACTGTGTTTGAAGACCATCTGTATGGGTAAAGCTTGTTTCCGAGACATATGTTGGGATCCACTGTGGGCTGTTAGAGTTGTCCACACACTGATACACAGGTGGTTGTACATATCTACAATTAAGAAAAACAATATTTTTAATTATATGTATCCATTTTTTTATTGATTGAAATGTTATCATTATTGAAATATATTGTGGACTTTATCTTAATAAAGGGTATGTCTACCACAACAACAAAAAAACAGCACAAATAATGTTGCAGAAGTGTTTTTCTAAACGGTGTGCCTTCAGCCGTTACAAAACTACATCTCCCACAATGCTCAGACAGCCTTTGGCAACTGTGGAAGGGCACACTGGTTGGAAAACACTGTATTAAAGGGGTACTCCCGTGGAAAACTTTTTTTTTTAAATCAACTGGTGCCAGAAAGTTAAACAGATTTGTAAATCACTTCTAATAAAAAATCTTAATCCTTCCAGTACTTTTTAGGGGCTGTATACTAAAGAGAAATCCAAAAAAGAAATGCATTTCCTCTGATGTTATGACTACAGTGCTCTCTGCTGTCCATTTTAGGAACTGTCCAGAGCAGCATATGTTTGTTATGGGGATATTCTCCTGCTCTTTACACTGTGGTCATGACATCAGAGGAAATGCATTTCTTTTTTGGATTTCTCTTTAGTATACAGCCCCTAAAAAGTACTGGAAGGATTAAGATTTTTTAATAGAAGTGATTTTCAAATCTGTTTAACTTTCTGGCACCAGTTGATTAAATAAAAAAAGTTTTCCACGGGAGTACCCCTTTAAGGTGCATTCACACCACGATTGTTACATACGGGGACAAGATCTGGCTGGAAGATGTGAAAACCGGTTGCTCCCGTATCCCAACCAGACCCGGCCCCCATCTCATTCATTTGAATGAGCGGACCAGAGTCAGATAATGACTCCGGTTGGGTCATTTTTGCCCCGTATCTGGTTTTGTGACCGGACTTAGAACCGTAGTTTTAAATCCAGTGACAAAACTGTATACGGGCAAAAATGAGCCGACCGGAGTCATTATCTGACTCTGGTCTGCTCATTCAAATGAGTTTTAGTCTACTTGGAATGTAGTTAAGAAGTCATTCTAGTGATTTCCAAGATTGCAATACCTTTTCTTATGCACGTAAGAAAGACTAGGCTAGTGCCTAGTCTTTCTTACGTGCATAAGAAAAGGTATTGCAATCTTGGAAATCACTAGAATGACTTCTTAACTACATTCCAAGTAGACTAAAACTCATTTGAATGAGCAGACCAGAGTCAGATAATGACTCCGGTCGGCTCATTTTTGCCCGTATACAGTTTTGTCACTGGATTTAAAACTACGGTTCTAAGTCCGGTCACAAAACCAGATACGGGGCAAAAATGACCCAACCGGAGTCATTATCTGACTCTGGTCCGCTCATTCAAATGAATGAGATGGGGGCCGGGTCTGGTTGGGATACGGGAGCAACCGGTTTTCACATCTTCCAGCCAGATCTTGTCCCCGTATGTAACAATCGTGGTGTGAATGCACCTTAAAGGGGTACTCCCGTGGAAAACTTTTTTTATTTAATCAACTGGTGCCAGAAAGTTAAACAGATTTGAAAATCACTTCTATTAAAAAATCTTAATCCTTCCAGTACTTTTTAGGGGCTGTATACTAAAGAGAAATCCAAAAAAGAAATGCATTTCCTCTGATGTCATGACCACAGTGTAAAGAGCAGGAGAATATCCCCATAACAAACATATGCTGCTCTGGACAGTTCCTAAAATGGACAGCAGAGAGCACTGTAGTCATGACATCAGAGGAAATGCATTTCTTTTTTGGATTTCTCTTTAGTATACAGCCCCTAAAAAGTACTGGAAGGATTAAGATTTTTTATTAGAAGTGATTTACAAATCTGTTTAACTTTCTGGCACCAGTTGATTTAAAAAAAAAAGTTTTCCACGGGAGTACCCCTTTAATACAGTGTTTTCCAACCAGTGTGCCCTTCCACAGTTGCCAAAGGCTGTCTGAGCATTGTGGGAGATGTAGTTTTGTAACGGCTGAAGGCACACCGTTTAGAAAAACACTTCTGCAACATTATTTGTGCTGTTTTTTTGTTGTTGTGGTAGACATACCCTTTATTAAGATAAAGTCCACAATATATTTCAATAATGATAACATTTCAATCAATAAAAAAATGGATACATTTTGCCTTTTCAATGTTTCACTTACAGATCATTCAGATCTCAGATTTGCTTACAGTAAAATTGTTTCCCTACCAAATACCCAAGTTTCCAAGGAGACCTTACAGGCCCTTGAAAGTACAAAAAATAACAAAATGTCTGCACAAGAAAAGTTGCAGAAATTCTGCCCTTTCTGCGCTCTGCAGCTATTGGATAAAACTGCAATGTACAGGTATCTTGATCTTCCTGCCCCCTGCATGTCTTCCATACACAATACTGCTAGTGCTCAGATCTCCCTCCTTCATTTCAGTTTATACCTGCTAACTGGTCCAGATGGAGAAAAAAAATACTAAAATGGTGGCAAGGGCTCTTGGCATTATCCGTGTACTCACTGAGAGAGTATTTCCTAAATGTTGAGAGGCGAGAAGGAAGCTCTCAGCAGTGGGGACTGGCAGTATCAAAATGGTACCTCTATCCATGGGGAATTGGTGACAGATAAGTGCATTTTTTTTTCATCCTACTATGAGCTTGTTAACATATAAAATAAATTCCTATAATGCACAGCCAATTTGTTATCGCCAATGGAGTAAGGGACTTATCCTTGGAAAATGCATCTGAGCCAGAATGAAAGAATGAAAGGTTTTGTCCATCATTTTAATACTTTATTAAAACTATCTGGCCTGGGAGAGAAAAAAAGGTTATACACAACAGTGTCTGATCCCTGCTGCTTGCCATTTCCTGCTTCACGTTTAAACATAAGGAAGTGCTTGCTAAGCCAATCAGTGACCTGCCTCTGCCAGTGATTGGAACCAGGAAGTGGTGAGCAGTGGGGACCGGGTACTGTCTGAATGGCAGTGGTGTTTTTTTTCCTTCCTAGCCTGGTATCTGTGAAAATACCTGATAATCCCTTTAAATGAATCTAGAATGTTAAATGACTTTAGCTCCATTTTATGACGAAACTTTGCCCAGAGTTTTACTTTAACTTGGTGTCGCTGCAGGGACATTTGACTGCTTTGCAGAACGGTACATATACTTAGCGACTAGACATAAGTATGTTTTATTTGATGTAGCTCCTTCTGTGTATTAATTATAACCATGAATTTCTTTAGTTTTTAGTAACAGTGTAAACAAGGGCCAGAAATGGAAGTATTCATGCTATTACTGTCATATTTTTACTATACATAACTGTAGAATGAAGTACACTTTTATGTAAAGTGCTTTTCAAAAGACTCTTATTGCTGATATTTGCATCTCAAGAAGAACCTTCACTACTCTTGAGAGAACAACCTACCGTATTTTTCGCCATATAAGATGCAGTTTTTCTTCTCCGAAACTGGGGGGGAAAAGTTGGTGCGTCTTATACGGCAAATACTGCGGCGGTCCCTGTGGCCATCAACGGCCGGGACCCGCGGCTAATACAGGACATCACCGATCGGTGATGCCCTGTATTAACCCTTCAGACGCGGAGATCAAAGCTGACCGCCACGTCTGAAGTGAAAGTGACACTAAACTGGCTGCTCAGTCGGGCTGTTCGGGACCGCCGTGGTGAAATCGCGGCATCCCGAACAGCTTACAGGACACCAGGAGGGACCTTGCGTGCCTACTCCGTGTCTGCTCTGTGTCGGGATCCCCTGCATGGCCGGCGCTCTCCTTCGTCCTCATCACGTCATTGCGCACGCCGTCCCGTCATCCAATAGGAGCGGCGTGATGGCAGCGATGGAGAGCGAGGATACCGGACAGCAGAGATGACGGGGACACGGCAACAGCGATGGAGGGCGACATACAGGGCAGCGGTGACGACCGGTGACGGGTCCGGAGCGGCGAGGAAACGTGAGTATTACCTCCTATACCAGTGGTGTTCAACCTGCGGACCTCCAGATGTTGCAAAACTACAACTCCTGGCATGCCCGGACAGCCAACGGCTGTCCGGGCATGCTGGGAGTTATAGTTTTGCAACATCTGGAGGTCCGCAGGTTGAAGATCACTGTCCTATACTTGTATTTGGTTTAGAATCTTTTACATTGTATTTGGTTTAGAATCTTTTTTTTCTAGATTTTCACCCTTTAAAAATGGGTGTGTCTTATATGCCAGAGCGTCTTATATGGCGAAAAATACGGTAGTAATCACTGTCCGACTGACAGCTGCATGTTGATGTTGAAAATGCCAGTGATATGGTCACCATGATGTCATGTAGGAAGCCACTTCTGATGTACACCTGCTTGCAAAATACTCTACTCCTTGGGAATAGAACTTCAAATTGCATTGAAAAGTGGTTTTCCTCTGGGGGTGGTCTTCTCAGAGGAAATGACCACTATGCAACATGGCCTGAAAATCCCTGACGCAAAATGTGAACTGGATAAAGAGGTGGTCTTCATAAAAAAGAGGTTTCACTGTATATCCATAATACATTTCTACCAAATGTATTTATAATTGGTTGGATATTTTTGGTTGGACTACAAATAGTCCAGATGTGTGAATTACACTAATAATGTAGAACTAGCACAGCCATGGTGTTTCCATTTATTAATAACAAGTGTAAAGTGTAAAAAAGTGTAAAAAAAAAAAACAAGTGACATGGATTTTGTGTAAATGTTTCAAGTTTTCTGCAATTTTTTATTGCTGTATTAAAACACTATGGTTGGTAATCCTGATATTACTTTAACTCACAAAGACCTTATGAAGACTTTACTACCTCTGCTATATTCATACTGGGATCTAAAAAAACATAATTTCATTGATACAAACTATCATCGCTATATTTTAATATAGTACAAATGTAAGCATAGTGACTTCACTCACCTTGGAGGAAATGGTGTGGGCTCGATTGGATATGGAGGAGACTGTATTAAGGTAGGCATAGCATGACTGGAATATAAATATATAGCAGTCAATATAAAGATAGATAGATGATAGAGAAAGAAAGAACACTGAAATCTTGAATTCCCCCCCCTCCCTAAAAAAAAAAAAAAAAAAAAAAACAGCCCTAGAAATTTACTTTTGCCAAAAAAATATTGATACAGAGACATAGTCTGATTGCCATATTGGAGTCGGGAAGGGACTTTTCCCCCCTGGTATATTGGCATCAGCCTCACTTTTTTTTATTTTTTTTGCCTTCCTCTGGATCAACACAGTAGGGATTTAGGTTAAACTCGATAGACTCTTTTTTTTTTTTTAACCTTACAAACTATGTAACTATGTAAGGTTACATGCAGTATGTACTATTTATGCAGAAGCTCAGTTGGCTGCATTTAGAGAACCTTACCGCAGGGAACATATCATGTGTCGAATATTTTTTTTCACTATTAAAACCAGAACCTGATACATATATTTTTCTACTCCAATGTGTCTGATTGTAGAGACTGTGTACAGGGTTAGGGAGGCACAATCATCATGTCTGAGCTGGTTACAGCATTTCAAAATAGAACCTGTAGTCTGGAGCCGACTCACTTCTATATGGCAGAATGCTCTAGGTGTAGGTAACCAGGCAGGGCCGGTTTTTGACAATGTGGCCCTGGGCAAAAATAAAAATGGGGCCATGGGTCACATGACCAAAGATCACCATGTTGAATGGTGCTGCATCTCAACTGAAGGCCATAACACAAATACATTATAGGGTCCAAATCTAAGCTATATAGGGGGAAATTTATGAAAACCTGTGCAGAGGATCAGTAGTGGCGTTGCCCATAGCAATACCAGTTTTAAAAAATGAGAGTATCATCCTCTACATAGGCTTTCATCAATCTCCCCCATAGTGAATACTTTTTGTTTAAAGCGCAACTGTCACATAAAAATAGGTCAATAACCTGTCAGCACAAACCGATCACTGGTATACTGCAGCCATACATGTGTTTTGGCACTACTTGTCTTCCATGCTGTACAAATGACATTTATCTACAGCTGTCAAAAGGCAGAGAGGCGTGGTCAGGGATGTGCAATCTCTTTTCCGACATCACAGCACCTCCCCAGCACCTCTCACTGACTGAGAAAGAAACAGAGCTGCGTGCCAGTCAGACTGGGGCAGTGCTGTGATGCCAGAGAAGAGAGGCTTGGCAGCCCGGGGCATTGTAGATCCCTGGCCACTCCTCTCTGACTTTTGGCAACTGTGGGTAAAAGTAATTTTTACAGTATAGAAGACACAAAGTTCCAAAACAGAGAGATGGCTGCAGTATACCAGTGATCAGCTCGTAGACTGCAGTATACCAGTGATCAGCTCATAGGCTGCAGTATACCAGTGATCAGCTCGTAGGCTGCAGTATACCAGTGATCAGCTCGAAGGCTGTAGTATACCAGTGATCAGCTCGTAGGCTGCAGTATACCAGTGATCAGCTCGCAGGCCGCAGTATACCAGTAATCAGCTCGTAGGCTGCAGTATACCAGTGATCAGCTCGTAGGCTGCAGTATACCAGTGTTCAGCTTGTAGGCCGCAATATACCAGTGATCAGCTTGTAGGCCGCAGTATACCAGTGATCAGCTCATAGGCCGCAGTATACCAGTGATCAGCTCGTAGGCCGCAGTATACCAGTTATCAGCTCGTAGGATGCAGAATACCAGTGATCAGCTCGTAGGCTGCAGTATACCAGTGATCAGCTCGTAGGCTGCAGTATACCAGTGATCAGCTCGTAGGCTGCAGTATACCAGTGATCAGCTCGTAGGCCGCAGTTTACCAGTGACCAGCTCGTAGGCTGCATTATACCAATGATCAGCTCGTTGGCTGCAGTATGCCAGTGATCAGCTCGTAGGTTGCAGTATACCAGTGATCAGCTTGTAGGCTGCAGTATACCAGTGATCAGCTCGTAGGCTGCAGTATACCAGTGATCAGCTCGTAGGCTGCAGTATACCAGTGATCAGCTCATAGGCTGCAGAATATCAGTGATCAGCTCGTAGGCTGCAGTATACCAGTGATCAGCTCGAAGGCTGTAGTATACCAGTGATCAGCTCGTAGGCTGCAGTATACCAGTGATCAGCTCGTATGCCGCAGTATACCAGTAATCAGCTCGTAGGCTGCAGTATACCAGTAATCAGCTTGTAGGCCGCAGTATACCAGTGATCAGCTCGTAGGCTGCAGTATACCAGTAATCAGCTTGTAGGCCGCAGTATACCAGTGATCAGCTCGTAGGCCGCAGTATACCAGTGATCAGCTCGTAGGCCGCAGTATACCAGTGATCAGCTCGTAGGCCGCAGTATACCAGTGATCAGCTCGTAGGATGCAGAATACCAGTGATCAGCTCGTAGGCTGCAGTATACCAGTGATCAGCTCGTAGGCTGCAGTATACCAGTGATCAGCTCGTAGGCTGCAGTATACCAGTGATCAGCTCGTAGGCCGCAGTTTACCAGTGACCAGCTCGTAGGCTGCATTATACCAATGATCAGCTCGTAGGCTGCAGTATGCCAGTGATCAGCTCGTAGGTTGCAGTATACCAGTGATCAGCTTGTAGGCTGCAGTATACCAGTGATCAGCTCGTAGGCTGCAGTATACCAGTGATCCGCTCGTAGGCTGCAGTATACCAGTGATCCGCTCGTAGGCTGCAGTATACCTGTGATCAGCTCGTAGTCTGCAGTATATCAGTGATCAGCTCATAGGCTGCAGGATATCAGTGATCAGCTCATAGGCATCAGTATACCAGTGATCAGCTTGTAGGCTGCAGTATACCAGTGATCAGCTCGTAGGCCACAGTATGTCAGTGATCAGCTCATAGGCCGCAGTATACCAGTGATCAGCTCAATGATGTGCTGCTGCTCCATTCATTTGGGGGACAAGGGAGCTCTCTTCTCATTGTCGGTGGTGGTTCCAGGGGTCAGGTCTCACCAATCATATATTCTGTGTATTGGTGATGACCTTTCGTGTACAGACCCCAGACTGGACCAAAAGATCCTCCCCCCTCCACACATTGCTCCCCATGGCCCTCTCTCATACATTATTTTCGGTATGACCCCAAGTCTCACATATACTTTTCTGTATGACCCCTATCTCACATATTCTGTTCTGTATGACCCCGTATTTCACCTATATGCTGCTTCCTGTTACCTCCTATCACATATATACTGCTCCCTGTGACCTCCTATCACATATATACTGCTCCCTGTGACCTCCTATCACATATATACTGCTCCCTATGACCTCCTATCACATATATACTGCTCCCCATGACCTCCTATTTCCCATATACTGTTCTGTATGGCCCCGTATTTCACATATATACTGCTCCCTATGACCTTCTGTCATATTCTGTATATACTGCTCCCTATGACCTCCTATCACATATATATACTGCTCCCTATGACCTCCTATCACATATATATACTGCTCCCTATGACCTTCTATCACATATATACTGCTCTCTATGACCCCCTATCACATATATATTGCTCTCTATGACCCCCTGTCACATATTCTGCTCCCTATGGCCCCCTTATCCCATTATACACTGCTTCCTATGCTCCTCATATACTGCTACCTATACCCCCATATATTGCTAACTTTTCCCCCTATATATAGTTTATATGCCCCTCATCACATGTACTGGTCTCCCTACCTTCCTCACAGCCCCCTCCCCCCATACTTTTCCCTATAACCCCCTCCTCTTCCTCTTAGTACACTGTATGGTAAAGGACCTGCAATGACATCATCAGGAAGGTCCTTTACCATACAGTGTGAGTGTCTATTCTGCTCTGTGGGCTCTCTGAAACCCGGGCTCCCACAGGGTCACTATCACATTACTGTAGTCTGCCCTAAAACCGGCCCTGCTCCATGCCCAAGAGGCTTAAGACAGTGCTGGAAAATAATGGCAGCCACACCAAATTTTGACACTTTGGGCACAAATTTTACATTAATGGCTGTGTGTTGAGTTATTTTGAGAGGACACAACATTAAACACTGTTTTATGGTCTTTGTCTTCACCGTGTCATTTCTTCAGTGTTGTCACAAGAAAATATATAATAAAATATTTACTATTATATATAAGAGCTGTACATATGTGAGATTCTGTATCTACACACACTACACACAAATGTACAATCACATATACACATTGCATTTATACACACATATACTGAATCCAGGCTGCACACACATACACACATATACATATATATATATACACATACACACACACTGAACACATATACAGTGCTTGTAAACATGTATACACACTGCACATATACACACTGCACAAATACATGTATACACCCACTACATATAAACACTTTACAAACATTCATACACACAGAACCTCAAAAATGAGACACTCTAGTTGCCCTCAGTTACCTGCAGGAAGAAGGAAGTTACAGGGAGTTATGTGGATATTGCTGGGTTAAATTGCCAGTTGATTTAATTCATATGGAACCATACACCACATTTTAAAATTAACAGATGGGAGCAATAATGTACAGTATGTTCTTTACAGACCTGTACACTGGTTGTGGTGTGGGTATGTGCACAGGACTTCCAACAGGTGAAGCATAGACTGGTGACCTGCAAAATAAAGTATGTAAAATTTCATCCTAAATAAGGGATGTAAAAAAAAAAAAAAAAAAAAATTATATATAGTGTGTGTGATATGTGTTTTAATAATTCTCCAGATCCTCATCTTCAAGGGAACATAAAGCTTAAATTCACCTAGATGTCAAAAATAGCTCGGCCAATCTGTATTAAAGGATTTCTGCAAATATACCATCACTACATATAGTCAGGGAAAGTGCAGAGCTGTGCGCTTCACTCCCCAGCTTACCGCTCCTGCAATCGGTCAGTCACATTTGGCGATAAACCAAGGAGTGAAGAGCATAGCTGTGTGCTCCTCTTGGTTAGTTCCAGAGACTCAGCATTGAGGCCCTGACTGATTAAAACTCTGGACATGTGTGACATGACAAAAAAATTTTTTTTTTTTTAAATGACAGTACTGCTTTTAACCTTTAAGATTTAATTTTTGATATAACTTGTTTTTCTTTTACTTTGAGTGTTCTGACGTATATATTAGACGGCTCTTTATTTTGTGGGAAAACAGCATAATCTTTTTTGGGGTCATGGCTGCAGACTCCCTTGTGTACTGCTGGGACCATATAAATGAACATCACTGTGAAGGGAGAAGATGTGTTTAAATATAGTCATTCCTTGAATATTTTTTTGGCAGGAATCTGCTCTAGAACTGTACAGAGACTTGGATCACATTTTGCATTTTACTAGACTAGTATAAATCAATAAGGTAACTGGGTTTCGGTGCCAGCAGTCCGAACCAGATCACGATCCACTCAAATAGAAAATCAGTAAAGCAGCACTCCAGGAATAGCAAAAAAAAAAAAAAATCTGTGACTTTTATTCAATCCATGTCAAGCAGCCATGTTTCAATTCATCAATAGAATCATTCTCAAGCAGAACGATACAAAGCATTATGGAGCATATTGTCCTCCTCTCATAAGTGTAACATTTACGCACTCAGCTGGAGTATGAGTATGTCAGGCAAAGAAGTGCCTGGACGTGCACATAGGAGTGGCAGAGGCATAAATTCCTCAGGAGCAGGCAGCGGTCACAGCAGAGTAGGGGCGTGTGAAAGCAGGAGTCGCAGAGAGAGGTCTGAGCTCCCTATGTAAGCTAGCAGTTGTGTCTCAACAGCAACCCAGCAGCCGTGATTGATTGGTTCACTCGGTCATCCACTTTATCCCAAGTGACATCCGACACCCCCATTCAACAGCTCTGTCATTGTGCCGCCATATAGTCTCCTCATACTGATGCTGCCACCTCCAGGCTTTCTCATTGTGCCGCCATATGGTCTTCTCATGCTGCTGCTGCCACCTCCAGGCTCTGCCATTGTGTTGCCATATGGTCTCCTCATACTGATGCAGCCACCTCCAGGCTCTCTCATTGTGCCGCCATATGGTCTCCTCATGCTGATGCTGCCACCTCCAGGCTCTCTCGTTGTGCTTATCACTACTTCTGGAATGAAACGATATTTCTGGTGATCCAGTACACCATAGTAAATAATTTTATAATCCTTGATGTCACAAATTCAGAATCCAACACATTATCAACATCAATTAGAATAAAATATAGCTTTTAATCGGGATATACTAAAATTAAGATATACACACAATACACATATAGAGCACAAAACATATAGAGGGTAGAGGTAACAGGTGAAACCCTAATAAATTCCCTACCTAAATTAATTCCTAACAGCTAAGTGAAGGACAAGGGTTAGGGGAATAATTACAATATGTACAATTGGTACAAAAATATATCAACCTCTCTGGCCAACGCGTTTCTCTCCCAGGTTGAGGGGAGTTCATCAGGGATGAGAGGATAATATTCACAATTCAATTAGTGCACAGCAAATGCAAAATCATATACAATAGATACAAAGACCAATAATGACAATAAATAAATGATAATACATAGGTCCGGGTCCGTCAGTCATAAGTACCGGTCATATATGTGAGTCTGTTAGTGTCTGATCAAATGAATACACATACATTATCATAGCAGAAAGATGGCATATAGAATATTACTATGCAATGTTAGTAAAATAATAATAATAAGTTGACTCCAGACAGAGGGGAAGATGTTCTGTTCAAGATACATGCAGATACACCCCTATGTGTAAGGTGTAAGGTGATGATATTCACTTAAGATTTAGACCACCAACAGAACAATCTGTTCCTGATATTAAAGCAGATCTCAATTAAACAGACTCCTAAGACTAATACCAGTTAGATATAAGATGTAATGATATAGATGTGGTCAGGCAATGATGTACTTCCACAGGGTAGGTCAAGTACTAATAGTCTCAATTGGGACCAAATTCCCATAGGAAAGGTATGGATGGATAACCACTAGATAGATGTAGTCCAAAAGACAAATAAATAATAGATATAGCCCAGACCTGATACCTGTAGATGAAAGCCTGGACCACGTTGGACGCCGGTGCACTAATTGAATTGTGAATATTATCCTCTCATCCCTGATGAACTCCCCTCAACCTGGGAGAGAAACGCGTTGGCCAGAGAGGTTGATATATTTTTGTACCAATTGTACATATTGTAATTATTCCCCTAACCCTTGTCCTTCACTTAGCTGTTAGGAATTCATTTAGGTAGGGAATTTATTAGGGTTTCACCTGTTACCTCTACCCTTTATATGTTTTGTGCTCTATATGCGTATTGTGTGTATATCTTAATTTTAGTATATCCCAATTAAAAGCTATATTTTATTCTAATTGATGTTGATAATGTGTTGGATTCTCTCGTTGTGCTGCCATGAATACTCCCAAACATAATTTAGGTGCTGCTCCCCAGTTACAGAAATTCCTCCGCATCAGATCAAGCATTGAGGATATGCATTAGCTAAAATTTAAAGGGGTACTCCGCTGCTCAGCATTTGGAACAAACTGTTCCAAACGCTGGAGCCGGCGCCGGGAGATTGTGACATCATAGCCCCGCCCCCTCAATGTAAATCTATGGGAGGGGGCATGACAGCCATTCTGCATCCCCCAACATAGTCTGATTTGCGACATTTCCACACAATGGAATTCCACCCTCCATATGTTGGACCAACTATACGAACAGAGAAAAGCCATCACCGATTTCTTGATGATCCAAGCCGATAGGGGGACTCCCCTGTGTAACTTCGATGTCAACCAGTGGCAGCTCATACCTGCCGTTTGCTCAGACCCTATGAGGAAGCCACATTATTAGTCACCAGGATTACGGGATGAACAACATCATTCCACTGCTTCATTTCCTACAACACGTGTTGGAAACGATGGCTGGTCAGGGCACTGGAGACATGGCACCTACATCTCACGACTACATGAGCACTGTGGGGGCTGAACTAGAAGAGGAGGAGGGGGACAGTGGAGCACAGACCAGATTTTGCGAAATGGGTGGTTTTTATAGTCATCTGACAGGAGAGGAGGAGCAGGCTGTGGAGCTACAGGGTGATGAGGAAGACAAGACAGGACCCAGACACACCGTGGCCGAGGCTGTGTCATTGTGCCGCCATGTGGTCTCCTCATGCTGCTGGCACATGCCGCCATGTGGTCTCCTCATGCTGCTGGCACATTAAATGAAACTTTTTAGGTTCAGCTATTTGAAATCTTCAATTGAAATTTAAAAAAAATATCTTAAATTTTTTCAATTGTGAGGCCCTATGGTCTCATCAGGCTGTTGCCACCTCCAGACTTGGTCATTCTTCCACTATTTGATCTCCTCTTGCTGCCGCCAATTCCAGGCTGTGTCTTTCTGCCACATTATGGTCTCCTCATGCTGTTGGCACATTAAATTAAACTTTTAAAATTGTAATCTATTTACAATTTTCAATTTAAATATTAAAAAATATATTTAATCTTTTCAATTGTGAGGCCCTATGTTCTTGTTGGGCTGCGGCCACCTCTAGGCTCTGTCATTGTGCCGCCATGTGACTCCTTGTTATATTGGGTTTTGTGGTCATACAGTATTAGTTCAAAGTAAATGCTTCGGGCACCCGGGACATTAAACTTGTGAATCTAATCAAAAGTTTCAATTTAGATTTTAAAAAAATCTTTTCAATTTAGATTTTAAAAAATTCTCTTCAATCTTTTCAATTGTGAGGCCCTATGGTCGTCATCACATAACTGTGGAATTACCATAAGAATCCAATTAAACAGGTTGGAGCAATAACAATGAAAAAAATTACTGATTAAATTAAACATTCACAGTTTCACAATTGGGGGGGCGACTGAGAGGCAGGGGCTGGTGGTAGCTCGTCTTGCGGAGGACCTGCCAGCTCGATTTTAACATGCAAGTGTGAGCTTTTTCACTGCAGCAACTTCTAGCAGTATGCGCCCACTTATCCAACGGTGCAATAGCTGAATGTGCTCCTGTCCAAGTTGCTGGTACTGCAGGCCCTCCCTGTTCAAGTGGACACTCAGAGCATGGAGATGCGCTGAGAGGCAGACGGTAGCTCGCCTCGCGGTGCACCACCAGCTCGATGCTCAGCAGAATGGGTCCTCAAAAAAGGATTAAAAAAATAAAATAAATGAAAATTAAATTAAAAAATCTCTTTAATCTCTTCAATTGTGACATCACATGGTCTCCAGACCCTGCTGTCACATCCAGATGCTCTGCAGCAGTGATTCTAATAGCGATGCCTGTAATCTGCATGTTATACTGAATAGCAGTATTATTTCACTAACACAGCACACTCCCTATGCATGATACGACAAGGCAAAGTGTTCTACACCCCTATTGAGGCTCTCTGTAGCCCGGAAATAGCCGTTTTTAATAGAGATTCACCGAAAATAAATTCAGGCCGAACCAAATTTTTTCGGGAAATTCGGCCGAATTTAATTTTACAAAAATTTGCTCATCTCTAGTTACCATCATTTCATAAAATGGTTGACATGTCACAGAGACAAGTGAAAAGTTTTGATTGGTCAGGGTTTGGGTGTACAGTCACCGACTAATAGAACGAACGGGGAGAAGCACTTGGCTTGGCAGTTCTCTCACCATCTTGCTGCTCTCCCAGGGAGACAGATTCTATAGTAAGTCTTTGGAGCCAACCTCCTGCAATGACATCGGGAAAGAATTATTCAGCCAAGCACTTCTCCTGGCTAGTTGTAGTGATTGGCAGGGATCTGTGACGTGTCAACATTTTTTGAAAAGATAGTAACACTATAAAATTTACATCATCTCCGTAGATTTAATATTACCATACAATTTAATAGGTTGTCCCTAAAAAAAACAATCCATTTCAGTATGCAGCTGATTGTATACTGAGGGAGCCATGGCAAGCTATAAATCTCCGTGCAACATTTAGTACTACACTACAACCATTTGCTCATCTATTTAATACATAGCTTTAGTTTGCCAGAGCAGGAGCTTGGAACTTGGCACACCATGTGGTACAGGTACATCATGGAATATCTTTTGTTAAGACACCATGTTGTACACATACTTTAATGTGGTTAGATGGACACTGAAGCGGTAAAAAAAAAAAAGTTAAAATAAGAAAAATAAAAACAATTACTTTGGTACCCAAAATAGGCTGGACCTTAAGGGAGTCATTAATTTTAAAAATCCATATGCCATAATTGGGCATTAAAGGGGTGGTCCGGTGATTTAAAAATTTTTTTTTATCTAATAGCCTGCCTAATAAAACAATAAAACCATTAACTCACCTTCCTCGCTCCGTCGAAGTCACTGGTAGTCTGTGGCCAGTGACCCTGCTTTCCCTGGAGATTCAAAGTCTGCAGCTAAAGGAAATTACACAACATCGCTGCGACCAGTGATTAGCTAAATGGCGCTGTGACATCTTGGCTGCAGTTTCGTCTGTCTCCAGTAAGGACAGCTCCTCACACCACTCCCATGCTTCACCTTTGGGTTGGTGTTCTTCACATTATAAGGCTATGTTCACACAGTGGAATTTTCCGTGCAGACATTCCACAGACAGAGGCAGACATGCAAGCACTAGGACCGCTCGGAATTGCACATCTCATAGACAGCAATGCATTTCCGAGCTAAAGCCGCAAAAACATTGAACAGGTGCAATTTTTTTGTGGATGCCAGAATCATGATTTTCGCAGCAGATCTCACCTATTTTTCTTCATTCAAAGTGCTGATAAACCAGTTAATTTTTTCTTTTTTCTTACCAGAAACAATCCTCCATAAGTTTTTTTTATGTGGATCTTAAAGTGGTGGCTTTTTCTTAGATGACATCCTTTCAGTTCATGGCGATTTAAGCTGGATATAGATATTTTGGTACCTAATGCCTTCAGCTACTTAACTATTTCCTTTCTTGTTCTCCTGGGGTTCAAGTGGACCATTTAGATCGAAACAAAAAATTTGCATGTATAAGTATGGACAGAAGCTTTCAGATTTCTTCATTCTTTGGAAATTAATGTTTAGGAGGATCAGGACTTTTGTTTCCATGGTCTTGGCTGAGTTGGTTTGATGTCCTAGGTGCACACATTGGGGGTTATTTATCAAAACCTGTCCAGAGGAAAAGTTGTCCGGTTGCCCATAGCAACCAATCAGCTCGCTTCTTTAATTTCTAACAAGGCCTCTGCAAAATGAAAGAAGTGATCTGATTGGTCGCTATGGGCAACTGGGCAACTTTTCGTGTGGACAGGTTTTGATAAATCTCTGCCAATATTGGGCCTAATTTACTAAGGCTATTCCAAGTAGATTTTGTAGGGTTTTTTGTGTCGCATGTGACGTGCGTCAGAATTTCCGACAAAGAATCCAAAAAACCCAACTATCTCTCCCCTTTACTCAGAAAACCCTACAAAGGGGCGTGGCCATCTAGGGAAAAGGGAGGTGTCTAAAAATTACAATTTCAAAAGAAACTTACAACTGTACTAATGTTTCCACATAAAATGTGGTGGATTTGAGCTCAGGAAAACCCGACCGCTCAGAGCAGGTGTAAAAAAGAGCAAAGTGTAGGAAAAATTGCTACATACAAGATACAATAGTAAATACCGTGGCAAAATATCTGTCGGAAACAAAAGCCTACAAAGAAAACTACACTCCACTCTTAGTAAATGAGGCCCATTGACTAATAGTGTTGCTCGCGAATATTCGCAATTCGAATATTATTCGCGAATATCGCATATTCGCGAATTCGCGAATTTCGCGAATATAGCGCTATATATTCGTAATTACGAATATTCGTTTTTTTTTTTTTTTTTTCTTCACAGTACACATCACAGTGATCACCCCTCTCTGCTTCCAGCTTGTGTGGTGTAAAGAAGGCTGTAATACTACTGTGTGAGACTGGCGTGCGAAAATTCAAATATGCGAAAATTAGCATATGCGAATTTTCGCATATGCGAATTTTCGCATGTACTAATTTTGTGTATGCGAATTTTCACATATTTTAATTTTCGTATACGCGAATCTTCGCGTATGCGAAAATAAAATGAGAATATAACGAATATGCGAATTTTCGCGAATATATACGAATATTCGTCCATATATTCGCGAATATTCGCAAATTCGAATATGGCCTATGCCGCTCAACACTATTGACTAATAATAAAGCCACATGGCCAGTCACAAGTCTCCAAAAGTCATTACATTTATTGAACATGTTTTAATGAATTAATATTTGAATGCTTTTGTTTGTGAAGTAGAATATAAAACCACATTTGCTTTTCTGATCCATTTTTAAATAAGTGAAGAAGTACAATGTGTAAGGGTAAAAATCTGATAAGGTGAATTAAAATAAAATAAAGTTGCTGACTGCATTAAATGTATAAAATGAACGAGAACTGAGCTGAATTTATTGAAAATTTCCCCCTCAACTGTAATATAAATATATATATATATATATATATATATATATATGTAGACATATATATATATATATATATATATATATATATATCTCCCTTAGTGGTCACCTCCCAATAGGGGACACCTCCCAATATTGGACAGTTGTTTATTCCCCGGCTGAGTCCCATAAGACAATGTATTTGCACCCTCCGAATAGGGGACATTCCCATTAGCAGATGCGGACACACGCAATAGGGGACAAAATAATCCTAATACGGGACAAAACACACCCAATAGGGGACAAAACAATCCCAATAGGGGACAAAACTCTCTCAATAGGGGAATAAACACTACAAAAAGGGGACAAAACACACCCAATAAGGGACAACCAGGCTTTTGTACACAGGGCTGCCGTCAGGGGGGTACAGCCAATACCCCAGTAAGGGGTCCAGGCTCCACAGCATAGGAGCAGAAGACCGCTGTTTAAACAGTGGTCTCCTGCTACTGTACGTTTTCTGGCCAAAGTGCACAGGGGGAATAACGTAGCACAGGGGGATAAAGGGGGAATGAAATGGCACAGGGGGGAAGAAATGGCACGGGGGGGGGGTGAGAAATTGCACATGGGGGGTAAAGAGGGGGTGATGAATTTACACAGAGGGAAATGAAATGGCACAGGGAGGGTAAAGGGGAATTTATGTGGAAAAGGGGGTAAGGGGGGTGATAGGGCACAGGGTATAAGGGGGAATGAAATGGCAGAGAAGTGTTTAAAAGGGGGGAATGAAGTGGCATTGGATGGATCAAGAAGAGGAATAAAGTGGCATGTGGGGATTAAATAGTACAGGGGGTGATAAGAGGTGATTAAACGTCACTGGGAGATTCTACTGTAATATAACTTTTTATCATGTTTTATAGGTAATTACACTCCAGAGTGAGTACAGTAGAGTATTCAGTCATTTTGAAAGATTTTTGAGCCTTTTTCCCCAATAGGGGACATCTCTCAATAGCGAACATTTTTTTTTCTTCCTGTGAGTGTCCGCTATTGGGAGATTCTACTGTATATATATATATATATATATATATATATATATATATATATATATATATATTATTTTTTTCTAAATATATTGGCTCAAGAAGAGTTTTACTCACGGATACTGCACATTTCTGCTTGTTGAGGGTTGTTGGTTTTCAATTCCGTCCATTGGAATTGGGTTATTCCATGACGTTTGACTGTCCTCTGTTTCATCACTGTGTAAAAGTAAGGACAATAAATATTGCAAACATCAGTAAGTGCATATGTTTAGTCCTGAAAGTAGGTCATAAATATAATAGTTGTACTACCTTACACATATATATTTATTTATATAAATCTTTGTATTTACACAGCTTAAAGTATAAAATAACACAAAACTACATATCTGAAAAACTATTTATTAAGACCAGTATTCACACTTAAAGGGGTTATCCAGGAATCGAAAAACAGAGAATTTCTTTCAAAGACCGCTCCCTTTCTGTCTCCATGTTGGGTGTGGTTCTGCAGCTCAGATCCATTGAAGTGAATGGGGCCAAGTTGTAATACCACACCCAAAGTGGAGACAGACAGGGAGTGTCTTTTAAATAGAAATTAGGTCTGTTTTTCGATTCCTGGATAACCCGTTTAAAGAGTACCTGTCACCAAATAAGACATTTAATATAGTGTTTCTTGTGTAATTAGCAGACACTTTCCCATTCACTTGATTTAAAAATTATAAACATAAATATGTTTACAATGTGACTCTGTTCTGTTCCCTGCCACAATTAATACAGTGAGTTTGGTCTCCTCCCGGCCTGGCAGGAGTCGAAACTCAGGAAGTGCTTCTCTGCACTGAGCTTGATTGACAGCTGCACAGAGCCTCATTGAAACATGCATAGAGCCTCAATGAAAGCTGCACAGAACCTGAGGTCTTCTATTCCTCACAGCACTGCAACCATGTGAGGGCAGAAGTGGTCCCCCAGCAGGCTTCAGTGGTGTCATGCCTACTGGGAAACACCCCCTTTTTCCTATGTGAGCAAGAAGAAATGTATAATATACAGCTTTTTAAAGCTCTGAATTTTATTTTTTAAGGGTAGGAACGGTGTTAGGAGTAGTTAGGGAACATAGCCTGAATTATTTTAGAAAAGTTTATTTGGTGACAGGTACTTTTTAACTGAAACTGCTTGAAATAAGGTGCACCACATTTTTTTTAAAGCTGCACAAACAAGGGAGAAAGGCCTAAGGATGGAATGTTCCCTTTTTTACACAAGTCATGATTTAACTTTCTCTGAAAATGTACATTTGAGGATTCCCATATTTTTATTTTGCTTAAAATCACACAGAACTCCAGTAGTACATGAGACGTTTGATGTATGCACTAGGAAAGGTTATGGCACAAATGCCAAGCATATCCTGATGTTGTCTTTTTGGCATCTGGCATCCATTAAGCTGGTACAAGTTGATGTAATTTTTTTTTAACTGTATAAGAAAATGTAGCCTGCCATGCTTTTCCCATACAGTAGACCATCAAAACAAGTGTTATATGTATTTTTTATGTGGGCTTGTACTGGTGTATGTTGTTGTACACACTGAAATAACATTAGTTTCCTTTAAAAGGCATGTGTAATCCACCTAATGAACACTTACCCTACAACTTTCACTACTATCTCGGTTTTCTTGTATCCACTACTACAATTTGAAACATCTGAGGGTTTAAAAAATAACAGAGATGAGTCAATAAATGATGCAAGACAAAACAATCTACTTTGCTGAATACAATATGGGTTGTTTAAAAAATATGAAATTGAAATAACTGATATACAGATATTGCACTGCTGAATTTTTTGTCTGCCCCTGTTGTTGGGGATTTTCTGTCTAGAAATAAGTCAGAGTCAGTACATATTTTCAACAAGCCTGGGTCAGATGTAAAAGGGGTTGTCCAATAATAAAAACGGTCTAATAAATGAAATATTATTGATAAACAAAGTCATTGTACTACATATCTGTGACCTTTTTTTTTTGCTTTCTTTTTGGTTATGATGCATACTATCTGCTCTGTTGTCTTCATTAGCCCAACATGCTGTCTGGCCAGGACACCCTAGCCAGGAATTCACCCAACTGTATCTCCCTCTCACTACACCATATTGGGAGGTAGATAGAGTTGGCTGAATTCCTGGCTAGAGTATACACAGTAACAGAACATCACAGGATGTACAGCAGACAGGAAATTGGGCTAATGAAGACAACAGAGCAGATAAACTCCATCAGAAGCAGAAGGAAAGCATAAAAGACAGAAACATAATGACATTTTATTTACATGTATTAGACAGATTATACTAGGTTTCATCATTGTAAAACTCCTTTAATCGCTTCCCACGGTAGACACATGAAAACATCCTAATGATCTCATGCTCTGTGCGACCACTGCAGGAGATCAGCACAGGACCCAGCTGCCAATCACAGCCAGGATCACAGGCAGGTGCAAAGACCGAGATCACGCCAGTCATGGCAGGGTTAACCCCATATGTGCCCCATCGGTGACCCAAAGATGCAATAGCGGGTTCTCAGTGGTTGCCATGGCAGCAGGAGGCATAGGCTGGATCTCACAGGCTGAATGTCAGTGTAATACTGACAGTTATGCTATGCTGTAGTACAGTTGTACTTAAGCATTGTAAAACAGGTAAAAAGCAAAAAATAAAAAGTTTGTCAACAAATAAAGTGTAAAAAATATATAATTTGTCCCTTTCACAATAAAGCCCTGTATTATCACAAAAAAATTGATACAATATTCCTATTGCCACATTAGTAATGGTTTATACTATTTAATGATACTGTTATCTATTTCGCACAGTGAACACCGAAAAAATGAAAAACAACAAAAAAGTGAAAGATTTGTTAACTCTGGTCAAAACATGGAATAAGGGTAACAAATGCTAGCATGTATTGCAAAAATGTTTTCAGTAAAAAGTACAGCTCGTCCTGCAAAAAATAAGTCCCTCGCACAATGCAGTTGGATGAAAAATAAAAAAGGACAGAACATGGCAACACAAAATAGAGGGGAAAAAAAGCATAAAAAGCTATATAAAAGTAGTATCACCGTAATCGTATCGACCCACAGAATAAAGATAACATATTTTTTTACTGCACAGTGAATGCCATAAAAAAATAAATAGTTAAAATAAAAATGTTCACTATATTTTTGGAGTTTATCATAAAGAAATGCTACATGTATCAGCAAAAATATAACACTAATATAAAGTACATGTGAAAAAAAAATCTCAGATTCGCTTCGCTCAGTAAGAGCATTTAAAAGTTATTATCACTTAAAGCGACACGTCAGATTTGAAAAATTGGGCTCGATCATTAAAGAGGTACTCTGCTGAATTTTTTTATCCCCTATCCAAAGGATCTTCACTGTGGCACCCCTGTCATTCAGCAAACTCCGCTCTGTGCCCGATGACTAGTGAACACGTCCGCCACGTACTAGCCATCGCGCCCCCTCCCATAGACATGAATGAAGGGAGCGTGACGTGACATCACAAACGCGGAAGCTTCAAGCTTCCGTGTTCCGGACGTCGCTGCTGCCCTAGCGGTGGGCCCCCGTGATTAGATATCTTATCCTCTATACTTTGGATAGGGGATAAGATGTTTTCAGCAGAGTTTCCCTTTAAGGTAAAAACAGGCAGTGTCCTTAAGAGGTTAAAAGGGATGTGCTGGTAGACCCTTCTAACTAATGTGACACTGGGTGTGGAGAGATGGCACTGCACGTTTGGTAGTTGCTAAGATAACTGACTTATAACAAGCAGGTATTGTGCACCGGTCCTATTCAAATTAATAAATCTTGCGCATGATACTTAGTGGGCATCAGATTTCTTTGAATTTGTCCTACCCAGCATGAATTGGCATGTCTCTAAGCCCATTGTTATTTTCAGGAGAGTAAGCTTGCACAACCAGTTTAAATAAGGTACTTCTTTAACCTCTAGACGACATAGGGCATACCTGTATGCATCTGCTGCCTGATCCTGAATGCACCAGGGTGTACATGTATGTCCTGAAGTATTTAGTTTTATGAAACGAGTGCAGGATCTGTGCTCATTTTATAGGCGGTGAGTGACAGCTGCTATCAGCAGCCAGGCATTCACGGCTAAGGACAGATGTCGGCAATTTCACAGATTATCGTTTAAGACACCATGATCAACGCTGATCACGATATCTAAAGTAGGAAAAGACAGGTAATCTTTAGATATCTATTTTTATTTATCCATTGTTTTTTGATGTTCAAAGCAAAAAAAAAAAAGTCACTTATTTACATTATGAAATTAATTTCCCCTAAGAAATTTTATTTCTAATATGTTTATATTGAAAAATACTCAAGTATTAACTCACTTTTATAGTATTTTTTAAACACATCATCTTTTCTCCCTTTTTGGTATAGAAATGCCAACTGTTTTAAATCCTTCACCCGATCACCCAGCGTCAGTATCTGAAGATCCTTAGTGCCAAATGGCTGAATATTCTGGATCTGTCCAGAACCTGAAAAACGTAAGAAAAGATTATTTACAGTAAATGCACACGTTATAAATCTCACAGGACATTTTATGTGAAGAAGAACCAAACTAGTACAACATGGTGGAAAGTGTGAAATTTGGGTATTTCAATGTCTAATTTTCAGTTGAAGTTTGTACTTTTACTTTATTAATGCATTTTTTGATGAAATCGTTTTGTGCTGCAGATTCCTCATTCTCTCAAAAGGCTTTATTACGTATCCTGAAACTTTCTGTAAATAAGGGGTGAATGTAGATTGGTGGTCAGTTACTGAGCCTTTGCAACACTCAACCACTGTGCAGCAGGCAGCCCGAACGATCCCAGGACTGTTTGTAGGGCCCTTTGCTGCCACCATTTGTATGCTGTACATTACCTATTGCAAAAGGGAATAATTAAAAATTGTTGTGGCTAATCTTGCCCCAAAATTGGCACAAGGTATGTTCAGCTGATGCACCAAAAAGAACAGCTACTTTTAACTCTGCTTGCCTGATTGTTAAAACTTTGCATGTGTGCTTTGAAAACAGGTTTTATGATACATTTAAAAAAAACTAAAAGAAACAACTTTTCTTACACAAATCTGGCACATTACGTTATTTTGAAGATGCTTTAGGAAACCAAAAGATGATGCATAAAAAAAACTGTAATGCCTAGAAACATAGAATCTGTCTGGAGATAGGAACTACTCGCCCCATCTTGTCTGCCCAATATCCTAAATACTATGAATAGTCCCCGGCCCTATCTTATATGAAGGATAGCCTTATGCCTATCACATAAATGCTTTAAGTCCTTCACTGTAAAATTGATAACACTGTTCTACAGGTAAAAAGTTTTGAGCATGAAAACAGCTATAATTTTGGGGTGCTAAAACTGAAAATAACATAAAAAAGTATAATGGCTCTAGTTTCCATAATGTAAGCAACCAACTAATGAAGTAAGGTTTATAAAATACATGATGCAACTTATACCATAGGTGACATAGTAAATATTGGTAACCAATAGAAAACTGCCAAGCGTACCAAGATGATGCAACATTAGCTAATATTACTTAGGGATGAACAAATCAAATCTGACAAATCCAAATTTGTTACGAATTTCAGGAAAAATTTGATTAGCGACGAATGTGAATATCTCCGTGATTCGATTGCGCGTATCGCTTCATTGAACTTCATTTAGTGCGGTCCAGTTTCCAGAGCGCATCTAAAATGGCGGATCCATATAAGTGGACATGGGGCAAGGAATCCTACGAAGGTGGGAACAAGGGTCGGCGGGATGACCCTGAATCACATGCAGCACGCAGCCTATCATTAGCCAGCCACCCCTGTGAAGTCACAGCCCTATATAATCGGCAGCCATCTTGCAGCCAGTCACACAGACAGCAGTGTGTGTTGCACAGAAAAGCATTTTTACAGCAGTGATTCACAGATTCACCTCCTAGTCACATCAGCGTTCTATTGCAGAGATAGAGAGGGACAGAGAGCAGTGTGTTGCACAGAAAAGCTTTTTTTACAGCAGCAATTCACCTCAAGCCCAAATCCAGCCTAGAAGCACTGATAGGAAAGGGAGTTAGACTTATGTGGTATGTACTTCTCTCTAAATCTAAGTGGTGTACCATTTTGTTCCTGTTAAAAGTCTTAAGGGCCTAGATACTGAGAAAGGCCAGCCAAAATACACACCTGCTGGTGTTGTAGACAAATACTGTTTTAAGCCTAGTAAAGTGTATTGTACTCTCCTCATATATGCACTAAGTATGTCAGGCAGAGAAGTGCCAGGATGTGCACAGAGAAGTGGCAGAGGCCTAAATTCATCAGGCTGAGGTCGCAGCAGACTAGGGACGAGTGGCAGCAGGAGTACAGCTCCCGGTAGCAGCTAGCGCTCGTGACTACCCATCTGCCATAATAGACTGGTTAACATGGTCATCCACTTCATAACAAGTGACATCTGACACCCCCAGTCAACATTCGGTGGGTTTCTCAGACACAACCCTCAGTTGGCATGGCCCGGGAGCAGTCCCTGTCCTCCCATTGCCTCTGTCCTATGCTGTTCCCTCCCTCACAGAAGTATGTTATGCTGTGGGTTCAGCTCCACTATTTAGTGAGGACGATCTACTAGAGGACAGTCAGCAGCTACTGCCCAGCCAAAAAGTGGAGGAGACATTCGTCGCTTCCTCCACTAGGCAGGTAAGTAGTGATGAGGAGTGTGGCGTGGGAGGCTCCTGAAGCAGACACTGTTGAGGAACCTGAGGAGGACATCAATGGCGTGCAGACACAACTAGATGATGATGAAGCCGATCGCTCTTGGGAGCTGGGTGCAGAAGGGTCTTCATCCTCATCAGGAGAAGAGGGTTGCAGGTTGCCCGTGAGGAAACATCTGAGCCAGCATGGTGGTAGCATGGTTGGCAGTCAGAATGGTGGCAGAAGTGGAAAGTCTGGAGCCAAATGTGCACCGGGGGAGACCACCTACATGGCAGCCTACCTTCCCGGGAGGTAGTGGAACCGCAGTTCCTGGAGTCGGTGGCAGTAGCATTCAATCAGTGCGGACTGTTGGTGAGAAAATCAGCTACTCAGTGGTGTGGCAGTTTTTCATCAAGCATCCAGAGGAGGTAACATGGCCACATGCAAGATGTATCGGCAAAAGGTGAAGCATGGCCAGGGTCTCAATGTTGGCACCACGGCCCTGCATCAACATATGCAGCGTCACCATAAAGCGGCCTGGGAGAACAGTGGCTCCCTTGTGGTGGTACAGCCTGCTGCATCACCCAGTGGCACGCCGCTCACTGTTTCAGCCAGCCAAGGCTCCACCACCGCAGCCAAAGCGAGCTGTGTGTCCTACCCATCTTCTGTCGCTCCAGATGCTCCTGTTCTTCCTACTTCTTCCTACTTCACCCTACTCCACCCTTCATATGTTAGAGCGACTATACGAACAGAGAAAAGCCATCACCGATTTCTTGATGATCCATGCGCAATGTCAACCAGTGGCAGCTCATACGTGACACCTGCCGTTTTCCTAGGCCATTTGAGGAAGCCATCTTATGAGTCAGTCTCCAGGATTACGGAAGCCACCTTATGAGTCAGTTGCCAGGATTACGGGATAAATAACATCATTCCACTGCTTCATCTAATACAACACGTGTTGGAAACGAGGGTTGGTCAAGGCACTCCCATGAGCCCTGTGGGGGCTGAACTGGAGGAGGAGGAGGGGCCCAGTGGAGCACAGTTTAGGTTTCACAAGATGTGCGGTTTTTCTAGTCATCTGACAGGAGAGGAGGAGCAGGAGCAGCCAGAGGAGCTAGAGGGTTATGAGGAAGGCGAGACAGAGGACCCAGACACACCGTGGAAGTATGCAGTGGAGATGGAGTCAGGGAGTCCCTCCAAGTCACTTGCATAAATGGCATGATGCAGGCTCACTTGCCTGCGTAATGACCACTGAATTGTCACCATTAGGCAGCGGGATGACTTCTGGCTCTCCACCTTATTGGACCCTCGCTACCGGCACAAAATGGGGGCCTTTTTTTACACCCACAGAGAGGGAGGACAAACTGACCTACTACAGAGACATCCTACGTAGTGAGTTGGCCGATGCCTATCTGCGCCATCATCCATCATCTTGCAGGTCCCACTCGCGGGGGCCTCATGGCTGCTGGGGAGGGGTGGGGTGGCAGGAGCAGTACCAGCTCCATCAGCAGCAGTCTGAGTCTACAGTTGCTGATAAGTAGCTTTCTTCACCTGCATAGTGAAGCAACTCATCAGCAGCAAGTAGACCTGAAGCAGGACCTGAACCAGCAGCTGGTGGCATACCTTGACATGACCATGCCAACACACCTTAAAGATCCGCTGGACATCTGGGCAGCCATACTTGATTTGTGGCCGCAACTAGTAGAGTTTGCCCTGAAAAAGCTGTCCTGCCCGGCCAGTAGTGTGCCATCAGAGGGTTTTTAGGTACAGGGACAGTTTCCTGTGTGGGCCACCCTTTTTAGGGTGAGTAACACTTGCGAAGAAGGGAATTAATAATGCGAGAGTAGGGCCTTTCAGGGGAACTTTTTACCCCCACCAGTGACAATGGACCATACGTTGTTCGCTTCCACCTTTCAGGGGTCTTTGCATGACATCAATACTTGGTGGTGTAGGTGGCACATGGAGTTTTTTGTACACCTTTCCCTTTGTTTGATTTAAAAATAATGTTGGGTACATATATTGTATCCTAAGAATATTATCAAAAGTTACGTTTTACGTATTGCATATCCTCAATACTTATTTGTGCACACTAACACTTTTACAAAAGAGACCGTTTTTTTCTGCCTACCTGCCTCAGCTACTATTCTGATCCTGCCACCCGCCTGATGCTACACATCTGATGCCAAGTTCTCCTTTTCACCCACCTTCGTCATTGGGTACTGGTATTGCCACCCACCACCCCACAATGTCACCGGGTCACTTTCAGGACTCCTGATGCTGCTGATGCCACCTCCAGGCTGTCTCATACTGCCACCATATGCTCTCCTCATGCTGATGCCAGCTCCACGCTGTCTCATTCTGCCACCATATATTCTCCTCATGCTGCTGCCACCTCCAGGCTGTCTCATTCTGCAACTATATGGTCTCCTCATGCTTCCGCCACCTCCTGGCTGTGTCATTCAGACACTATATGGTCTCCTCATGCTTCCGCAACCTCCAGGCTGTGTCACTGTGCTGTCATGTTGTCTCCTCATGCTGCTAGCACACTAAATAAAACTTTTTAGGTTCATCTATTTGAAATCTTCAATTTAAATGTAAAAAATATCTTTAATCTTTTCAATTGTGAGGCCCTATGGTCTCGTCAGACTGTTGCCACCTCCAGGCTGTGTCATTCAGCCCCTATATGGTCTCCTCATGCTGCCGCCACCTCCATGCTGTGTCATTCAGCCACTATATGGTTTCCTCATACTGATGGCTCTGTCATTGTGCCGCTCTGCGACAGTGATTCTAATAGCAACGCCTCTGCATGTCATACTGAATAACAGTATTATTTCACTAACCCAGCACACACCCTATGCGTGTTACAGCAAGGTAAAGTGTTCTACACCCCTATTGAGGCTCTCTGTAGGCCAAAAATAGCCATTTTTAATACAGATTCACCACAAATTAATTTGGACCGAACCAAATTTTTTCGGAAAATTCGGCAAATCGAATTTTTTTCAAATTTCGCTCATCTCTAATTATGACGTCACCAAATTCTATAAGAGTAAAAGTATCTATTGCTTGGTGAATTTAGGGTGGGTTCACACTGCGTTTACCAACTACGGGGACAGGATCTGGCTGGGGGTAGTGAAAACCATATCCAGTTTTCTGATTGGACTGAAAACCGTGGTATGCGGCAGGGCAGTGCAGGGGGGGCCGGTCACACCGGGCGCAACATCTGAGGGGGCGCGCTCGCACTCGCAGCTCTCTGCCCTTGCCTGGCTCACTCACTCTCTCTGCAGTGCTGGCTGTGCGAATCCGATCCAAGCCGTCGTGTCGCCGCCCACTGTGGAGGCAGTGGCAGATCCAGGGGGGAAACGGGTCAATTGCCCCCCCCCCACCGAGATTGTTGCCCCTCTTCCTGAGCTATCGCATGGTGGAGCGGGAGCTGTCGGCTGTCCCACTCCACCACCCCTTTCTCACGCCCGTCACCTTGCTATCACACGCCGCAGCTGCTCCATTCCTGCAGTCAGTGAGAGCCAATCATGGCAAGCCGGCGCGAATACATCACATCATCACGCCGGCGGCCGGAGATCACGTCCCCGCGGCTCTCACTGACTGCAGGAATGGAGCAGCCGCAGCGTGGGAGAAAGGTGGCAGGCGTGAGAAAGGGGAGGGGGGAGCAAATTATAAGTGAGAGGGGCAAATGATGAGTAAGGGGCACATGTCATGGGGGCATTATATGTGGGGGCACATGACAGGACCCCCCCCCCCCTGTCATGTGCCCCTCATATATAATACCCCATGTCCTGTGCCCCTCACATATAATGCCCCCCCCTGACATGTGCCCTTCACATATAATGCCCCCTGTCCTGCCCCCTCAGGGGGCATTATATGTGAGGGGCACATGCTAGGGGGGCATTATATGTGAGGGGCACAGGACATGGGGCATTATATGTGAGGGGCACAGGACAGGCGACATTATAAGTCAGGGTCACATGTCAGGGGGGCCTTATATGTGAGGGGCACATGTCAGGGGGAAATATATGTGGGGGCACATGACAGGGGCCCCCTGTCATGTGCCCATATAATGCCCCCCTGACATTTGCCACTTACTTATAATACCCAAAGTCATGTGCCTTGGATCATTTCCAGGGTATGGTTCCATTTTGATGTTTAGTTTTTGTTCTTGATATTTTTTGTCGTTTACGATGGTTGTGAGACGATATATAATAGCATGGCCCATGCTAGGTTATTACATATGTAGATTTGTATTCATAGACCTGCTGAAAATGTGGAGAATGTGTAATGCATGTTCGCACTCAATAAAGTGTTTGAAAATAAACTTGTATTTAGATGCATTTTACTTTAATTACATCAGTATCTTAATAACAAACAATACATGTGCTTAGGGGGTAAGGGTTTCTTTAACTAATCTAGTGGAAGAGACTCGAGTGCTAACGCCACTGCTACAGGGGCAAAAATGTAATCTATGGTTTAAGTTGCATCATGCATTTTATAAACCTTACTTCATTAGCTGGTTGCTTATTTCATTGAAACTAGAGCCAATATATATATTTTATGTTATTTTTGTTTTTAGAACCCAAAAATTATGTAAGAACAGCAGTTTTCATGCTTGCAACTTTTTACCCGTAGAACAGTGTTATTTGCCTATTACCTGTAGTTGGAAAATGTAAAATGTTTGTTGCATGAAAACTAGAGCCAACTAATAAATTTAATTATTATATTTGAATTCAGTATGTGAAATTCATTAAGAAATGGCACATTTCATTTCTGAAACAAAAAAAATTGAACATTTGTAGAACAGTGTAATTAGATGAAAGGCAACACCAGCTCTGCCTAGTGCATAAGGCCTCACTTAATATTATGGGCTGTTGCCTTACAAGCTTCTTATGTTAAAGTATTGGTTATGTGATAGGACACAAGCAATAAATTAACTAATTGACAAAAAAAAAAATGCACTGAGAAGGAGTTGTTGAAGTAAAATAAAAATATCAGTGTGAAATTATGCATTTATTGGAAAACTGTACAGAAAAAGGAAGCTCTAGTGCCCTGTTGTTCTGCCTTTAGTCTGGATAGTTGGGCATGTACATCCCATATGGCATACTGTGGCACATTTGCCTCTAAAGATCATGCACACTCATAGGTTACCAAAGCAGCATTTGTGATAAATCTGGCGACTGGCCAGGCTAAGGAAGTGTTGCGATCTGGTGGAGACATTCCTACAATATCTTTGCTGTGTGTGGGCAAGTTGTATTGTTCTGCTGAAAATGCCAATTGGAAGCTATGAGGGGCAACACGTGTGGCTGAAGCATGTTTCACAGTAATGGCAGGAGTGAAGCGCTCTCCACGAAACCTCAGACGTTACTCAAAAATAACTGTTGACAAAATCGGAATAGTCGCTAAAGAGGATAGAGTAGATAGTAGTCCAGATTTCTCATTCACAGCACAAGTGCAAACGAAGGAGATAGTGGCTGGCTCAATGGTGGGACATGTAATGGGCACCGTGAGCACAAATTATCTCTTGCTAAGTGCCTGAAAATTGTCTGGACGAAGACAGGGGCAGGTAATGAAATGCCTACTTGTGGACAAGGAAACTGTGGGAGCTTCTTGTTTTTTGGCAGATCATACAATACTCTTTACTGGTGGTCTGTTTTGGCCATCCAGAGCCTGTTCGTCATGGGTGCATGTCCTCACGTAACCACTTCTCTGAATACCTTCTAACAGCTTGGCCTAGATGGTGGACAATTTGTGAACAAACCATCCTGTTTCTCTCCATCCAATGAAGCGCTCCCTCTCAAAGTCTGTCACTATCCAGAAGTAGCCTCTGAGGGCCTTTTTAAAGGACAGGGGCACTTTTATCTGCATTATTATTTTGTCAATATGTATATTTTATTGTTTTTGTTATTTTTGTACGTGTTTTTATTTATCATTATAGCCATTTTGATGGCTACATCACTGGTGTGATTTGTCGATAAAAAACAATCACAGCTCAGCTTTCATCTCATTACTCGCTTTAGTAAAATAAAAGCTAAGCTGTGATTTGCTGCTGTGAAAAAAATCGAACCCGTTTCTGTCTGACACAGATTAATATATCTAGGCCATTATTTTACAAAAATATTAGAAACATAGTTATTTACCATCCTCTCCCCGAATGACATGTGCAATTGTAATGCCGCCAATCTCCGAGTCACTAAACCGCAGCAGGAATGTACCACTTGGCTCTGAACTGAGAAGCTTGTGTACATACTGCTTACTAGCAAATCCCATTATTAATCTGAAACAAAAGTAAATGACATAATATAATAAATATACACAGTAAATTACAGAATATTAAACACACATTACAGTTTGAGCTGTAAGAACTCCTTCACCAGTCTGTCCACTGGAGCAACGTAATGGTGGGGTTTCCTTCTCACAAATGTCACTTGGTTATCTTCTGTACATGATGTCAAATCCCTGCTCTGACTCTTCCTGCTTCTGCTGTTCCCAGCTCTGTAGTGTGCCCTCTTTTGCCTCTTAAAGGGCCTGTGCTCACATCCAAATCTGTCCCCAACCGATCACTACTGAGTAATAAGGTTCCTAGTTCACTAGTGTTCAATAAAAAATTGTTCCTATGCATGTGATTCCATTACTGTGTATGGCCATATAACCAGGATTGCCTCTCTGACTTCATCCATGCCTGCTTCTCTGTACTATGTTGTATCTCCTGTGTCTGAGTTCAGCATTTTTCTGTGCTAACCAGTTTGCTTGTCTGTGACCATGAAAGAACTCCATCTGTCCAGATCTCAGCTTGTATTTAGACTACTCTCCTGCCAAAGCCCCCTATGCCCTTGCACCACTGTCTCATTTGTCCTGAGGCCAACGATCAACTATAATAGGACTCTAAAAACAATATGAAGAGGTGATAGTAACTTGCACTTACCGTCGCTCGTGTCCTTCTTATCTGTCAATTTTAAGTTCAACAGGGAGCATATTAGGATATTGCTGGGGCACTCAGAGCGCCCCTGCAATATCCTAATATGCTCCCTGTTGGACTTAAAATTGACAGATAAGAAGAACACGAGCGGCAGTGAGTGCAAGCTACTATCACCTCTTCATATTGTTTTTATCCATATATGTTATCTTTACATAGCTTGGCACCTCCAACAGTGTCCATAATTATTTAATAGCACTGGCTGCTGTTACTGTCTGGAAACTTAGGATGGTCATTGATGCGCAATACCGGCTACTGGATTTGCTTATTGCCCTTTGTTACCACTCTATTATTATTTATGATAGGACTATGGTCACACCTCGGAATTTCCATTCAGAATTCCAAGCAGAATTCCGCACGGAAATTCCAAGGTCTTAAAATAGCCAGCAAGTGCTTACTTTCAGGTTATTTTCTTATCATATATGCATTTGTACTTGGATGGCAGCAAACCACCATGTAGGGTGGGAGTACACATTTGACAATTCCTTTAATGAATTTGTTGAGGTTGAATATAGTAATTCCATGAATGTTATTGTGTACCAGCAACTACTGCATTTTTAATAATGAAAGATATGTGATCCAAGAATATATACAAATCATCACAAAAATATTCTACCTGTTTTTTTTTTTTTGCTATATTTCTTACCCATCTGACCAGTATTCTTTTAAATGTTTTTTGGTGAGGTCCACAACTCCATCAAACCATTGCCAAAATGTAAAGGTTCTTTCCCGAAGTGGTTCCTGAAATAAAGAAGAAATCCAAGTATGTATTCTGTATACAAAATTATTATTCACTCACATGATAAAACAGGGTGTTTATGACAGTGTAATGCTTATTGTATTCCATAATACAGAATACTTCTATATTATACAATGTAAAGAATAATGCTATGATAGTCTCTTAATGGATCTATTCATCTCTTTAATACATAAAGAAGCACTCCTGGATTTTTATATAGATTTTTTTGCTTATATTACAAAGTACAATTGGTCACGCTCATATAATTATCTGTGTCCTCAAGTGTAAAATGGGCTGTGTCCTTAAGGGGTTAAACAAATATATATATATATATATATATATATATATATATATATATATATAATGTTCTATATTTCCTTTTTTTAATGTAATCAAATAGCATGAAGGAAACAAGCATGGCGGCACATACTTGGTCTTCTATAAAAAAAAAAAAAAAATTATGTGTACAGGATGTTTCAGATGCACTAGCAGGGGCATGGTACAGTTCAAAATGGAAAAGCAAAAAGAAAGTAAAGGCACTCTCCAGGTCATCTTCAAGGACATTGTATCACTGTAGAGGTGTTCACACAGTCAGTATGGACCAAGGGACAGATGCCAGTGTAGTAGAATGGTTACAGCTGTTTTTTGCTTTACAGCACTCCTTTGTGCCACGCCTCTGCTACACATCTCAGCCAATGGTATACTCTCTCTAGTCAGGAGGGATTTGACTGCACTGACTGTTTGAGCATTTTTGCAGCAACAAAAAGTCCTTAAAGGGGTACGCCATTGGAAAAAAAAAATTTCAATCAACTGATGCCAGAAAGTTGAACAGATTTTTAAATTATTTCTATTTAAAAATCTTAACCCTTTGAGTACTTATCAGCTGCTGTATGCTCCACAGGAAGTTCTTTTCATTTTGGATTTCTTTCTGTCTGACCACAGTGCTCTCTGCTGACACCTCTGTACATGTCAGGAACTGTCCAAAGCCGGAGTAAATCCCCATAGCAAACCTATCCTGCTCTGGACAGTTCCTGACATGCACAGAAGTTTCAGCAGAGAGCACTGTGGTCAGACAGAAAAGAACCCCATAAAGAAAAGAACTTTTTATGGAGCCTACAACAGCTGATAAGTACTGGAAGGATTAAGATTTTTAAATAGAAGTCATGTACAAATCTGTATCACTATCTGGCACCAGCTGATTTAAAAAATACATTTTTCCAGGGGAGTACCCCTTTAATCCAGGATTAGAAAAACATGTGATTTTTGCCAGCACCACACCTGTCTTGAGGGTGTGTGTGGTATTGCATCTTTGTTCCATTGAAGTGAATGTTGTGTGGTGCTGTTTTTTTTTCTTCTTTTTTTTTCCTTTAATCAGCTCTGCTTTTCTATTCCTGGATACCCCCTTTAAAGACACATCAGTGAATGTCTTTTCCTACTTCTTGCTATTCATTCAGTTTCGGAACTGGACTATGTTAATGGACAAATAGAGCACCACCAGCATGTTGGTCCCTTGCACTTATTGAGAAGCCAAACATGTGGTACCTGTGCCAACTCCTATATCTCCTATTACTGAGGCATAGTAGTTCCCTTGTCACATGTAGCATACAGCTGTACCTTGTACTGTTAATATTCATGTAGCTTGCTTACAATTAGAAGAACATGAATACAAGCTACAGTACAAAAATATCAATGGTGGACAAGATCTTACAATAGTTTCCCCAACACAGATAACATACGAGAAACCTTTCCAGCTGTCAAACAGGAACTGATTTTAAATAATAAATTCTACCCATAAGATAACATTCAGTGATGCTTTGTACTAATCTACAGTGCTTTGCATATATCATTATGTATGAACTGATATGTTATGTTTTTTGGAGTATATACACAGCAGATAACTCATGATTAACTTTATTCACACTTACGCTATGAGCCTCCATCAGGGGTTATGCGCTTCAATAATGTTCAATAGCTAGATAACACTGAACGTTGTGGTTTTCTTGCTGTAAAATGTCAGTAGACCTCGCTGTAAGTCAATAAGGTCCCCGACAGGATCTATTACACCAGAGGTCCCCATTGCAGTCTTTAAAGCCCATAAGCTTCCCAGGATTTGGAATATCCCTATTCCTAGACTAACTAAAAAAAAACTAAAATGGGCCTTGAGGCCTGGGTTGAGCGCTACTATGTTACCCTACAGGTCTTGCATATCATCATGGCTGCCATTATAAACCAAGGCAACTGTAATCCGTGTATAGACAAATACAAATGGTCAACACTCAGCTAGGTTGAAAATAAAATGTACTTTTACAATACATTCAACTTCAGTTTCAGTTCTGTCCTGAGGGGTCACGTTATTAAAAGAGAACTAGTAAACAGTGTATTTCTGATTAGAACATTTCCCCATTATATTCAATCTATGGAGTTCTGTATATACTTCAGTGAGACCTCCAGCAGACAGTGTTACAGGTTCTGCACAAGCAAAACGTCAAACGGTGTGTGCCCTTTTTACTTGGCACCTATGTTCAGCATGGGCAGCCTTGCTGTAAGTCTTATAGAGGCATAGTGTTGAGCAAGAGTAATGGTGCCTAACATTCTGTAATATTCTTAAAGAGGTACTCCACTGCCTCAGCATTCTGAACATTTTGTTCCGAACACTGAGTGCGGGCACAAGGGCATGTGACGTCACAGCCACTCCCTCTCAATGCATGTCTATGGGAAGGGGTGTGGTGGTCGCCACGCCCTCTCTCATAGACTTACATTGAGGGGGCATGGTATGGCATCATGAGGGGGCGTGACATCACCAGCCTCGGCTCCCGCACTCAGCTTTCGGAAGAAAATGTTCAGATTGCTGAGGCAGTGGAGTACCCCTTTACCACCAATACCACCAAAAGCCATACTGTGTCATTACAAACATATTGAACCCTACCATCTCAGGAATGAGGGATCAAGAAGTTTGTTCGGTCATGACTTTTTCTTTATGCTGATCTAAACAAGAGTATTTCCTGTCATTTGTAAAGAGTGATAATACGACGGAAGAAATGATGAAAAATGATGTGATCTGGTATTACATTTATATCATATTTCATAATACACTGCTCAAAAAAATAAAGGGAACACTAAGATAACACATCCTAGATCTGTATGAATGAACTAATCATAGGAAATACTTTCGTCTTTACATAGTTGAATGTGCTGACAACAAAATCAAACAAAAATTATCAATGGAAATAAAATTTATCAACCCATGGAGATCTGGATATGGAGTCACACTTAAAATCAAAGTGGGAACCCCCCACTACAGGCTGATCCAACTTTGATGTAATGTCCTTAAAACAAGTCAAAATGAGGCTCAGTAGTGTGTGTGGCCTCCACGTGCCCGTATGACCTCCCTACAATGCCTGGGCATGCTCCTGATGAGGTGGTGGATGGTCTTCTTAGGGATGTCCTCCCAGACCTGGACTAAAGTATCCACCAACTCCCAGTCAGTCTGTGGTGCAATGTGGCGTTGGTGGATGGAGCGAGACATGATGTCCCAGATGTGCTCAATCGGATTCAGGTCTGGTGAACGGGCGGGCCAGTCCATAGCATCAATGCCTTCCTCTTCCAGGAACTGCTGACACACTCCAGCCATATGAGGTTTAGCATTGTCTTGCATTAGGAGGAACCCAGGGCCAACCGCACCAGCATATGGTCTCACAAGGGATCTGAGGATCTCAGTACCTAATGGCAGTCAGGCTACCACTGGCAAGCACATGGAGGGCTGTGCGGGCCCCCCAAATAGATGCCACCCCACACCATTACTGACCCACCGCCAAACCAGTCATGCTGGAGGATGTTGCAGGCAGCAGAACGTTCTTCACGGCATCTCCAGACTCTTTCACGGCTGTCACATGTGCTCAGTGTGAACCTGCTTTCATCTGTGAAGAGCACAGGGCACCAGTGGCGATGTTCTCTGGCAAATGCCAATCTTGATGTTCTCTGGCAAATGCCAAACATCCTGCACGGTGTTGGGCTGTAAGCACCTGTGGATGTCGGGCCCTCATACTACCCTCATGGAGTCTGTTTCTGACCGTTTGAGTGGACACATGCACATTTGTGGCATGCTGGAGGTCATTTTGCAGGGCTCTGGCAGTGCTCCTCCTGCTCCTCCTTGCACAAAGATGGAGATAGCAGTCCTGCTGCTGGGTTGTGGCCCTCCTATGGCCTCCTCCTCGTCTCCTGATGTACTGGCCTCTCTCCTGGTAGCGCCTCCATGCTCTGGACACTACACTGACAGACACAGCAAACCTTCTTGCCACAGCTCGCATTGATGTGCCATCCTGGATGAGCTGCACTACCTGAGCCACTTGTGTGCATGGTAGACTCCGTCTCATGCTACCACTAGAGTGAAAGCACCACCAGCATTCAACAGTGACCAAAACATCAGCCAGGAAGCATAGGAACTGAGAAGTAGTCTGTGGTCACCACCTGTAGAACCACTACTTTATTGGAGGGTGTCTGGCCAATTGCCTATAATTTCCACCTGTTGTCTGTTCCATTTGCACAACAGCATGTGAAATTGATTGTCAATCAGTGTTGCTTTCTGAGTGGACAGTGTGATTTCACAGAAGTGTGATTGACTTGGAGTTACATTGTGTTGTTTAAGTGTTCCCTTTATTTTTTTGAGCAGTGTAGTTTAGTTGTATACTTTTCCAGTAATCTATAATACTCTAACCATATACATCTAATATTTTACATTTTACAATTCTTATTACCTTGTTGAACTGGGCCCAGGACACAGTTTGTTCATTTAGATCATCACAGCTAATACAGTTGTCTCCAAAGATCTTCTGAGCAAGGAACCAGAAATTTTCCTTTGACAGTTCATGTTTTGTTCCCACCTCAGACATGAATTTCATATTTAAAGTAGCGCACATCTTTTTCCATGGCACTTTCTCATGAACATAGAAAGGACGTCTTCCCTGTTAGCAAAGACAGTACAAATAATGAACAATAAGTTATAAGGGCAGTCATACAGATGTGTCCTTTCATAAAGGGGTACACCGCCCCTAGACATTTTATCCCCTATCCTTTGGATAGAGGATAAGATGTCAAGGGGTGGAGTACCCCTTCAAAGTATTACTGTAATTCGAGAAAACCTTTTGCGATCTAAACTTCAGACATTTCTGGGGGGGGGGGGGGATGTGAGGGGTCTCCCACCAGTTGACCCCTCGCGATGAGACACTAATCCCATATCCAGGTTTTATTTGCTGGATAACCCCTTTTACTGCTGTTTTTCTTTTACTACCTGTCATATTTAAAAAATGTTTAAAAGTTGGTGTTTTTTTTATTTTTATTTTTTTTTACAATTAAACACAGATGTGTGATTTAATCATTTGTTATTACACTTTTTTTGGTGGTTAAAAGTAAAAAAAAATTTTGCAATGGGTTAAAAATCACAAGTGCCAGATTTTCTTTTCTTTTGTGGTTACATTAAAAAGAACTTGATTTACTGTACACAGACAATAATAAATTCCCCCCAGAATGTATTGATCTTATTTTACCAGCAACATAAAGTACAACGTGTCAAAAAAAAAAAACATTCTCAGAATCACTTGGAAGTGAAAGCATTCCAAAATGATTACCACAAATCAGAAAGGACAAAACTGACTGTGGTGGGAATATGTTAAGGGTGTTTACTGTTGTACTAAATCCATGATTAGATGTGACTGAAGTAATCATAGGCGTGCGCACAGGGTGTGCCGGGTGTGCCCAGGCACACCCTAATCACCGCGGCCGCAGAGCAAAAGGGGCAGCTGCCCCGGGCCCTGTAATTCCTGGGGGCCCAAAAGCAGCTCGCCCCTTTTGCCCCATGGGCCCTGATAAAGCTGATAAAGGCTGGCGGGCCAGGCGTCAGGGGCCCGGACAAAATGTTAGTGGGAGGGGGTCCGGTTTTGCGCCGCACGCTACCTTTTTATGTTCGCCGCCGCCCCCGTCACTCATACCCAGGCAGCCAGTACCGCAATGGCTGTCTGGGAGATGGTCATGTGACGTGACGTGCGACGTCACGGGCGGCATCATAGAGAGGAGCAGAGCAGAGAGAGTCTCCCGCTCCTCTCAGTCCCCACACGGCCGCTTCCAGGATCAAGGCCGCAGCAGGGGACCCACCGCCGGATATTTATTATATAGTGTGTGTGTGGGGGGGGGGATTTATTATATAGTGTGAGGGGGAATTTATTATATAATGTGAGGAGGGATTTATTATATAATGTGAGGAGGGATTTATTATATAATGTGAGAAAGGAGGAAATTATACATGTGAGGGGAGGATATTGATTATTATAATCCTCCCCTCACATATATGTAACATCTCTCCCTCACATGTATAATCTGATAACCCCCTCACATGTATAATCTGATAACCCCCTCACATGTATAATCTGATAATCCCCTCACATGTATAATCTGATAATCCCCTCACATGTATAATCTGATAATCCCCTCACATGTATAATCTGATAATCCCCTCCTCACATTGATTATCCCCTCACATATAATCTGATTATGATATTATATATGTGAAGGGATAATCAATGTGAGGAGGGGGTTATCAGATTATACATGTAAGGGGGAGATGTTACATATATGTGAGGGGAGGATTTTAATAATCAATATCCTCCCCTCACTTGCATAATCTGATAATCCCCTCCCCCTGTACGTATCCTGAACTGATCCTGAGTTATATCCTGTATTATACTCCAGAGCTGTACTCACTATTCTGCTGGTGGGGTCACTGTGTACATTCATTACATTACTTATGCTGTACTGATGCTGAGTTATATCCTGTATTATACTCAAGAGCTGTACTCACTATTCTGCTGGTGAGGTCACTGTGTACATACATTACATTACTTATCCTGTACTGATCCTGAGTTATATCCTGTATTATACTCCAGAGCTGTACTCACTATTCTGCTGGTGAGGTGACTGTGTACATACATTACATTACTGATCCTGTACTGATCCCGAGTGTGTGTGGGATGGGGGTGGGGCACCGGGGGGTCCAAAAAAAATTGCTTGCCCAGGGTCCAATCAAAATTAAAGACGGCCCTGTCCATTATGCATACTGTACAGCAATCATACATCCATTATACATACACTGTACAGCAATCATACATCCATTATACATACTGTACAGCAATCATACATCCATTATACATACACTGTACAGCAATCATACATACACTGTACAGCAATCATACATCCATTATACATACACTGTACAGCAAGCATACCTCCATTATACATACACTGTACAGCAATCATACATCCATTATACATACACTGTACAGCAATCATACATCCATTATACATACACTGTACAACAATCATACCTCCATTATACATACACTGTGTCTGTGACTGTACAGCAATCATACATCCAATCCATTATTAATGGATTGGATGTAATGATTGCTGTACAGTCACAGTGTATGTATAATGGAGGTATGATTGTTGTACAGTGTATGTATAATGGATGTATGATTGCTGTACAGTGTATGTATAATGGATGTATGATTGCTGTACAGTGTATGTATAATGGATGTATGATTGCTGTACAGTGTATGTATAATGGTGGTATGATTGCTGTACAGTGTATGTATAATGGTGGTATGATTGCTGTACAGTGTATGTATAATGGATGTATGATTGCTGTACAGTGTATGTATAATGGATGTATGATTGCTGTACAGTGTATGTATAATGGTAGTATGATTGCTGTACAGTGTATGTATAATGGTGGTATGATTGCTGTACAGTGTATGTATAATGGATGTATGATTGCTGTACAGTGTATGTATAATGGATGTATGATTGCTGTACAGTGTATGTATAATGGAGCCTCCAATCCCCCAAAAAAAAGCCTCCAATCCAAAAAAAGTTTTAATAAAGTTTTTCATTTTGTTTGTATTGATATTTATATGAGTGTAGGTCTGTTTATGTATGTGTGCATGCAAGCAAGAGTGTGTGTGTGTGTATATATATATATATATATATATATATATATATACACACACATAAACACACACAAGCGTGTGCAGCTTGAGTTTGTGCTTTAGGGTGCACACCCTAATGCAATAGGCTGCGCACGCCTATGGAAGTAATAGAGTATTTTGCACCAAGATAGATAGATATTTGTGGTTGAGCGGGTGCAAAATAGAAAATTAACTAATACTTACCTTCCTTGCTCCCTTGCCACTACTTTCTCACTTTCTCCTGGGCCCATTGCACAGGACTTCTGAGAACTGCAGTGGCACGTGTGATTGACTACTTAGCCAATGAGTGGCCACAGCAGTGCCTCACCTTAGCCACTGATTGGCTTTTATGGGCAAGTCCTCATGCCAACCCAATGCTGCACAGTGGACCGTATCTCGGTGGGAAGAAGTGCGTGAGGAAGGTAAGTATAAGTTATTTTTCTGTTTAGCACCTGCCAGAGCACTATTATAAAGACAACTACTTCCCTCTTTTGCTTGCTAAAAAGTTGGAATGTATGACATCTACATAGAAACTAATAGTAACTGTGTGTTTTACTGTGTTCCCATCTAGATAACACAGTGCATTTTTGGCAAACAGTTTGTTAAGTCAGGCCTCCGTCACGTGAAGCGCTCCACTTCAGAAAGAGCAGTGTTACATAACACTTATATGTTGCATCATATACAATATGCCTGTGCATTAGTTTAACACTTACAATCTCAGAGAAGGCGTTGTCCCACAGAATTGTAGCCTTAGCATTATTATCTTGGTTTCCATGGACTATGACAACCACTGGCAAAGACAAGGCCTATGAGAATAGAAAACACTGGCTTGTTAGCTAGGCTTGTTTACTGCAAAATTCATTTTAATAAAGATATATAAAACCAAATTGTGTTAATGGAGCCTGTATGAAGATTTTTGCTGCCCCAGGTGAAAGCTTAATTTGCTGCCCTCTTGACCCTGCCCATTGTCTCTGCCCTTTGACACCTTACCACTTACTACTGGGATGTAACAAATCCCCTACCCATGTAATCTCCTTACTACTGGCATGACACACTGTAACAAACCCCCTCCCCATGTAATCTCCTTACTACTGGGGGGGACACACTGTAACAAACCCCTTAGAGATTTTATGAGACGCATGCGCTGTAAGAATGCTGGAAGGACCTTAAATGGTACAGCGCTCCTTTGCCAGCCAGAAGAATGCTAATTATTATGGTGGAGGGGGTATCAGGGGGAGTGGTGCTGGCTGTTACCGGGTGGTTCGGATGCCAGCTGGCTGGCTAATTTTCTTGCGTTGGGCAGAGCAGCGCCCCTCTCAAGAGGGCGCTCTAGGCGACTGCCTATTTTGCCTATAGGCAGGGCCCTCCCTGGACGGCATCAAGACCGCATGACTCCCTAGTGCGGAAGCTGACAGCCATCCTGTGCTGCCATATAAGTTTATTTGGTGTCATATAGAGGTACACTAATGTGTCATAAACTAGTATAGGTGTTATTGAAAGGGCTTTACCAGTGTTTCCCAACCTGTGTCACTCCACCTGTTGTAAAACTACAACTCCCAGCATGTCCAGACAGCCAGTGGCTGTCTGGGCATGCTGGAAGTTGTATCTTTGTAACAGCTGGAGGCACACGGGTTGGGAAATACTTATCTACACAATTCATCGGTTGTATAAAACCATAAAATACATCTGTGTATAGAGAATGCTGTTGAGAGTACATTTGTCACAATAATAAAACAATACTAATAGTAATAATATAGGTTATGATAACAAGTAAGCTCTGATCTTACCTGTATAATGTAAGTGGAGCCACTGAAATTTATTACAGCTGTAAACAATATGGCACATTTCTCTTCCGTCACAGATTCTGATCCCTTTCTCTCACAGCGCTTTATCTTTTTCAGCAACTGAAAATCAGGCGTACAAGAATTAGTCAAAAGCAAGTAGACGTGGACATAAGGTAAAGGGTAATAAATATGGTAGGTATAGCACAAAAGACACCCACTAAAATGCATATATTGTATTATACGGTACCGCTTAGCCCATAAAAATAACCTTGGGGTTCTGTCACTTTTGTCATATTTGCCGCAGATTTTCCTGCGTGACATTTTGTGTGGAAAATCTGAGCTGTTGAATTCTTCATTGACTTTTAAGGGGTACACCCCTAGAATTTTTTTTTTTTTTTTTCAATCAACTGGTGCCAGAAAGTTAAACAGATTTGTAAATTACTTCTATTTAAGCATCTTAATCCTTCCAGTACTTCTCAGCTGATGTTATGATCCACAGGAATTTCTTTTCTTTTTGAATTCCCTTTCTGCCTGACCACAGTGCTCTCTGCTGACACCTCTGTCCATTTTAGGAACTGTCCAGAGCAGGATAGGTTTTCTATGGGGATTTGCTCATACTCTGGATAATTCCTAAAATGGAAAAAGGTGGTGTGAGACCACAGAAACGTTGTCCATTTTCTTTCTGGATTAACTTTCTTGCTACTTCTGGTGTGCTGCAGTTGTTATATATATATATCTCTCAAGTAACATTAAATCATTTGATTCATACCATGTTTTTAAAAACTGCTCCACAGGTTCGCGTGGCTTGGGTGAATTCAAACACAGATTTTCCATTTTCTATTTCACCAGCACCATCACTGGAATCAGAAATGCATAATCAATTGTGAATGTCATAAATAGAGTAAATTTTATCCACCCCCCTCCCCCAACCCTTTTGTCCCCTCTTCTAACCCACCACTACCCTAGAATCAATTATAGCCCCTCCCTACCCACCACTACCCTAGAATCCATTTTAGACCCCCTCTCTAACTCACAACTACACTAGCATCAATTTTAGCCCCCCCTCCCTACCCACCACTACCCTAGAATGAATTTTAGCCTCCCTTCCTACCAATATTACTTTGGAAGAAATAGGAGAGAGGCAGGGAACTCATTGACAATTTAGCACCATAACATTTATTTCACAAAATGTAACCCATTCCCCTGAGGACCAGGCCTAAATCCATGGTCTCTATATTTCTCTGAACTTTCCTGTATTTATAGTTAATTGTATTATTTACTACATTTTCCATTCAATGGTAAAGGTCGATGTTAAAGTCATCCATCCATCTCACAAGAGACGTGATACAGAATAGTTTTACTAGAGGTTTTTTAATGAAGGGCAAAGCTCTGAATCAAGTCAATGGGGGAGAAAAACTGTGCAGAGGAAAATTTGCCCAGTTGCCCATAGCAACCAATCAGCTTGCTTCTTTCATTTTTAACAAGGCCTCTGCAAAATTGATTGGTTGCTATGAGTAACTGAGCAAATTTTCCTCTGCACAGTTTTTGATAAATCTCCCCCAATGTCCCCAAGCCACCAAATAGAAACTCTTTTTTAAGTATAAAATTTTTTAGCACCCTCTGTACTGCAATATTTTCACCTCTCCAAAATGTTTGTATTTCACTGCAGTCAGAAGCTTTAAAATAGAGCTTCTAACAGCGTTTTTTTTCCTTGCACTATTGTAAGTGTCTAATCTACTAACATGTATGTTATGCCGAGCGCTCCTGCTCCCTGCTCCTCCCCGGAGCGCTCGCGGCGTTCCTCTCTCTGCAGCGCCCCGGTCAGACCCGCTGACCGGGAGCGCTGCACTGACACTGACGGCGGGGATGCGATTCGCATAGCGGGACGCGCCCGCTCGCGAATCGCATCCCAAGTCACTCACCTGTCCCGGTCCCCGGCTGTCACGCCCTGGCACGCGGCTCCGCTTCTTAGGGCGCGCGCGCGCCAGCTCTCTAAGATTTAAAGGGCCAGTGCACCAATGATTGGTGCCTGGCCCAATCAGTCTAACTAGCTTCCACCTGCTCCCTGTCTATATAACCTCACTTCCCCTTCCCTTCCTGGCCGGATCTTGTTGCCTTGTGCCAGAGAAAGCGTTTAGTGTTGTCCAAAGCCTGTGTTCCAGATCTTCTGCTATCGCCATTGACTATGAACCTTGCTGCCTGCCCCGACCTTCTGCTACGTCTGACCTTGCCTCTGCCTAGTCCTTCTGTCCCACGCCTTCTCAGCAGTCAGCAAGGTTGAGCCGTTGCCAGTGGATACGACCTGGTTGCCACCGTCGCAGCAAGACCATCCTGCTTTGCGGCGGGCTCTGGTGAATACCAGTAGCAACCTAGAACCGGTCCACCGACACGTTCCAAGCCAATCCCTCGCTGACACAGAGGATCCACATCCAGCTAGCCGAATCGTAACAATGTACATATACACGTTTTTCTGAACATTTTTTTGAAGGAAAGAAGAAATAGCTGCAAGCCAAAAACCTTTGTGATCCAGTTACATATGATATTGCAGTTTCTAATATTCCACTTCAGAATCTCACAAATTCTAGATGTATGAACTGGGCATCTGCATCATTACTGAAAATTTGTCCCAGTCCATTTCCTTTCAAAATATTTTTAGTGGTGGTTTAAAGGACATACTTACTTGAATGAATCACTAGTAGTACCAGAGGCCAGGCACAGCTCTTGTGCCCTTTTTTCAGTTATAATAGTTGCTCTTATATCTGGCATTTTACCAACACCAGTAAGGATTGTGGGGCCCAGCATAAAGTTGACACTGGCTTGAAACTTGGTTTGTGTCTTCAGTACTTGAGGCGGCTGTTTGTCAACCAGAAATGAGCTATAGGAATGATTTAGAAAGAGTCAAAACCTTATATTACCCCTAAATGTTAATAGTATTCAAAATATACTGTGTATTATAATAAAACAATATAAAACTACAGATTGGTGTCAGATAGTCATACCTCTTTATAAGTGCACCAAAACTGGTATTTATTTGATCAAAAATATCCTGGGGCACCAATCTCTGATCTATCTTCTTGAGTTCTTGCATGATAGGATACAGATCAATGTATATACCAAACACAAACTCCACCCTGGATAAAGAAAGATGTGTCAAAGAAATTATATTTGCTGTCATTGTTTGTAAAAACATTACACAAATAACACATGGCAGGAGTAATAGCTGGTATTCCTAACCTAATCTATACAACTGATGATGGTAGAAAATGTGGTCACCAGCACTATTTTGGCAGCAAGAATCTCTGGGTCCCCAACAGAAATCAAAATTCATTGGGATCCATTCAAAAAATAGAGGTTGTAACTAAATTGTTTAGTCTATTGCATGTCGCAAAATAATGAAGGAGAAATAGCTTTTGTAAACATTGAAAAGTAGGAAAAAAAAGATCCCTTTTTTGGGATCATGGTGCATTGTGTATGTGTAGGCCTGGCTGGTAGTAGCAGTACATCCAGATCTTAAAACGTTGTCGTTATGTACTCCAATGTGAGGATGATGCTAATGCTCCTGCCTGTTGCAGGGCTAGCGTCGGCAGAGAGGGTGGAGCGTTGACTCCCGGAGCAGCAAAGGGTGTACTCCCGTTTATCAGGTGTTTGCTGTTGGAAGGCCGTAGCAAGCTGAATGTGTAGTTTGTCACCGAGTGTCTTAGAATGTGGCAATCCTGGACTCATTTATTTCCTTCATGCTCACAATATGCCTTTCAGTGTCAGCAGGCACTGTTAGACTAGTTGAGGGTGTAGGCAGAGGAAATAAGGCATTGGTGAACAAGTGATTGTTGTAGCTAGCCCTTGTGATGTCGCTCCATGTGCTTACGTAGAGTCATAGGGGGAGATTTATCAAAACCTGTGTGGAGGAAAAGTTGCCCAGTTGTCCATAGCAACCAATCCGATAGCTTCTTTCATTTTGCAGAGGCCTTGTAAAAAATTGAAGAAGTGATCTGATTGGTTGCTATGGGGAACTGGGCAACTTTTCCTCTGCACAGGTATTGATAAATCTCCCCCATAATTCCTAAGCTCGGGTCCTGAAGATGCCTTACTTTCTGATGGCAAAGTTGCAACAGGATTTGTGTCTCAAAATTGTGAAGAAGAAATAGCTTTTGTAATCACTGAAAGAATAGAAAAATTCTCCTATGTTGGGAGTAGCAACAGGTTGTGTGACTGGCAAGTAAAGAAAACGCAATGGCTTTTTCCAAGTGTTCAAAACATTTGGGAGTTGCAACAGAATTGATCTCTCAAAATAGTGAAGAAGAAATTGGCTTTTGTATAAAAAGCCAACAAATATTGGGTTAGGTATGTATAGGCCTCGCTAGTAGTAGCAGCAGCAACAGTGGTGGACTGGTGGTAGTTGCAGTAGCCAGCAGACAGCATGCATTGGCTGGACTGGTGGTAGTTGTAGGCAGCAAAGAGTAGGCATTGGTGGAATGGTGGTGGTTGTAGTTACTAGCCAGTAGCCAGTCAGAAAATATAGGTCACTTGGTCTATAATTCCAATTCCACATTCAACATTTTGAATGTGTATTTATGTTAAACACAGCTATAAATACTATGGCCCAGATTTATCAAACTGTTTGAGAGAAAAAGTGGAGAGATCTTCTCACAGCAACCAATCACAGCTCAGCTTTCACTTTACCAGAGCTCGTTAACTGAGCTGTGATTGGCTGCTGTGGAAAAATCCTTCATCTTTTTCTCTCATACAGTTTGATAAATCTGGGCCAATATATTTGATAAAAATCCAGAAAATACACGTAACTTGGCCTTCAATGCCTATTTAGTGTTTACGGTCAATACTTTTAAAACATATTTAGCTTAGTGATAGCTTTTATAGGCTTGTTCTGCAGAGATATAAAGTTCGAATGCTCTGCAAAAGGTTCTGATTTAGACCAGGTTGGCTAGGCTCGGCCCGCTCATCTTTATTGCCTATGTCCATGGGATTTGTTGTAAAGCATATCTCTAAATGCTGTTAAAATAGCTCAGGCAAGATGGCTGACCCTAATAATGTATAAAAAAAAATGTGATTTAAAAAATTACAATCGAAAAATAGAAACAGATGGGAAAAAAATCAAATATGTTTCCATATTTGTCTTTAATAAATAAGGGAAATCTAGGCAATAGATTCCTTTTAAATTGTGAATTTACCTGTCCTGCAATGGAAGCAAATTCTCATCAAAGGCAGCTCCATTGCCAGCCAATTGTTGTTGTCTCTTCCAGATATTGATTCTTTTAACTGTTTGTTCTTGAAGAGTTGACAGGTAATTTAAAGATTCCTCCAGAAGAATCTTAAAGTTCTGCAATGAAAATTGCAATTCAAGTATTATTATCATTCTTATTATTACAGTGACCCCCCCGACCTACGATGGCCCCGACATACGATAATTACAACATGCGATGGCCTCTCAGAGGCCATCACATGTTGAAGGCAGCATCAACATACGAAGCTTTTGTATTTCGGGGCCATCGCATAAACGGCTATCCGCCACGCAGACTGCTTCAGCTGCCACCGGATAGCCGTTTACGGTGCCCCGTGTGGTCTGCTGACGATCACTTACCTGTCCTCGGGGCTCCGGAGTGTCGCTCTTCGGGATCCCCTCCATCTTCGGCGCTCTCCATCGTCGTCATCACGTTGCTGCGCACGCCGTCCCGTCATCCAATAGGATCGGCGTGATGGCGGCGACGGAGAGCAGCGATGGAGAGCGAGGATGCCGGGGAAGCAGAGGCCTTGCCGGAGCGTCGGGGACACCCGGGGACGCGGCAACAGCGATGGAAGGCGACATCCAGGGCAGCGGTGACGGTCCGGAGCGGCGGGGACAGGTGAGTACAACTTCCTATGCTAGTGGACTTCAACCTGCGGACCTCAAGTTGTTGCAAAACTACAACTCCCAGCATGCCCAGACAGGCAACGGCTGTCCGGGCATGCTGGGTGTTGTAGTTTTGCAACATCTGGAGGTCCGCAGGTTGTAGACCACTGTCCTATACTTTATATTGCACAGATCCCTCAACATACGATGGTTTCAACAAACGATGGTCCGTTTGGAACGGATTACCATCGTATGTTGAGGGACCACTGTAATATCAGTCATTATCATTATTATTATTGTATATCATTCATATTTCAATGGACTTTGGGTAAGAAAATAAGTCATATGTATTACCGTCTGAAGACTTGACAAATCCTGCACTTGAGGATGGAGCTGTACATTCTCTAATGCGAGCTTCAGTGTTTGTTGCGCCACTAAGGCCTTCTCCAGTATGTGTTTCATCTTCATTCTTCTGAAATTAAACATCACTTCCTCCTGTCTCGATTGAAAGGCTGAACTCAAGCGTGGATACTACAGTGGGGAAAAAGACCATCTAAATGTGAACTGTTTAACGTGTCTGTATGAAAGAGGTTAAAGGGAATTTTGAGCCCCATAAAAAATTTTTAACAGGTCAAAGGGGTACTCCGGTGAAAACCTTTTTTCTTTTAAATCAACTGGTGGCAGAAAGTTAAACATATTTGTAAATTACTTCTATTAAAAAATCCTATCAGCCTATCAGTACATGTGGTGAGGGTGGAGAGGGCTGAGAGGGGGAGAATGGGAGGAGATAAACACAAGGGAAGGAGCTGTGGGCGTCACTTTATTATAATTTATTATAATTTCCTGGGGGGGGGGAGAGGAGGGGGAGAGTGCAGCAGCTAACAGGAAGCTGGCGCAGGGAGTCATGGGAAATGTAGTCTTTATGACATGGCTGCTTACTGCTACAGGTGGCAATTACAAGAGACTGGCTGGGCCAAATTTGACAAATGAGGTATCGTTGGAAAGGTCTTTGAAAGAGCTATCAGATGAGGTAAACTTTTTTTTTAAGTACCAGCGCTCTGGAGTACTCCTTTAAATTTTCTAGAGCATTGTAGAATACCACTGAATAGTATAGTGCTATATAAATTATTTTCAATAATAATTTTATGCAATAAAATACAATTATATGTTCACAATGATTCTAGAGATGATATTTGGGGAAATGTATTTCCATCAAAACATTCACCCCCTCCAACATAGCATTTTAAATTAAATTTTTTAGGAATGGTAACATACCTGTTTTAAAACTATGTCCACTTCTCCTTTACAAATATTCCTGAATGGCTGTATAATGCTCATCGGGTCATGCTGAGCCCTTGTCTGTATATAAACAGAAATGTCTGTCAGAAAAGGTAGATATTCCTATAATGACAATAGGCAATAATATTGGCCCAGGTTTATAAACCTGTCGAAGACAAACAAACTGTGATTGAGTGATTTGTCTATAATAACCAATCACAGCTCAGCTTTTTACCAGAAATTGTTCAGATATGAAAGCTGAGCTGTGATTGGTTGTTGTTTCAGTCAGTGGTTGTCTCCAACATATTGCTATATCTTGGCCATTAAGATTTATAAAAGCTTGTGCAGAGGAAAAGTTGGCCAGTTGCCCTTAGCAACCAATCAGATCATTTTTCATTTTTAAAAAGGCTTCTAAAGAATGAAAGACGCAATCTAATTGGTTGCTATTGGCAACTGGTCAACTTTTCCTCTGCCCGGGTTTTGATGAATCTGATAAGTAGTTTTTTTTTACCAATATAGTCATAGATGACTATTATTGTATTGAGGATTTAGAATATATTTATAGCACCTATACATCTTGAGTCACAGGCTTGTTAAAGGAGTAGTCCAGTGGTGACCCAGTGGTGAACAACTTATCCCCTATGCTAAGGATAGGGGATAAGTTTGAGATCGCGGGGGGTCCGACCGCTGGGGCCCCCTGTGATCTCCTGTACGGAGCACCGACAGCCCGCAGGAAGGGGGCGTGTCCACCTCCCCACAAAGCGGCGGCCAACACGCCCCCTCAATACAACTCTATGGAGGGGTACTCCGGTGAAAACCTTTTTTCTTTTAAATCAACTGGTGCCAGAAAGTTAAACATTTTTGTAAATTACTTCTATTAAAAAATCTTAATCCTTCCAGTACTTATTAGCTGCTGAATGCTACAGAGGAAATTCCTTTCTTTTTGGAACACTGATGACATCACGAGCACAGTGCTCTCTGCTGACATCTCTGTCCATTTTAGCAACCGTGCATAGCAGATGTATGCTAAGGGCAGCATGGTGGTTTAGTGGTTAGCACTGCTGCCTTGCAGTGCTGGGGCCTTGGGTTCAAATCCCACTAAGGACAACAATAAATAAATAAAGACTTATTATTATTATTATTATAATGTCAGCAGAGAGCACTGTGCTCGTGATGTCATCAGAGAGCATTCCAAAAAGAAAAGAATTTCCTCTGTAGTATTCAGCAGCTAATAAGTACAGGAAGGATTAAGATTTTTTAATAGAAGTAATTTACAAATCTGTTTAACTTTCCGGAGCCAGTTGATTTAAAAGAAAAAAGGTTTTCACCGGAGTACCCCTTTAAAGACTTTTCTGTGGTTTTGCACCTTTTATTTATTTATTTTTGCACCTTTTCATAAAAAGTCTCAGTTGATAAATTCATTTCCACTGCATTACCACTAACACCAACAGCTGGTCTGTACATTCTTTTTTTTTTTTTAAAGCTTAAATCGAAAAGGCACAAAAAATAGCCTGAGGTGCAGCCAAACAGAGACAAATCTATGCACAAATAGCTCTAAAGACAATGCTAAATGTATGCCATATATTCCTGTATCCATGGCTCCCTACACTAACAGTGTTAGGGTATGCTCACACTACGGAACTTCTGTTGAAAGAATGAACTTGTTCATTCTTTTAGAGAGTGCATTTCCTTGGAGTAATTGTCTGCCGCTGACATTCTGTAGAGTGAATGGGTCAATGGAAAACCAATTTACAACAATGATAGATTAGTGCAGCAGAATCTCCAGGCAATGATTCCATAGTGTGAACATACGCTAAGACAACACAGAAAGTAGGCAAGGGTGCATGGACTCCTTCCAAAAACTGGTGCTCTTGCAACTTGGTGAGAGATAATAGTGTGCCAGCTGTACAGCTACACTGGCTACATCTGCATAGGAGCATGAACTGGTTTTCTATGAAACATCAGAGGATGGGAACTAGTAAATAATGTGATAAGCTCAGCAGCGAGGGAGCCGGAGGAGCCAGGGACATACAGCCTGGAGCAAATGACAGCAATGCATCATGGTACTGTAACCTTCTACCCTCATGGGCTGCTGCAGAAGCCCTTTACACTCTCGCTGCCCTAAAAAGGAGCTCATAGGGAGCAACAGTGGAACAAAAAAAAAGGGAATGATACACTTACACTAGGTTCACACTACGGAATTTCCACCTGCAATTCCGAAATACTCGCGGAACACATTGCAGTCTATTGGAGACTACGCACTCGCTTGAAAAATTTCCACCTGAAGAATGGCGTTGTTCCTTCTTCAGGCAGAAATACACGCGGAACACATTGAAGTCTATTGGAGACTGCAGTGTCCACACGGTCCTAGCGCCGACTGATTCAGTCAGCGCTGGCCGCACTCGGAATCTCCAGGCGAAAATTTTCTGCCCGGAGATTCTGCAGTGGGAACCTAGCCTTACACTTCTGAATTTCTGCATGCAGAATTCCGCTAGCGGAATTCCACAAGTGGAAATTCAGAACTGTGAATGGGAGTGTGGAATCCCATAGAAGTCTATGGGCTTTAATTTGAGGCAGAATTTCGCAAGCAGAAATTCTGCATTGTTAATAGACCCTAGGCTAGGTTCACACTGCAGAATCTCTGGCCACAAAATTTCCGCCCGGAGATTCCGAGTGCGGTCGGCGCTAGGACCGCGTGGACAATGCAGTCTCCGATGAACTGCAATGTGTTTTACGAGTATTTCCGCCTGGAGAATGAGCAACGCCATTCTTCTGGCAGAAATTTTAAAGCGGATTTTCCGTTCACAAATTCCGCTTCACAAATTCCGAAGTTTGAATTTGTGAACGGAAACCCATTCACTACACTATACAGTACATTTTAGTAAGCAGAATTTCTGCCTGCAATTTCAAAGCAGAATTGCAAGCGGAAATTCCGTAGTGTGAACCTAGCCTTAGGATATAGGATAAGTGCTACATTGTTGCAGTGAGTGTGTGATATAATGTAAAGCTTTTTTTTTTTTTTTTTTTTTTTTTTTTTTTTACATCTGAATAACCCTTTAAGTCCATGTTTTCAAGTAATTAAAAAAACTTTCCTCATGGAATTTTTTTTTTGAGTTACTATGAGAAAGGACAAACTAACATTTTATTGCAAAGTACAGTAACAGTTTGAAATCCCCAAACTCTAACCAGCCATGTAAATAAATAAATGAGGAAAGTATGCGTTGGAACAGAATGATATGGATCTTGTGCCAGCAACATGCTGGTAGCAATGCCCCCGGGCCGAGTCCTTCCTCCTTCTACCAGATTCTATCCTGGCAGCCTAGTGTGTTTATAAACTCGGATTAAACTATATTTAGATGGTTTGTAGAAAATGTTTGGGTTACACATGAAGACCCGCACCTCCTAACTAGTGATAAATATGGAATGTAGTTACTAAGTCAACAGCAAGTGAAAGGAGCCCATATGACAGGCTTTAGGGCCCTGAGAAAACCTGGAATCAATTTGAATTCTTCAGTTTAGTCAACTCTTTTTTTACATAGCCCATTCGGGATTCCCATCTCTTTGCCAGTGGAGAGCACTAGTTGTGGGGGACATGACCTGTATTGCATTACACAGTAAGATGATTTATGTGAATAAGTGCTGTCTAATGCTAAAAGGCTATGGACACCTACGAACCCATTGTTATAGCACTGCATGTACTTTAACAGATAAAACTTACTGTATATACAGTTCATTTTAATAAAGGTTCTAGCCTTTGGATCATACACTATAATGCAAGATGCTTCCTCTCGTGATGTGTATCCTCCATTGGAAAGCTCTCTCATGGCTAAAGCTGGCCAAACACGTTCAATTGCTCTCAGCCAAATTTTTGCGCAGTCAAGGAGTAAACTGCTGCCAGAATCCTTTGGTGGCCACTAATCTCTTCATGAACAAAAAGATCGAGCAGTTGAAATGCAATATGCCCAATCTTTCTCTCATTTAACTTCATCTGTTAGGAGAGAACCGGGAGGCCAACATGCACATTTAACCAAGACTTAAGAAATTGGCAGGTTGAGACAACTTTTTTCTAATATTTATTGGGGCCTTAAAGGGATAATCCAGCCTTTATGCAATGGATAGTTTATTAGTGGTGGTCTGACTCCTGGCACCCTGCCAATCAACTATTTAAGGCTATGTTCAGACTACAGAATATCCATACACTGAGGGGCGCCAGCATAATCTGCCGGCGCTAGGAACGCATGGGAATGCACCGTCTCATAGACGGCTATGCATTCAGGCAGTCTGTGCACAAAGAATGAACGTGTTCATTCTTTGTGCGGACACGGAAACCTGAATTTCTGTGCCGGAAACATCTGGCATGGAAAGTCTGCCGTGTGCACAGCGCAGCAGATTCCTGTTGACTCTGCTGCAGCGGAATGTCCGTACCAGACACCAATGCAGAATGCAGAATGAAAATTCTGCTGTGTGAACATGGGCTTAAGGGGCCTTGGAGTTCATGTGAGCCTGCATCCACTTTATTGTTTACCAGTGCTTGTACCTCCATTTCCGTAGTGTTAAGCCTTGTTAGCACAGCAAAGTTTCTGAGCAGAATAGAGTTGTTTTCAATGGGATTATACTGCACCCTGCAGCCAGGGTCAATGTCTAAGGAGACAGAACCTTTCTGAGCTGTATCTCCTGTTCTTCCATAGAGTATATGGTATAAGAAGTTAAAGGGGTACTCCGGTGGAAAACTATTTTTTTTAAATCAACATGTGCCAGAAAGTTAAACAGATTACTTCTATTAAAAAAATCTTAATCCTTCCAGTACTTATCAGCTGCTGTATACTACAGAGAAAGTTCTTTTATTTTTAAATGTCTTTTCTGTCTGTACACAGTGCTCTCTGCTGACACCTCTGTCCATTTCAGGAACTGTCCAGAGAAGAATAGGTTTGCTATGGGGATTTGCTCCTGCTCTGGACAGTTCCTGACATGGACAGAGCTGGGACCCACTGCGATCTTCTGCCCAGCAGCCAGCTCTCTTTGTGCATGGAGTGATCTCGACTCCATGCAAGGACAATATCAACCGCCGCACAAAGCTGGCTTGCTCTCCCATAGAGATGCATGGAGGGAGCATTTAGGACTACACTTCGTGCGAGGGGTTGACATTCTCCTTGCACGGAGTGGAGATCACTCCATGCATGAAGAAAGCTGATTTTGGGCACTTCATTTGGCAGGACAGCTTTACATTTTTTATTATTTTTTTGCTGAGATATATGTGATGTTATGCCTATACAGACACATACTTCTGCTTCTGACTCTCATTCAACAAAAAACATGTACAGCACATTAGCCATTTCTCTTTGCATATGGGGTCAGCCTGAATCACACTGCTACCTCCCTGATGAAGGAAACCGTTTGTTTCTGAAATGCGTCAGAGTAATTTTGACCCTCACAGACTTCAGTAGTTATGTCACAGTCACAGCCCAGAAGGGGACTTTTCAACAGAACTGCTTGGTCGAGACGCCACCGGCCGGGGCTTCCCTAACGGAGGACTTGAAACTACTGTGACAACGTTGGATCCCATTTCTTGATCTGATGACACATGGATAGCAGGTACTCTTTCCTCCATCTGGGAATACTATCCACATTCAGGATATCTGCTTTTTACACATACCAGTGACCTTCCTCGTTAATGGCTCCTAGACTTGATTGCTTTAATCTTTACATTATATAACACTCCTCCTCACCTTGCGCTGTTTGCTATATATAATTTTTTATGCCATTGTTCATCTATGAGTGGTATATAGGGAAATTATTAGTCCAATAGCAACATACATGAAAATAGGGGGAGGGGGGTTCCACTCTATTTGGTTGTACAAGTAACCTAGCGCCAGTATACTGTACATACAGTAGTGCTGGTTCCCATAGTGTTTTGGGCAATTCATTGGGCAAGACAGTTTAAAACCTAGATAATTTATTTTTTGCCCCAGATATTTGTAAACTTGCCTATATAGTTGCACACATCTGCTTCTGACTCTCATTCAACAAAAACCATATACAGTACATTAGCCATTTCTCTTTGCATACAGCTATATTGAGATCTTTGTAGAATAAACTTCAGCATGGGAGTCTGCAGATTTTTTTTCAGGGTGGGAGAAGGCATACTTTTAATGTCATCTATGTTCCTCCTCTTTTTGACAATAGTCAGTATCACGTAAAGTGCAGGCATGCAAAGGGTTGAGAAACCTGATGCAATAGTTTAATAATAGAAGCACGCTGCCATTTCCTGATTTCTGCCACCTTTCAGTATATATAAAGAAGCCCTTCATGGAAATGTAGAAAATGAGGGGCATTCACCAATGGGTCATGCAATATATGGCTCCTTTATTCCTTTTGACATATAACAAATGGTGACGGACAAATCAGACAGAAACCCGAAGCAGCAGGCTACAGCTGTTTCACATGATTATGCATTATCAGACTTCTTCCAGGTTTTGTTATATGTGAACTACTGTATATTGCACAACCTGTTGATGAGTGCCCCTCATTTTCTATGTCTCCACATAGGACTTTGTTATCTAAGAGGTTGACCACCCCCTTCCCTCTAGTGGAGTATTAAAGCATTTGGATCTGGGATATGTTGGCTTCTGTATCTTGCTAGTGCACAATTAAAGAAGTATTCATTAGATAGGTGATCTGGACTACTCAAGGGGGAGGGGGGTTGAAATGGAGTGGAAGAACATTTGCTGGACACTTATTTTGCCTATATTATAATATTTCATGTAAGAACATTTTCCAAATAACCTACCTTAAGATTTTCTACCCATTGACGAACCATGTGTGCATCACTTCCACAACTCTTTGCCACTTTCTCAAGTTCTTCCACTAATTTAGTTAGGACAGAATTTGCCAGTTCAATGCAAAAAGGGTCTGTTCTCGTCATATGTTCCCTGTGAGAACAAATAACATATATCAGCATAACAACATTCCTTATTACACTTAGTAGTTGTGAAATGATGACAGAGCTTGGAGAGTGCAAATGACTCAAGATACCATGGGACATAAGTGAAGCCACAAAATGAATTTATAAAAAGATAAAGAATACTACTAAAACAAATACTACAGTTGTGTTTGCCATGTATCTAGCACCTACAGCAGGGGTCATGTCCTGGGGAAAAAAGTGTGGAAACTCACCTAAGATTTCCACTCAAGGGCTGGTCTTACAGAAGAACTCCTGATAATGGGAACAGTGTTCCTGCTGTGGAAAAAGTGCAGGAACTCCATTCCCATGCGTTCCTGCAGGACTTGGACCCTGACCTACAGTATATCTAAATAATGTCGGAGAAAGTATAGTGTTATAGAGATTAAATCATTCTTCTTCAAATTTGTAGGTAATATGTTAACCCTTTAATAATAGGACTGTAGATGCAAAATTATAAAATATGATATAAAAGAGGACATGTGGGTAACTTCAAAAAAAGTTGTAGGTGTAAAGATGTAATTTATGTAGAGCCAGTGAAGTCACCCTTTCATAGATTTAAGCAAATTTTTATTGCCTAGCCAATCCTACTGCCCCTCAGTAGTGTTTGACACTTGGCAATCTATAGTCATCACTGCAGCCTTTTGATTGACAAGGTGGTGGTTACTAACATTCCCATTGGGGTGTGAACCTGAGCAATCCATTGAGAACTGAACAGTGGTGACTACTGGCAGTCTGTGAATTATTAGCATATCAGTCCCCGAAAGTAATGGTATAGATTGCTAGTGAATGGAGGAGGAAAGAAAAAATGCAAGAATCTGCGAAAGGTATCACATGCCAAAAAGCATTGCAATGTCTATCCCACTGTTTGCAATGGTAATGCTAGCCGCTGTTCACATTGTGACACAAATAGCCCAGAATAAGTGTCACTTATTCCATGTGTATCAGTTGGGAATGCGCTGGCTGCCGATTAGCCCCCTTGAATAGGGCCAATATGTGTCCAAAAAAAGAAATAAATCACGGGTAAACTCCAAATTACTTTTAAGACCACAGAAACAAAAGAACACTGAAAGAAGTGTGATTCTGATCCTTACCTAAGCTTAAAGATAAAAAGATAACTTTCATTTTAAAGGGTTACTCCGCCCCTAGACACCTTAGCATAGGGGATAAGATTTCTGAACTTGGAGTTCCCGCCACTGGGAACCTGATCTCTCACCCCCTGCAGCACCCCCTGTAATCTGCTGCACAGAGCAAACTTTGCTCCTGCCCCCCCCCCCCCCCCCATGATGTCACGGCCCACCCCCTCAATACAAGTCTATGGGAGTGGGCGTGATGACCACCACGCCTACTCCCATACACTAGCATTGAGGGGGCGGGCCGTGACATCATGGGACATACATTTGGGGAAATTTTTCCTGCCATTGTCCATGCTGCATCCAGATGTTATTTGAAAGTCAATAGTGAAATTCACCATTCGCTATTGAGTTTATCTTTTTGGTGCATTTTTGGTTCGGTAGTGATTTCTCTGAAATTTTACATAGGCTGTTTGATAACAAAGCTTAGAAAAAAATGAGGGGATATGCCAGTGTTACCCCAATAACGAATGAACAAACTCTGCTATGCAAGATGTATTCATTTTATTAGGGAAACTTTATTTCAGACACTTGGATAAAATTCAGAGCGGTAATTGTGAAACCCTGAGGTATGTTACAGCTCAGTATGCAATTAGGGATGAGCGAATCTATAGCGCAAATCACTTCATTAAACTCCATTTACTGTGGTTCAGGCTCCAGGGCATCTAAAATGGTGGATCCACATGTCAGGACATGGGACAATGAATCATGGGAAGGCGGGAACAATGGTCGGCAGGATGAACCTGCAGCCAGCCAGCCACCCCCTGTGATATCACAGCCCTATATATTCGGCAGCAATATTCCGGACAGTGACTCCAGCATTCTATTGCATAGAGATGCATAGGGACAGAGAGCAACAGAGAAAACCATTTTTTACACCAGCGACTCACCTCAAGCCAAATTCCAGCTTACCAGCACTGATAGGGAAGGGAGAGAGATTGAGAGAGAATGTTCACCTGTGGGTGTATTACAGCAGGCTGTCAGCAGCGATTCACCTCAAGCCCAAGTCCAGCCTACAACCACTGATATAGAAGAGAGAGTGAGAGAGAAAGTTCATGTTTGGGTGTATTAGAGCAGTGATTCACCTCAAGGACAAATTCAGCCTGCAAGTACTGAAGGGAGTGAGAAATTGTGAAAGGCCAGCCAAAAGTACACAACTGCTGGTGTTGTAGACAAATACCGTTTTAAGCGTTCTGGAGTGCCTTGAACTTCACTCATAAGCACATACCACAAGGGGAGGGGTGGCAGGAGCAGTACCAGCTCCATCAGCAGCAGTCTGAGTCTACAGTCGCTGATGAGTAGCTTTCTTCACCCGCATAGGGAAGCAACTCATCAGCAGCAGGTAGACCTGGAGCAGGACCTGAACAAACAGGTGGTGGCATACCTTGACAGTGTTGAAATTGATTAAAATGATTCTTATGACTGATCAGTACATTAATACTTATATGCCACTGCAAATGCTGCAGAAAGATATTTGTTACCTACCCTCAACCTATATATCAGCTTGCTATTTGCTTATAACTAAGATGAGGACCTTGGGATGAGGCAAGTAGAAGCAAGATAAGAAGAGGCTGAAAGTTGGAAGATAAAATATTTGAAGAGATATAGACTGTGCAGAAGGACAGAGAAATCTGGAATTTTTCGGTGGAAGAGTGAGAGGGCAACATGAGGGAATTATGGCCAGGAAAGAAATTAATGCATAAATATGCAAATATATACACAGACACAATATTCAAATAACCAATCAAAAAATAACATGATGATGTGACAACTAACCTCCCCTTTTTGTCAAATGTAAAAACCAATGTACTTCTGTGTAATAAACAGAACTCCTTGGGACAGCTCCTTAGCCAGTATGCTGAGAAGGACATATATACCAACATTTTGTCTGGTGTTTATTCCTTGTGTCAACACTCTGTCCACGCGGAAGTCACTCACAGTTTAAAGCGGTACTCCGGTGAAAAACTTTTTTTTTTTTTTTTTTAAATCAACTGGTGCCAGAAAGTTAAACAGATTTGTTAATTACTTCTATTAAAAAATCTTAATCCTTCCTGTACTTATTAGCTGCTGAATACTACAGCGGAAATTATTTTCTTTTTGAAACACAGAACTGTCTACTGACATCACGAGCACAGTGCTCTCTGCTGACATCTCTGTCCATTTTATGAACTGTCCAGTACAGCATATGTTTGTATGGGGATTTCCTTTTACCTTGGACAGTTCCTAAAATGGACAGAGATGTCAGCAGAGAGCACTGTGCTCATGATGTCAGCAGACAGCTCTGTTTTTCAAACGGAAAAGAGTTTCCACTGTAGTATTCAGCAGCTAATAAGTACAGGAAGGATTAAGATTTTTTAATAGAAGTAATTTACAAATCTGTTTAACTTTCTGGCACCAGTTGATTTAAGTTTTTCACCGGAGTACTCCTTTGAGGCCTAACCCGCAGCCATCCTTGACATTTGGTGTCAGAAGTGGGATCTGATCCCTGGACCACACTCGAGGAAAGAGCCAAGTCTGGTGGACCGACGCCCCCGGCTGCCCAGGGCAACCCAGAACTGTCCAAATTAGGAGCCTAATCTCCACAAGAACATGGTAAGTCTGCTGATTTCTTTATGAATATGTAGCTTATCTGTGCCCTTTTGGCAGTTTTGTGGGAGTCTGAGAGATGGCTTTTGTCGACCCTCTATGACTAGCCCTTAGCGACAGGGAATCTTCCCCCTGTGTGGTCTCAATTTCACAGAGGAGTTTTAGTCGCAGGTGACTGCTGCAGCTGCTGCTTAAATCTAAATCCACAGTTAAGCAAATCGGGAGAAGTTGTGAGAGAACCAGTAAAATGTTCTTTTTGCCAACATTAACATTGAAAATGCCCTGCTTAATAAGTGTAAAACCCAGTTTTACACTGATTAGCTGAGTCCTTAGAACATTGTCCGTGCACCATGTCTGTAACTGCACCTTGTGAATAAAGAATTTTCGGCACAGTATCCTGGTGAGTGACATCCCTACTTTCTACATTTCCTATTAATAATATTTCTGTTTGAGTTTTGAGCTTTAAGAAACCTAGTAGCCATTTTCGATTTGAAAAAACATTTTGCTTGGATTCAGATTTTTAGATTTTTTATAAATATACTCAGTGGATACGGTCAAGGGAATTAAAAGAGCTGTAGATTATATATTTTTCTTTTTATCTCTGGTATCTAGATCTGTTTCCCTGATATCTTTTGTGTAAATATGTAATTCTGATAAGCTTTTTGTTCTATATCAGAGTTAAAGAAAACTCTGATATCTTTCTTTATTAAATTATATCAGTCAAGTAACTTTTGTGTAAATCGTACTGCTGGTAGATTTCCAGTTATATGAATTATTGTACCAGTCCAGTATCTGTATCATAGGATATTGTTTGTGTATCGTACTGCTGGTAGATTTCCAGTCCAGTATCTCTTTACTGTATCCTTGATAACTTTTTAGTATACTGCTGATATATATAACAAGGATAAGTTAGCCAGCACTACTGACACCAAACTACTATATGGACCTGGTGTACAGGTGCATGCTGCTAGGCTAAATATACAGCAACAGAAGAATACAGCAGCACACTGCTAGCACAATGATACAGATAAAACATGAACTGCTATACAGCTATAGTGCAAAAAATGAAAAAGTGAGGTGCTTGGACGTCTCAGACCTTGCAATGCCTGTTGAACTGATTACACAGAGGCATATTCACAGTGTAGGGTTAATCCCAATGTGGTCACCTTATCGTGGTGGGATGGTCCAAACTATTTGGCCGCCAATTTCATTTTTTACACTATAGCTGTATAGCAGTTCATGTTTTATCTGTATCATTGTTCTAGCAGTGTGCTGCTGTATTCTTATGTTGCTATGTGTGTGTATGTATATATATATATATATATATATATATATATATATATATATATTATTATATATATTATTATTTTTATTTTGTCATTTGTATTTTTTTTTTGTGTTGGACCTGAGCTAAAAATTGACTCTCAAATTTTTTTTGTGTATCAGCCAGTATCTTTTTGTACCAGGAAATTAGTATCAGGAGACAAACTTTGGTTAACACTATATGCACCCTTTTTGTTTGGTGCTGAATACCAATATTTGAGAGATCTTGTTAATAGGGTAATTACATGGTCCTCACTACTCCACAAATATTTTTTAAACTCTGAAATGGTTGAACTTTGGTAGAGATAAACAGTCTGCAATCATTAGTTAAAAGCCAGACTTAGATAAAACTGTATTTAAATGTGTCCGTTCATTGAGCCCTAATATTTTATCTCCGAAGAAATTGGTGACTGAGTTGTGCCAAGGGAAATATGTATGAGTGTGCAGAGTGTGCAAAGAAGTTTCAAAGCTGTGTCTGTGTTGTAAACTAAGTTGTTGAGTAGGATTGATTGTTTCATTGTCTCCTAAAGAACGTTCCTTGGTGGCTTTGGATGCTGTAGCTTGAGTGGACAAATGGCTGTGTGCATTGTGTTGAGAAAGTTGGTGCGTTTGGTCTGGGAGTTGATGGTGTGTACAAGTGTTGAGACAGGTGAGGTAGAAGCGGATTGTTGTAAGTAGCTTGATAGGATTAGAGAGATAAATAAAATAGAGACTTAACATTTTGAGGGAAAAGCATGTGGAGAAGGAAAAGCAAGTGAATATTAAGGCAGTTGAAAGTTTGGAATATACTGATGATTGATAGACAGAAGTATTCATATACAACAGTGTTATACACAGTATTCATACATACTTATAAGCTGAAAGGAAAAGGGAAATGCAAAGGTGACTGCATGTTTAAGAGGAAGGTACAGAAAGTGAAGAGGAAGGTAGGATTAGAAAAGGTGATTTGGTTTATGTAAGTGATATTGTGGTACAAGTATGTAGAAGAGTCCAAAAAGTTTGTTTGAACTGTAAAAAAAGTGTTAATACTTTTGTGGTAGCCCTTGGGGGGTGTATAGTAGTGGTGGTATGGTATCGGTATATGAGGGGTTAATGTTAACCCTATAGTTTGTGACGCAGGGCTGGTATGCTGAATAAATGTTTCGGCCTATCGCCGCCCTTCCTAGTAACGATAGGTGCATGAAATGACTGAAGGTCCACAAGAAGATTTAACTTGAACAACTTTACTTAAGTGCTTGCAGTATCCAAGGTACAGTAACAGTCTCATATATAAACAGTCTTTAGCTTGCTTAGTGACTGACAGTGGTTGCGGACCTTGATATTTAAACAGTCTCTGAATTTAGGGTAGATATTTGCAGATCCGTCCGGATTTAGGGGTATTATTAGGTCCGGTGATGCTGCAGAGTGTCTGGAGATTGATACACTATATATTTAGAATTGATCAGCCGTTGCCGCAAGGCTCGGGCCTAACTCACTGCATTAGTTGCTGCGCAGATCCTTTTCTCATGACAGCCCACGAGGTAAGAGAGCGAAACATGGCTGCCGCTCCCTTGAATGGGCAGGGGGCGGGGCGAATCCGATTGGTCCGAACTTCTGCCATTCACCATTACAAAGAGTAATGGGATTGCTTACTTTACAGGGCCTCCAAAGGTCCTTAAGCTGAATACCATAGAGTTCACCTAGTCACATAACCCGCAGGTCCTGCAACGCTATGGCACAGGTAATTAACCACTTATTTACAAATAAATCATTATATTTACATTAACCTTATATAGACCACTGGTCTACTAGTAGAAATAGAGGCGCCAAGGGGTAAACTACATTACAGGGATCCCTACGTCCTAGGGACTCTGGCTATGGGGACCCACACATACATAGGTACCGTATAGGATGCGGTACCGGGACACCTCACATTGTTCAGGAATGTACTGAATATGTTGGGGGAGGGGAGGGGGCACAGGGGTCCCCTGGATCAATGAAAGGAGATGAATGGAGTGTTTTCTTCCCAATGGTAGGGGTAAAAGTGAAGATGAGGAGGAGGAGGAGGAGGAGGAGGGGGAGTGTTTGGTGCTATGGAATGCAGATGGTGTGCTAGGTCTCTAGGAAAGCTGTGTGTATGTAGTTATATGATGGCATTCATGGAATGGTTCTCATGATATAAAGTATGTTATATATGTCTGATGTGTATCAATGAATCAGGAATATATGGAATATGACCAGTGAATGTTTTCTCTGTGAAGCTGCTGTAATGGATCAACTAAAATCAACTAATGGCAGAACTGTTTGCTGTACTCATCCGAGTTTGTTGTAGACATGATATCTTCCTGCTCTGCCTACCGGTCTCCTGAGATCTTTCTCCGACTGAGCCTACCGTGTGAACTGGACTAAGGGAGTTCTACTGTGGCTTTAGTGAATACCTTTCATTTTGTTCTCTGTTTCTCCTATGTTTGTTTGCGTATTGCTACATTTGTGCCTGTTATATGCTCCGGACCTTGCATACCGCTGATGTTGTACTTTGTTTTGTACTGAAAACGTCAATAAAAACAATACTTTGGGAAAAAAATCAACTAATGGTTTAAAGAATTATAAACTATGCGCATTGAAGGTGATTTTTCCCAAATTATTTTTTTTTGAAAGACCTCTGTATTTTTTTTATTCTTTTACATTTTTGATGAGAATGTGGGCCCTGTGTTTTCTACGTTGAATATTTGTAAATGTCGGTAATGTTACATGTTACATGTGTCTTGTATGTCTCTTGATGTAAAGGAACACAGAAATCCAGTCATATACTAGATGTTCAGGGATTATTGAAGACTGACCAAACCTGAGGGAGAACAAAAAGCAAGACTCAAAGAGGTGGTAACCGGTGACATAGAGGAGTGGGAGGAGAAAGGTGGGGCTTATAGGGAGAATGACAGCCTCCTCTCCTGATAACATAAAAATCACATTAGACTTGAAGGAAATATATATATATATATATATATATATATATATATATATATATATATTTACTGTTAAAAATTGTTTACAGTACCTGCATACACAATGTGATATACCTACACATTCTACATTGCATTTATTTGAAAAATATTAATGTTGAGTGGATAACTTTATAATGATAATTTAGTGTAATCTAAAGATACTGGAAAAGAAGACTGTTTGTTTTTTTTTTCTCCCCCTTGGTAGCTTGCTACTCTCAGAATATGATTAAATTGTTTGAACTTATGAGGTTAAGAATTCAAGAGCCATGATAAAAATCAGAGAATCCAAGGTTAATGCTGAGTTATAAATGTAAGCTTGTTCCAAGTGATGCAAAGATGTAATACATAAGACAGAATATATGGTGACCACATGCAGAAGGAAGTTCTACTGCAATAAACCACTCGATCTGAGCTGGTGGTTCAGAAAGTAGAGTTGAAGATATTCACTGAGATGTGCAAGATATCTGAAGGTATGAGTATGGGTACACTTTTATTACCGCCCACAGGTATGGGCCTATTGGAGTAAAGGGTTACTTGAATCCTTGGCCAAACCAATCTGTAGTTTGTAATTCAAGTTTAAAATCCTAGAGCTGCCAGAGAAGGTGGCCATCATGAAGATCAAACCAACATGAAGGAAACAACCTCAGAAGCCAAGGGGACTGAATGGTGAAGGAGGCTGCCAAGACTGCAGTGCTCCTGTCCTCCCACAGTTATAGTACAGAGTGTACAGGTGGATAGGGAGTGTGGATTTTTCTGGTTAGGTCTCCTACAGGAAAAGGCAATGGTGAGAGAGATCAGTGGAAGAAGAAATAGGTGGTACAGGGCCAAGACAGCATCTGGATAATTGGTAAGAAAATGTGTGTGCCAGCAGTCTTGTACCCCATGGTAACAACAATGCAAAAAGAGGGTTTGTGCAGACTTCATTATCTGCATCTGTTATGACCTAGGTAAAACAATAAAGGTACCTGACCAACATACTCCAAAATCATCTTAATTGTTTCAGAGACTATGGGGCGAATTCATCAAGAGTGGTGTAGGTGAATGTCTTTTTACCCATTAATTCATGTGTTGGAAACTGTGCACCTGCACCAGATTTATTACATGGTGCAGGGCAAGTGATAAATCTGGTGCTGATCACATTTCTTACTTCAGTACACCAATTTGTATGGTGATTCCTTTGTGACTTCTTGTGCGACTTTTTATTCCGTGCGACAAAATGTGCCACTTTTTAAAAATTCTGTCCACAGTCAGTTCTGTAAGCCAAGTCCGGGCTGGTGTAGATTTGCGCCTAAGTTAGCACAGTTTTGACAAAAGATGCGACAAACTAAAAAAGTTGCATATGATGAATTCCTTACCACTGCACGATATCAACTGAAATCATGACTTGGTATGTTCCTTTTGAAAAACCTTCTAAAGCAAAAGTTGCAATGAAAAGTCTCAACACAGCAACTGAGACAAACTGTGAGACAAATGTACACCACAAAACCGGGGTAAAACCAAAGATAAATTCCCCCCCTGTGAGTAGACTTCATCTAACTGCCTAAGGTGGGCCAATATAAGTATGTCCTTTTCTGACTGTACTGATTCCGTAACCATAGATACAACGAATATGAGAGTATGAGGCAGGATAATAGAGGAAGATTTAAAAATATATATTATTTCTAAATAATTCCTGATAAAGTAAAAACTCTTATTCAATCTTATTCAAATTGATTGCTAATTTGCTATCCAATGCCATAGTAATCACATTGCAAAGTTTCTAATTTTTGTGCATGATTCAAAGTTGCGTGTAGAAGATATGCTTACCTCCAGAAGGGGGAGGTGTTTCTATGTTTCAGAACCAAGTCCAAAGTAGGTTCACTCTTTTTAAGAACTCTCAAGCAGGTACCTGAGACCAGCCCGATAGTGTAAACAAGCGGCAGAGCTGTATACTTGAACACTTAAGAGCCCTCTATAATCTAGGTCACAAAGAAGGAAGGGGGGCATAGACACAGCAAGGGAGAACCTGCCTGTCACATCTTTATGTAAACATTTTCTTTTTCAGCTTACTGTGAACATCTTATCAGAGTCACAGAAGCAGTTTGAACCAAATCAAGGTAAAATGTACTTAATAATAATAATAATAATAATAATAACTGAATTGTAACTGAAGTGAAAAGTAGAAGCTTGTGTATCTGAGTTGCCAAGTGCCGGACTAGCAGCTGAGAGCCTTCACAAAGGCACATTTCTTAAAAAATCTATAATCAAGACTTTTTTCTTACCGTGATCATCTAAATAATTGTTGCTATCATTAGCACACACATTCACTAATGGTCTACAACTAATATCCACATTAATGCACTGAAAGTGAAGTTGCATAATTATATTTACACATTTGGGTATGTGTCGTAAAAGTACACACAATTTGTGGTCCATTTATTTTAAATTAAAGGTATGTTCTCCAATATATGACAATTTCCTGTTGACTCATGGAAATGAAGGGGGGGGGGGTGTTTTAAATATGTTGTGCATTCTGATTGGATCAGAATGAAATGGAGAGACATGAGTCTCCATTTTGATCCTGGCAGCCGTGTTTAATCAGAGGCATTCCAAAGCTTAACCCTAGATACCAAAATGATAAATGTTATTTAATTGAATATGAAATGGTGGATTACACAAACATATATTTTATATTCACACTCTGTATATAATCAGCTGTACACTGTATCACTCATAACACATGTGATTCTAACATTTAATAGAGTTTTTAGAGTTGCATCGGTCAAATCTTCCTCTTATTTTTCTTTCCATTCTATGTCCATGTTGGTCAAGAGTCTTCATACCGAGGGGCATATGTCACACTCATCTTCTTCTTCCCATTACATAAAGTTAGAGGCCTTACATATATATGGTAATGTTCCAGTTCTTATTTGATTGTGATCATTTTACAATGTGGACGAAAGATTTTATCAATTAGTTTGTATGGTGAAAGATCCTTTCTAAACACTTAATAGAAGTGATGGGAATAGAAATAATAAATCATTGTGCATACCACCCCCAGTCAGCAGGGTTTGCATATTACACACACATCGGTGGGGCTGCCCTTTTTAGGGCGAGTAACATTTGCCAAGAAGGGAATTAATAGGGTGAGAGTAGGGCCTTACGGGGGAATTTTTCTACCCCCATGTTATGGACATGAAAATGACATACATTTTATCTGCTATATTTGTGATCCTAAACCAAGAAACCCACATGGGTTTAGACAAAGGAAAAGATGGAGTCTCTTACCTGGGGTCTCCTTGTCATGTTTACAGGGGCTTTTTGTAATATTAAACAAAGACCACCTGGGGTGCTGGCTAAGGGGCGGAGACAACATAATAAAAAGCCAATTGAATAGGGGCAAGTTCTCTTTCTCTTGCTGGGCTGCATACCATCACACCTGGCCATTCAACTTCCTGTTGTGACACCTTTCCATTCAACTTGCTGTTGGGCCTGAATCCTGAAACAAAGAACTGCAGCCTTGCCCCATGCCTGGCTTGGTTAATCATACTTTCTGTAAAAGGTTCCATATATATTAGTTGTGTCTTTTAAGGAAAATCCACCCAAATAGCCAACAGTTAGTGTTTTCTACTATATTTGTTGTATATGTGTTTACTTACACTGCGGATTTAAATTTCTAGCTATCTTTTCTCTCTTTTAGTTAGAGTGTGTTTAGTTTTCAACTGTGTATTAAACATCTTTATTTATGCCAGTATTTAGTGTGTAGTGTTAATTTGTGCATTGGATACTAGGATATAACTCTTCCAAAATTTCTAAAAAATAGGTTGGTCTGTGGGGTGTTTATGAATGCATTTGGTCTCTGGTAGTACTGCTCAGCTAAGTGTCTATGCACCTGGTCTGTGAATATATTGTATTCACATGACCGCATGGTGGCCGCCATTTTTTGTCTCAGCTATTTTGTGTCTCAGATGCATGGTCTGCAGATATTTAGCTGGTCGTATAAGCGGCTGAGCCAAATCCAATTCGACCCCAAAGCCACGAACCACAACACCCCACCTGCTACAATGGACAATACGTTGTTTGTTTCCACCTTTTCGAGGAAAGTGTTACTCGTCTTAAAAAGGAGGAACCTTTGTCTTACTACATGTCTTGTATCCGATGATCCTACAATTAAGTACCTGATTTTACTGCAATTAGCACTGGACATCCATTTCTGCATTGTTGTATCCGGTCTGGAGGCGCTGACGGCCAGTCCGAGCACTTGTGGTGGTATTGAGGGAAAGCGAGCTGTCTGCAGTGTTTGTTTGTTATTACTATATTAGTGGGATATAAGTTTACTGAGGAAAATAATAGTACCTTGTTGGGCATCCTCTAGACTGGATACAAAATAAAGTATGGTTGACCATGGAGGCACATAGGTTCTGTTCGGCATCCTGTGTCACATTTACTCACAGATGTTGCAGCTGGGCCTATAGATCCTGAACACTTGTAGGTTGCCAAAGCTGGCATCCGATCTGTTCCATAAATGCTCAAACGACAATAATTCTGGTGACCATGTAGGCCAGGAAAGTGTTTCAATTTGGTGGAGATGTTTCTGGGAAACATTTACTGTGTGCTGATGGGCATTATCCTTCTGAAAAATTCCAGACGGAAGCCATGAGAGGCGACACATTTGGCCACAGGATGTCCTACACATATGGCTGAGCTGAAGTGCTCCACACAAGGCCTCAGTACTAAAACTTGACCAGTGTTGACAGGACCAGAATAAGTTGCTAAAGACAATAAGGTTCCAATTTGTAGCAGTCCAGGTTTCTTGTTCAGGGCACCTCTTCAAATAAAGGTGATGGTGGCTGTCTGTCAATGGCAGGACACATAACTGTGACACCAAATTTTCTTCTTCTAAGTGCATGGAAATTGTCCAGGCAGAGACAGGGGTATGAATTAAGGTGTCATTTTTAAATTAGAAAACAGGGAAAGCACTTTTACACTATCTTTTGGCAAGACCCAGTGTCTAATCCTGTTATCATTTACAGCAGAAATCTGACATTTCAATCTGAGTGTACTATTTATAAATTTTTTGTCAGTGAGTATACGAAGACAATCTATTAGACCATACTTCAGGTATTGTTATCTGACATGCCTGTCAAACCTGATTACTGTCACTTGGCTCCTTAGTTAGGATCATATAATAGGCACTTTGCACTACAGCTGGCAGTGCCAGGGTCACTTTCCATTTATTGCTATTTGATTTTTCTTTCTGTATTCATAATTGTGAGTAAATTGGTAAAACATGCATATGATCTTATTTATATAATTGATAGACATTTGTTCTTAAGAGTTTATGTATTTTAAAATATATAGCAATGTGGGATTTTATGGGAATTAATCGGTAGGATCTAAAAAAGAAAAAAACTAGTAGATCCACCACTGTTCCAGGGCCACCAGGCTAGGCCTGTTGTGATGCCTCATTTATTCTGTGCTGTATATCAGGGGTCCTCAAACTACGGCCCACGGGCCACATGCGGCCCGCTGAGGACATTTATCCAGCCCGCCGCTGCCTGGGACATCCCTGTGTCCTGAAAGATGTTTTCGGGACACAGGGATGCGCTCTCGGAGACCCTGCGTTTACTTTAAAAACACAGGGGCCGCCGGGAAGGTGGCGCACGCAGGGACGTCACTGACGCTGTGCGTGCGCCCATTGCAACGGAGCGCGGAGGAGCGGGGTAGCGATGAGGACGTGTGCTGGCCAGCTAGGTAAGTGTTACCAGCGGCACGTCAATTTCGGTGCTCCGACCACCGCTCCTTCGGTCCCGGGACTTACTGCTATGTCCGGACGGGAGGAGCGATGGTCGGAGCACTGAAATTGGGGCAGAACACAGGCATCCAGCCTCCAGCCATACACTGTATGGCTGGAGGCTGTATGTCTGTGGGGGAACATACTGCACCTAATGTGGGGGAACATACTGCACCTAATGTGGGGAGCTATACTGTACCTAATTTGGGGGATCTATACTGCACCTAATGTGTGGGAACATGCTGCACCTAATGTGGGGGAACATGCTGCACCTAATGTGGGGAGCTATACTGCACCTAATGTGGGGGAACTGTACTGCACCTAATGTGGGGGAACTATACTGCACCTAATGTGGGGGAACATGCTGCACCTAATGTGGGGAGCTATACTGCACCTAATTTGGGGGATCTATACTGCACCTAATGTTGGGGTACATGCTGCACCTAATGGGAGCTATACTGCCCCTAATGTGGGGGAACATTGTACTGCACCTAATGAGGGGAGCTATACTGCACCGAATGTGGGGGAACATTATACTGCACCTAATGTGGGGGAACATTATACCGCACCTAATGTGGGGGAACATTATACTGCACCTAATGTGGGGAGCTATACTGCACCTAATTTGGGGGATCTATACTGCACCTAATGTGGGGGAACATGCTGCACCTAATGTGGGGAGCTATACTGCACCTCATTTGGGGATCTATACTGCACCTAATGTGGGGAGCTACACTGCACCTAATGTGGGGAGCTATACTGCACCTAATTTGGGGGAGCTATACTGCACCTAATTTGGGGGATCTATACTGCACCTAATTTGGGGGAGCTATACTGCACCTAATTTAGGGGATCTAAACTGCACCTAATGTGGGGGAACATGCTGCACCTAATGTGGGGAGCTATACTGCACCTAATTTGGGGGATATATACTGCACCTAATGTGGGGGAACATTATACTGCACCTAATGTGGGGGAACATTATACTGCACCTAATGTGGGGGAACATTATACTGCACCTAATGTGGGGAAATTGTACTGCACCTAATGTGGGGGGGCTATACTGCACCTAATGTGGGGGAACTGTACTGCACCTAATGTGGGGGAATTGTACTGCACCTAATGTGGGGAATTGCACTGCACCTAATGTGGGGGAATTGTACTGCACCTAATGTGGGGGAACTGTACTGCCAACCCTAATGTGGGGGAACTGTACTGCCAACCCTAATGTGTGGAAACTATAACCTAATGTGGGGGATCTATACTGCCAACCTAATGTGGGGGGGGGGGGGGACTGTGTTGCGTACTTAAAGTGGTAGTCCACTAATAAGATATATAAGTGTGCATAAGAATTTATTCATGTTTTGATATCTATAGTCCGGCCCTCCAACGGTCTGAGGGACCGTGAACTGGCCCCCCATTTAAAAGTTTGAGGACCCCTGCTGTATATGCAGGAAGAGACCACCAAGACCAATGATTGGCTATAAAAGCACATGAATGGTGAGGGAGTTTCACGTATGTTATTTTCTAGGCAGGTTTTTTTTTTTTTTTTTTTAAATCCTTCAACAACCTTAAAAACTAAGAAAGCTGAGAGACTGCTTACCAAGGTTGATTTTCCAGCCAGTCCCCTAGATGATGCCGGACTTTTTGGGGAAAGCCGCCATAGAGACTTTCAAAGTGCTCCTGAGACATCTTGGACACATAACTCCAGACAGATGGCGCTTTGGCCATTTTTGAAAATATGCCTTTAGAAAAAAAATTAGAAAAAATACCACATTTAAATGACATATTAACTGATATACTGTACCCATATTAGGGGCCATAATTATAATTACCTGCAGAAAACGTGGGGCAATGCGTGCCAAAAAACAGTGTTACATAATTTTCACATCATATCAGTATCTCTTAAACAATATTTAAACGTATGCAATTCACTCAATGGAGGACATGGTTAACTAAAATGAGGGTGTAAAAGGTACACAACTAATAGAAGGTAAAAACTTAGGGCTTGTTCACACTGCCATTGTGCTTCGGTAAATGTGTCTCCGTTGTACAGTCCGTCAGAGGGACGGGAGTTCAGTGAAGAAGAAAAAAGCACATGTCCTATTTTTTTTTCTCCACTCAGATCCTGTAAAATACGAGATCACTGACGAACCCCATTCATTTCAACCCATCGAGACCCAGCGGTGTCAGTCGTGTTCTGACCCATTCTGGGTCTGTATAGTGCAAACAAAAAAGAAGAGAGGCAAACAGACCCAGAACGGGTCAGAGCACAACGGCAGTGTGAATAACTCTAAAAATGCTCTTGATTTTCAAACAGTCTTTCTTATTGCTAAACATCTGGCACATTCTTAGACTTTCTAGCGTAAGTTTACACTGTCTAAGAATAAGACAGTTTTTGATTATCTTCCCATTATTGTTTTTTTATTATGTAACAACTGATATGTTTGTTTTTTTAGCTAATCTCTCTTCCTTAGGCCAATTTTAGGGCACTATTACATCGGTCCATCTAATAGCGTCCATACACAAGTAGTGTCAGTTCAGGTCATTAGACCCATCTCAGGCTAATGAACCTGTATGACGTACGCCTGGATTAAACTGGCTAAGGCTGGGTTCACACTACGTTTTGTCCCATACGGGAGCGCATACGGCAGGGGGGAGCTAAAACCTCGCGCTCCCGTATGTCATTCATTTCAATGAGCCGGCCGGAGTGAAACGTTCGGTCCGGTCGGCTCATTTTTGCGCCGTATGCGCTTTTACGACCGGACCTCAAACCGTGGTTGACCACAGTTTTAGGTCCGGGGAAAAGCGCATACGGCGCAAAAATGAGCCGACCGGACCGAACGTTTCACTCCGGCCGGCTCATTGAAATGAATTACATATGGGAGCGCATACAAAGGCATACGGGAGCGCGAGGTTTCAGCTCCCCCCTGCCGTATGCGCTCCCGTATGGGAGAAAACGTAGTGTGAACCCAGCCTAATACATAACCCGTAACTGCTTCAGGGTGGTTCTCAGATTAGGGTAAATATATCTGAACTATAATTGAACAGAATGACATCCAAACTTGACAAAGTGACAAAGCTCAATGTCTTGAGAACAAATAACTACATGTATGACTTTGACACTGTATACATACTAAACGCATATAGTTTTGAATTTATGTTAAAATGTTCCTGTCATTTAAATGAACTTTTTTGACATATGAGTGGCAGTGTCATGTAATGACATGGGCCCCAGAAGCAGGAAGAAGACCTGGGCCATGCCCAATACATGACACTGACACTCTGTCTATCACTGGCCAAGGCACGACATCTCTGTGGCTGGCGATTGTCTGAGCATCAGTGTGATATGTTGGGCTCAAAAAGCAGGAAGAAGTGCGCAATGGAGGACAGGGCAGCAATACACTGGGGAAGCAATGAGAGGAAAGTATATATATATATATATATATATATATATATATATATATATATATATTTTTTTTTTATTTTTTTTTTATTTTTTTTTTAAAGCAGCCCGGGCATAATGACAGAAATAAGGATCAGTGCTGTGATCTGCTCTAATATTATAGCTCAGTGAGGCCAAAGCACACTGGGAAACGCTGCTCTAAAGCTTGCATCTAAATTCTGCTTTTTCATCTAGTTTTAGCTCTAAATATATAGAACACTATTCTAGAATTGACAATTGTAATAAAATAATCATTAAACAATCTATAGTACAAAGCAAATGGTAGAAACAAATAAAACATTTTTATGTTTTTGATTGTCATGCAGGATCTTAAGTGAATAAACAGGGAGTTTATTGCATTTGTTACTAAATATGTCAAGCAGCTGCTACTTTATTTACCAAATGGCACCTTGAACTGCTTCTATAGCTAACGCATACCATATGTCAGTTAGGCTGGGTTCACATATATCAGTCGTCCTGCATAGTTTCCCTCCGGCATGCTCCTGGAGGGAAACTTATGCTAGAACTAATCCCATTCATTTTTATGGGACAGTTCACAATCATCCAGCATCTCAATTTTGACATCAGATGGTTGGACACATCGGACGACTCTGGACAGAGGAACGCAGCTTGCTGCTTGAAACAATGGACGCCGGATGACAACTGATGCAAGTTGTCATCAGTTATGGCACCAGTTGTGGCGAGATCTAGGCCGAGTTCACCTATGCCAGATGCCGGACACATGCAAACGCAGCTTTACAGGGGCCTCCTGGGCTCCCTTTCTTCTCTGCACTTTTAGTATTTTTCACACTGGTATAATATGAACAAGGGGATATGATGACCCAAACTGAGGGCTCTCATTTTTGGTCATCTTCCATACAGTTGGAATCAAAAATGACTTTTCACAAAAATTTGATATTGCTGAACGTAGTCGACCTGCAAAATTAAGTATACCTTAGGGAAATTGACCAAATGTATTCACCAGTAGACTATATTGATTGTATTAAAGTTATTGGGCCCGACTCAGCTATGCCACGGTATACATATTTTTCTGGTATCCCAATTGATGCCTTAGAATTCCCTGAAACATGATATAAATATGGGCTTAGTGCAACATTGGTGGTTTCCTCCCGCCAGCATCCCACTCTCCCTGGCAGCCACTTGGTTATCTTCTGTCCATGTGGTCTGGCACTCTCAGTCTCAGACTCTTTCTCAGCTGTTTCTGACTCTGCCCTTAGGGTGCACACGTTGTACCTTTTAGCCTCCTAAAGGACCAGCATGCACATCCAAATCCCTCTTCTTCAAATCACCAGCAGCCATGTAGCATTTAACCATATACGAGCTTGCTTCAGAGGAATGGTAGATTCTCACAGCGCTGAACAAACCATCAGGGAGTAAAAAGTCAACACAAGTTTATTTTTCCCAAGATGCAACATGTTTCATGGCACAGCAGTCCGCTTCATGATGCCTGATGAAGCGGCATGTTGTGCCGTGAAACCCGTTGCATTTGTTGGCTTTTTACTTCCGGATTGTCTTTTCAGCACCGGGAGAATCTACTGTACCTCGGAAGCAAGCTCATATATGGTGTTATTGTTACTGGGTGGAAGAGTTGCAAAACGACCGCTTTTATTAACACACGCATTTCCCTCTTTGTGTACGGGGTACCTGACCATTTGGGGCAAGCATGTCCCTCACCTAAATTAGCCCATCCCTCTTGTACTGACCCCACTACGCTATGGAGCACTCCTTTTAAAAAAAAAATTTCTTTGTGTATGACCTCAGCTTGTTTTGGTTCCTGTTCTGAACCATCTGTTTATTTGTGTCCAGCTTTTACTATGAACTAGTGCTGTCTGCCATGACCTGTCTGACCATGCATGTATGCTGTCAGCCAAAGACCAAATTGGGTAAGTAAGGCATTATTCTGACTCATCTCTGCCTGTCCCCTCTGTGCCTCTAGGCACACTGGGCCAGTTGCTTTTTGTACCAACCAGGACCACTAGATGATGTGACTATGTTGTCCCCTGCAATGAAGACCAGATCCACTTTAGAGAAGGTTAAAGTATGAAGACCAGCAGGTGCATTACACTTAGCCTGATCTGTCACTGGTCTGTCCTTTAACAGTTCACCATGTTGTTTGGAGTGTTATTACAAATAATGCTTGATTGTCTTAGTGAGAAGTAAAATATAATACACCCATAATACACATTATTACTTTATAGTTTTATTACTCGTTTACTTGAGGAGAACCTTAGACTTCCATCATCTTCACTATACTTTACTAATACATATTTTTTTTTCCCTAAAGGGGTACTCAGGGCAAAGCTAAATGCTTCTTAATTAAATTAAATGCTTCTTAATTAAATTAAATGCTTCTTAATTAAATTAGCATTAAAAGTTATTCAATTAAAAAACATACAACTTTTTTCAAAAGTGCATTCCTTTACAGTGATATTTTTTCCAATTACTTATACCCCACCAGAAGTTCTGCCCTGCATGTGGACCCATCTCTTCTCTCTCTCTCCCTTGCCCGCCTGAGACAAGTGGTACATTTACATAAGGATAGGTCAGTGGATCAGCCTTTTCATTATTTACCCAATTGTGACCAATAGATTTAGGGGGTTCACACGTATGTGCACCAGAGCTGCATTTTCCCCACAGAAGTTTTCTAATAACCATCAATGCCACATCATATAGGCGTCTAATACTTTAAGCATGCAGTGGAGATCATTTTTTAAAACTTTTTCCCTGCAGTATTTGTGTTGTTTCTTTCAATTGATACATTAAAGGTTAACTTTTAATTAGATTTTTTGCAACTGTGAAATTGGTTCTGTTTTCTACCCTAGTGGTAATATTTGTATTTAGTTGTAAATGGACCTCCCGATATTTTTTAAATATAATTATCTTACTATGGTAGAGGCGCTGTAACATCGATGTGGAGGCAAGCTTTTGTACAAATGCTACTACAAGCCAAGCAAATTTTTTCACCTTGAGAACATTGAGGGAAGATACAGTAATAAAAAACTGCCTAACAGCAAAACTGTCTCTGTCGTAAAATGCAACCAATCAAGGCAGCAATAAAATTTTTCTATAGAAGCGTTTTCCGTAGAAATTATAGCTGTTATGTGATTGGTTGCTATGGGCAACAAAGACAGCTTTCTAAGACCTGATTTTATAGGGACCCTCTGGGGGATAAATATCCTTGTAACTCTTTATCTAATTAGTTACTGTATTTGTATACCCTGCAATATATGAACATTGAAAAAAAGTACACTATCCACAATTCATGGTAGAATGCACTCTACGGGGGAAATTTATCATTGTCTGTGTAAATCAAGATATTTCCTCCATCATTTGCCTGAGTGTACGTCATGTGTACTTCCCTTAATTTATTTTACACACACTCTTTATAAATAGCTAAATAGTTTAAATCGTAGCAAGTGTGGACCGGGCTCACTGAGTAAACATTTAATTTGTAAAAAAAAAAAAATTGCAACAATTGTACATTGTCTCATTTGAGAAACTAAGTTGCAACATTTTAGTGCAATTCCCCCACTGCATAAAAATATAACGCAAGAAAAGAAACTGGGTAAAACCAATGATACATTCCACTCTTAGTATTTGAGTGATACAAAGCACAATCATACTGTGCTCAAATCGTGTCATACTTTGCTCTTATAGAGCCTTACAGAAATGATACAGTGTCCAAGAATCCATGCAATGCCATACCTGGAATCACTGTGGTGCCCATTACAGTTCCCCGTAGTTGTAACGCCGTCTCTATCACAGAAGGTCTGACATAACTTACCCACTTACTACAGAAGCCAGTAACGTTCTATAATATACATTTTAATCCTTTTTATTTTTTGTTATAGAATGTTAAGCAGAATGCTATGTTTCTTTCATTTTCAAGAAGCCATGCACCATGGCCCAGATAACATAGTGCTAGTCACATGACTGTCTGCAAAGAAACCACGTACAGATTGCAGGAAGGAACCAGCGCAGTTCTCACGTTCACTTTCGATATGAATGGCAACGAAAAGTACATGTAGCCTGAAATCACAACAATATGAAAAAAAAGTAGGGGGTCGTTCAGATGGTGCGGATGTGCACAGGGACTGTACAGGGGCACAAGGAGTGTATGTGGTTCTGCCCCACTGTGGAGAAGGCCGCCATATGAGATCTCTGAGTGGCAATGTATTAGGGAAGTATATAAGGAATGCTTCAAGGGACAACACCTATGTAATACTCTATCTGATGGAACATACCACAACTTCTTTGTCACCTTCACATAGGAAGCCCTCCTTATAAAATCAGAGGTATACAGAGGAACAAGGGGCCCCTATACATTCTATTGGTGTTATGCCTCTGAATAGCTTGTAGGTTGTATGGAACAATACAATGCTTATGTATCCAAGCCTTTACTCTTTACTCTTTCATCTTTGAAGAATCATTTTATCCTTTTTGTATTTTCCCGTAGAATAATTTCAAGCATTAACATAAAGAATTCATGAAAACTTTAACAGTTGGTGTAATGTCTGTAACTTGGCTGGAGCCATAGATATGATCACAAGAAAAAAAAGCAAAATAATGCAAGGTATGCAGATCACTGCAAGGTATATAACCAGTCTGTTCCTCATAAAGTTCTGAGAATGCATATAGTTTTTACAAAATTACAGTGCAATGTAAGCTGTTAGCCAAAGCTGGCGCCATGTTCAATGCTGCCCCCTCCCCTCGAGAAAATTTACATGCAAAATCACTATGTTTAAATACAAAGATACTTCACATAGCATTATGTTAAATTCCATTATGTTAAATGTAAAATGACACTATAAGCTATATCAATACTTTTTGTTATTATTGTTGTTATTAATATATGTTTTTTTTTATGCAAAAGACTTAAAAAGCTGACATTTCTTGCTGCACATGCTTCCATCCAAGAAGCAATCAGGAGAGCTCCTATATATATATACACATGTAAAATATAATTTTACTGTTGCTTACCAGATTAAATACTGTAGAAAGTAGAAATACATATATTTGGGTCATATGCTGCTGTGCCGCCAGGGATCCCCATAAACAGTATACTTGGGCAGTATCTTTAGCTGCCTTGCTTGTAAGTGAAATGCTGACTTCATTATACATATTTAAATTAAAAGATTGTGGAAGCGCTCAGCATCCTGCTGTCAGACTTCAGCTGTAACAGGCTGCTGGGAAGTAAGCCTCAAACATTGTTGGAGTCTCTGCCCAGAGACCACGGTATTAAAACTAGTGTTGAGCGGCATAGGCCATATTCGAATTCTCGAATATTCGCGAATATGTGGACGAATATTCGTCATATATTCGCGAATATTCGCATATTCGTAATATTCTCATTTTATTTCCGCATAAGCGAATATTCGCGAATGCGAAAATTAACATATGCGAAAATTAGCATATATAAAATTAGCGTACGTCATGAGTCCCAGTCCTGCGATATAACGCGGGATCACACGGCGACCCCGCATCATATTGCGGCGGGCCCGGCGTCATAGTGAAGCCGGGACCCGCCGCTAATAGCGCGCGGCACCGATCGGCACCTTTTAGCCGCGCACTCAAAGCTGAGCTGCGTGGCTAAAAACGAAAGTGAAAGTGCCCAGCTAGCTCAGGGAGCTGTTCGGGATTGCTGCGGCATAATCGCGGCATCCCGAACAGCTGTAGCACAGGAGGAGGTCTTCTTACCTTCCCCTGCGCTGTCCGATCGCCGAATGAATGCTTAAAGCCTGAGATCCAGGCTTGAGCAATCAATCGCCGAAAACACTGATTGATCCATTCCTATGGAGATGCATCAATCAGTGTAAAAGATCAGTTAATGCAATGTTATAGCCCCCTATAGGAGCTATAATATTGCATAAGAAAAGTGTAAAAAAATCATTAACCCTTTCAATTATCCCTTCCCCTAATAAAAGTTTGAATCGCCCGGCATTTCCAAGAATAAAAAAAAAAAAAAACGGTGTAAATAAAAATAAAAATAAACATATGTGGTATCGCCGTGTGCGGAAATGTCCGAATTATAAAAATATGCTGCTTTTTAAACCGCACGTTCAATGACGTACGCACAAAAAAAATTCTAAACTCCAAAATAGCGTATTTTTGATCACTTTTTATACCACATAAAAGTGAATAAAAAGTGATCAAAAAGTCTGATGAGAACAAAAATGGTACCGCTAAAAACTTCAGATCACAGCGCAAAAAATGAGCCCTCATAGCGCCCTGAACACAGAAAAACTAAAAAGTTATAGGGGTCAGAAGATGACTATTTCAAACGTATAAATTTTCCTGCATGTATTCATGATTTTTTTCTGAAGTGATACAAAATCAAACCTATACAAGTAGGGTATCATTTTAACTGTATGGACCTACAGAATAAATATAAGGTGTCATTTTTGCCAAAAAAGTTACTGCGTAAAAATGGAAGCCCCCAAAACTTACAAAATAGTGTTTTTTTCATCAATTTTGTCGCACATAGATTTTTTTTCCCGTTTCACTGTAGATTTTTGGGTAAAATGATTAATGTCATTGCAAAGTAGAATTATTTTCACAAAAAATAAGCCATCATATAGAATTTTAGGTGAAAATTTTAAAGAGTTAGGATTTTTTAAAGTTGAGGAGGAAAAATTTAAAATGAAAGAACGGAAAAAGCCCGGGTCCTTAAGGGGAATTTTGTTATAAAAAGATAAATTTCATTAAATACAACTTTTTTCCATCACTACTGTATCTTTTTTATTATTTTTTTTAATGGTACCCTACGAAATTTTATTAATTTTTTGATCGCTAAAGTCCAAAATAGAATAAAAACCGCCTGAAAACGCCAAAGTTAAAACCCACATGGCGTTTTTCTTGGCGTTTTTTTACTCCCATAGACTTCTATGGGAGAAAAACTCCACAATTTATGGGGGAAAAAACACCAGTGGTTGCAACATGCTGCAATTTTGCAAAACCGCCAAGGAGCTGAAAACTGCCAAAAAAGAGTGAAAAAATGGCAAAAGGATTAATAAACACGCCAAACTGAAAAATGCCAAGTGGAAAAAGAATTTTGTGCTTTCTCATTGATTTACAGCTAACATCTGGCCGCAGCGTTTTTTGGCCGAAAAAAACGACATGCGGTAGAATTGGCGTTTTTCTTGGCGTTTAAAAAAAAAAAAAAAAAAAAAAAAAAGTAGAAACTTAGCCTAAGAACTTAGTGCTCTAATTAACAATCAGATTTTGCTAAAGAAAGCCCCTTTAGGGTGCGTTCACACGGGCGTATTTGTCTGCGGATCCGCTGACAAAGGCCCCTAAAGTGCTACCCTCTTTGTGCCTGCTAATAGCGGCAATCCGCCGCTACCAGCAGACACACTGCGATGTGCGAGTTACCCTGCAGTGTACTCGCACACATCGCGGCCGTTCTCTGTGTAGCTCAGGTAGCCGGAGGAGCGGCCGCGATGTGCGGAAACACTGCGACTCGCCATCACAGTGTGTCTGCTGCTAGCGGCAGATTGCCGCTATTAGCAGGCACAAAGAGGGCAGCACTTTAGGGGCCTTTGTCAGCGGAATCGCAGCTGCGGATCCGCTGGCAAAAACGCCCGTGTGAACACACCCTCAATAGACTTTCTAGTTTGGCTCCATGTCAGAAACTACTGTACCATTCTATTTTATTTGTGAAACATCAACTAGCTCATCCATGAAGCCTAGTTACATTGTTTCATGCTGAACAAACCAACCTCCTGATAGAGGTTATCTGGATACCTAAAAAGAAAAGTACTCCACATGGTGTGGAATGCACTGACATAGTTCCACTGGCTTGTTTATGAAACCATCTACTGGTTCCTGATCCCTGATGCCCACTGCTCCATATTCTCTCTGCTCCTTTCTCCTGCACATCCTATTAAATCTACTTTTTTCAGCAGTCCTCGCTAGGGAACGTCAGAAAGAGGGCGTGGCTTTCCGGCATGACGCCAGAAGGAATGTGGCTTGAAAAGCTATGATTGAGAGGGGGGGATTTGGTTGGACAATGTTAGAAAGGAGGCATGGATTGCCGGTACGACTTGAGAAGAGTACACTGACAGAAAATGGAAGACTTTTATTCACTTCCCGCCTGTCACAGCTTACTCAAACAAGGAAAATGGTCAGCACCGGTTATAAGAGTATATTACAATACTGTTGGTCTGGTCAGGAGGGGACAAATATGAATAATGTTTGCTATCCTGAGTACCCCTTAAGTATTCCATTCTCATTAGGGACATCATGGAGGTGTGGAAAAACTACATTCTCTCTATGGGCTCTCTTGGCAGTGTTCTAAGCACCTGCTGCTTTAGTATACTCCAGAGTTTAAAGCGGGCAACACCAGTACATTTTTAAACAATGGAATGAAGATGGAATTCAGAAAATGGAAATGATTGTGTCCTTAAAATAAAAGGTTAATGATGGAGGAATTACAAACTAAGTTTCATGTAGAGAGGCATCCAGGTAAGACATTTCTGCTCTACTTTACTATCAGATTTTGCTAAAGAAACCCCTTTTAATAAATGTAATGGTATCACCAATGGCACACATAAAGAATCCATATACCTTTCATATTACACGATATACACCAAGCAAACCCCTATTCCCCAATCTAAGCCTTTAGAAAGCTCAAGTTTGTTAAGAAATTTTGACCATTTTCTAATTTCTAAATGGCCTCATGGGTTTAAGAAAATATGTCATCAATGAACGATGGAGGGAAATCCTACAACACGTCCTATATGCATTTACTTTGCCCCCCCCCCTGCCCCCCCCCCCCCGCCCATCCCAATATCCCTGCCAGATTTACCCATTCCCCAAATATGGGGAACATGGATCTGATCATGGGGTGTGGACATGTCCCAACATACCATATTTTTGGTCACAAGTTACAGACCTGTTAGGCAACATAGCAAACATAAAAAGGATAGCCTCGATCCAATAAAAAGCTTATTTCATATAAGGGAAACTGATGGAAATGAGGAAGGTGTGTCCAATCTGCCACCCCAAGCACATATTGTAATACTAAAAAGTACAAAAAGGTGTGTTTTAAAAACCTTTCTAACTGACCAGATCTTCTACATTTCGGAAAAATAACTTAACGAAGAATACTCTCATGTGCTTATTTACTTGCACTGCCAGAAGCGGTCCCTTCTTCTTTGTTATGGCGGCACTGACTCCACTACTGTAGTCATCTCAACACGGGGCAAGGGCACCAGGCTATTCAGGCTTGGTGCCGGCATCTTATGCTTCCTGATTTCTTTCTTGTTGACCCCCCCCCACGTGTTTACTTGGTTGCTGATACCTGGTACTCTACCTTCTGCCTGCTGCTTGTGACCTTGCCTTTGATTGAGATTTTGAATCTGATAATACTTACTTCTGTGTATTTTTTTATTGTATAGTACTACTATATAAGTGGTATAATGGCGTGATCAATATGTGTGGTATCATGTATATTTGTAATCTAGCACCACAATGTACATTATTATCAGTCTTAATTGTAAATGTAGTCCTGCCTCTATAAGGGTATGTTTACGCATGATGGATATGCTTATTTCTATTCTGACACATATTTGTTTGAGCATCTGTGGTAGAAATCCAAGGATGACAAGATAAATATGGTTCAGATCTGCACTAGGCTTAGCCCTGTACAATGTGGGTGACCAGTGTGAGGTCAATACCTTGGTGAAGAAAAGCTTACCTACCCTTTGTGTATGAACTCTGATAGATATGTAGCATTTCAAAGACTGCCTTCATAGTTCTTTATGACTTGACCCACAATAAAAAAAATTAATAAATAAACATATCAACTTGAAATCTTTCACATAAGAACAGATGTTTCCCGTTACTATTTTTATACATTTAATGGTGAAATACTTACTTCTAGTTATTTCTCAGAACAAATCTTGCCAGCTTTACCCTGATGCGGAGAGGATGTGGGTGGTGGCTGTAAACCAACCCTGAAAAAAAAGTATTAGTATTAGAAACCCTGTTCATAAAAGAAACAAGGTCATTAAATATAAAAACCATTATCTGTCCACCCTTGAATTTCATTTAGCTTTCTATAATGTTAATAGGTTTAGACTATTTACCTAGTTTTGACACACATCTTGGCTCTGATGCCATTGAGTAGCAAGTTTCAGCATTAAAGGTGTTGTCCAACCCCAGAAAAAAAAATTACGGGCATGACCGTGACATCACGAGCCTCCGCATCGCCAGTCATCCGGCACGGAGGGGAGTTCGCGCCGTGTACTGGAAGTCTGAGTGCTGCAGCCTAGATTGTGGGGGTCCCCAGCGGCGGGACCCCCGTGATCAGACATCTTATCCCCTATACTTTGGATAGGGGATGTGATGTCTAGGGGCGGAGTACCCCTTTAAAGGGGTTCTCCCTTGTTTATACTGTTTTTTGTTATTATGTTTGTGTGTTATGTGTGTATAAGTATGTGTTTTTTATGTGTGTTGTGATTATGTATATATGTATTTTCTTACCTTTTGTGAAGATCCGGAAGCTGGCCCCTTTTTCTTCCACTGGCTTGCTGTGCAACCTCGGCCTCCGCCATAAGTGGGATGTCAGGGGGTGTGTTCTTGCTTCTGTCCTTCCTATCTTCTGACGTCCGAGGCGAATCTTTTCTTCCTGTTTCTTCCGTGGCTCAGCGAAGAATCTGCGGCCTCTTCCGACGCATGCACAGGTATTTTTTATTTTCTTTTACCAATAAAGTTTTTTTTTTCTAATTGACAAACTGTCTGCGCTTGCGCGAAGCTACGCTATTAGCGTAGACCTAACGTACGCTACGCTGTTAGCGTAGCACTTGCGTACTCGCGCATGCGCAGGCAGTTTGTCAATTAGACAAAAAAAAACTTTATTGGTAAAAAAAAAAACGCAGATTCGTCGCTGAGCCACGGAAGAAACAGGAAGAAAAGATTCGCCTCGGACGTCAGAAGATAGGAAGGACAGAAGCAAGAACACACACCCCGACATCCCACTTACTGAAGACAACATGGCGGAGGCCGAGGTACATAGCAAGCCAGTGGAAGAAAAAGGGGCCAGCTTCCGGATCTTCACAAAAGGTAAGAAAATACATATATACATAATCACAACACATAAAAAAAACCATACTTATACACACATAACACAAACATAATAACAAAAAACAGTATAAACAAGGGAGAACCCCTTTAACTCTTTCTTTTGCATTGTTAGCACTCGTAATAAACACAATTTTTTATGGCTTTCATACATATCTTAGGCCTTTTGAAATGACCATATATAAATACACCAAATGCATAAAGCATTTTAAAAAAGGAAAGTAAGAAAACTTTCTGTCCAGACACATCTAATGCATATATTCAATGTACATTACACTATATTAAACAACATCTTTATACCCAAGGGAATGTCCCCTATAGAGTACTGTACCATTAGAGTTATATATACATTCTACTGCTTTCTCCTAAACGTTTTGCACACAATTGTGATAATTTATGTATTCTTTTTTTCTAGGTTATTTAAATATGTTGGCAGCCTATTATCAGTCTGGATCTAAAGGGTTAGTATGAAAAATAGCCACCAAAAAGTACTACAGTGTTTAGACCTTTACAAATGGTGGAAGTGAATGGTACATATTTGCATAAGGAGTGAAGTACAATATTCAACAAACACAATGGGTTTTATGCATATAAAGTAGTGCAGTTAATAAACTTTTGCATGGAAAGAATTCATGAATGTTTGAGAACTTTATTGCTGTCTGGATGCATTTATTTACTCAATATTCTTATCAGTATTTAGTGCGGGCTGGTTCTTAACCTCATGTAATTGTAAGAACCAAGTTTAGAGACCTTTTCACATACAGTGGCTCAGCAATCTTGGTAAGGGTGCATGCACACCACGTTTTTGCTATACAGCTCCCGTATACGGTTTCAAGGTAAAAACAGTTCGGAACCGTATAGAAAACCGGATGCATTGACTTTACTTTGCAAACCTTATGTCAAACACATGATCTGGTTTAGCCCTTTTTGCGTCTTATACGGTTATGTCCGTTTTTTTACCCAAAACTACCACGTTTTTTGGTCCGGGTGAAAACCTGTATAAAACCATATAGGTTTTTTTTTTTTTTTTTAACATGGGAGTCAATGGGAACCGTACAGAACCGTATGTGCATACGATTCCATCCGGTTTGCACTATATGGTTTTTGACTTTACAAATTTTCTTGAAATTTCAATCAAAAAAGTGGAACATTATTCAAAATGGAGTGAAAAGTTTAAAACGTATATGTTTTTTTCTTAAAACACTATGCAACCGGGCATCATTTTTCAAACCGTATACAGTTTTTAACCGTATACAGGTTGAAATTTGTACAAACGTTTTGATACAGTTTAGTCCGGTTTTGAGGAATCCGTTTTTCATCAAAAACCTGATACGGGAACTGTACTGCAAAAATGTGGTGTGTACGCTCCCTAATTGCACATGTCAGATGAGGTACAAAAGCAAAGGGGTTACATTCAAACCAAGTGGCAAAATGGCACAAATTTTCAGGTAATGTTATATTTATAAGAATATAACAAAACTTTCTGTTCTCTTCAAAGGAGCCACACCCTGCCCTATGTACTTCACGCAGGACCACCCTCATCTCTTACTGTAGCTCTCGATGTCTCTTGCACAGATGCTGCCCTTGAGGCCTCTCTGACTTCCAAGTAGCTTCCCACCAAACAGTGAGTTGAGTGTATCTGCCTGTTCCTGGTACTGCCTGGCCTCTTCAAGCCCGACTTCAATTCTATTTCCACACAGTAAGTGGTATTCTTGCTTTAAAGGACTGCACTCTCAGGAACCTCCCTATGCCACACTTTTTACTGTATACTGTTTCCAGACCACTATTTTCACACCTGTTCACACTAGGCCTACAATCCAGGCTCCATAATCTATGCCAAACAGAAGACCTAACTTTCCAGGCCACTCTACAGGTGTGAAGGGGTCCCAAATCAACTGTAGCTATCAGGGTGCCAAAGCAGAACAGGGGATTTTGGAAACATCAATAAAGCTTTCTTCTTTGTCTTATATGTTATTTCTCTTGTTTTGGTATTCATTACAGAGCACATGGACCCTTGGGATTTTTAGATTGGATTAACCATTAGTTTCTTCTGACTAAACTTCTGACATGTTCTAACATGTCAAAAGTTTAGATCACGCAGGGTCTCACTCTGTAAAGTGCGCAACAGCGGTTTCCATTCCTCCGTTGTCTGCCAGATCTGACCCTTTCACTTTATAGACATATGCACTGAAAGAGACTGTTTTGATTGACAGCCAATGAGTGAGGTCCGATGAGTGAGGTTTGTGTATCTCGCGATCGCAGCGTGTGTGCACAATAATAAACAAATTAAAGGGGTATCCTTATTTCATTGTTGTCCCCTATCCACGGAAAGGGGAAAACTAATGCATGGTCTTGGTTCAACCTATGGAACCCTACTGTGGCCCAGAATATTCAGAAGGCACCACACAAGTGCAGACAATGCTCAATTTACGGTACTCTCTGTGAGGCTTCTGAACATTGCCGAGCAACATCGATAAGTTATTGAAAAGTAAATATCCCTATGATATGCTAAGGAAAATAAGGTACCAAAAGCACAAGAGTTTATTCAAAAGAAAACTAGAAAGCAAGAAAACCGAAATTATAAGCCATCTATTTTTTTTTATTTTTGCATCATGATTCATCCCATTGTGTAATATGCATCCTATTATATAATGTTGGCTGTTTAAACTTAAATTAAGGTTTATATTTATAGCTACTACACATGGCTAAATCCATTGCATGACACATATCACCAGCTCCCAGGGTCTGTCTGAAGCACTATCCTTCCAGTGAAATTTGTCAGAACTGCCGACGGACGCCCCACATGGAGCTTCTGACAGCAGTGTGAATGGAGCCTGAGATTATAACAATAGAATCAAATGCGAACAAATAGTATTTACCCACAAAAATACTCAATGCATTTTAATTTGCTAAATTATATAACATATTCTGTCTTATGTAGCACCCTGAGGAAAGCAACCAACCAAAGTCATAAACAACTGATTTTGCATTTCAGTGTAGTCACGCACCTTCTAATTTTTGTAGCATATTTTAATTCTTTTAAAATTCAATGCAAATAGATAGCACGGGTGTGTGGTCAGATACATATTGAGTATATGCAAAGCAACAGCTGCTGCTCCTTGCTGTAGGTCCTGGATAGGAAAACAGTCCAGGAAAGGAGATCTCAACTGTAAAGAGTTTAACACCAATAGGAAGTCAGCATAAATCAAGGGTGAAGGCAACATCTATCTACTGTCACAGCAAACCCTCATATATCAAAAGAAAAGTGATTCTCCTGCGTTTAACTAAGATTTCAAAGGAGGACACACAGTGTATATATATATATATATATATATATATATATATATATATTATATTATATTATATTATATTATTTTTTTATTATTATTATTTAATTATTTATTTTTATCCAATGCGTTTCCCTCATCTCCTAGATCACGAGTTCATCAGGGAACATAATAGCCACCACACTCTCAATCACATTGTTTATATATATATATATATATATATATATATATATATATATATATACAGTATATATATATATATATATATATATATATATATATAGTATATACAGTATATATATATATATATATATATTATATTATTTTTTTTATTATTATTATTTAATTATTTATTTTCATTAAAACTGGAGGTACGTAGAAGAACAAGGATGCCCAAACACACAATACCTGCTGAGGATCTATAGTTCAAAATGGTAGTCCCTGCCATTTGGGGTTACCACCTCCTTAGGGTGGCCTTAACTATATATATAGCCCCTAGTGGTTACCAGGATTTCTTTTATATATATAGAAAGACAACAAAGTAATCAGTAGGATACAATATATATATATATATATATATATATATATATATATATATATATAAACACTAAATAGTAATGTCTCAGTAGTAGATATGGTATGAAGGGTAGATAACAAAGTAACAAAAGTAGTTCCAATGCGTTTCCCTCATCTCCTAGATCACGAGTTCATCAGGGAACATAATAGCCACCACACTCTCAATCGCATTGTTTTGATCTTTGTTTTTTTTTTTAGTACATTTTTAATTGAATATACCAGAGACTTATTACCACTAGACAATTTGGTGTCCCTAAAAAATACATTTGTTTGGGATACAAACTCCTTATAAGAACAAAAGATGGCACTCAAACAACCCCCCCCCCCCCCCCCATATTGCTGATATCTCTAACTTCTAACAATAAGTGCACAGGAAGTCAAAGGGACATTCTTTTTTACAGACAAAATAAAAAATAAAATAAATGGCTGTGTATGAAAAAACTGCGAAAGATTTTAGGTCAAAATATGCATACAGAATATACACACCCATATTCAGCCACACCTGATTAAATTGGTTATTATCTGGAACTGAAATTAAATGTGGGACTGTATTATGTATGAATCTGTACGTATCTGGACTTGAGCTCATAGCTACACAAACAAGCAGGGAAACCAAAGCTACATACATGTATTATAGTCAGTCCTCCTCAGAACCCACTCTTTGTCTCTAAGAATGTAGTCAGTCCTCCCCATGACTGATCACTGTCACTGAGCATGTAGTCAGTCCTCCTCATGAACCCTTACTGCTCCTATAAATATATACCCACTTCTCCTTATGACGACTCTCTATCTCTGTGATTGTAGTCAGTCCACCTCATGACCCATCAATGTCCCTGAGAATGTAGTCAGTCCTCCTCATGAACCCTTACTGCTCCTGTAAATATATACCCATTTCTCCTTATGACGACTCTCTATCTGTGATTGTAGTCAGACCTCCTCATGACCCATCAATGTCCCTGAGAATTTAGTCAGTCCTCCTCATGAACCCTTACTGCTCCTGTAAATATATACCCATTTCTCCTTATGACGACTCTCTATCTGTGATTGTAGTCAGACCTCCTCATGACCCATCACTGTCCCTGAGAATGTAGTCAGTCCTCCTCATGATCCATCACTGTCTCTGCGATTGTAATCAGTCCTCATCATGACTAGAGATGAGTGAATCAAATCTGATGAAGTCAAATTTGTTCAGAATTTCATGAAAAATTTGATTCGGACCGAATCCGAACTTCGGTTCGATTCAAAATAACGAATTTCTTCATTAGCTACACCCCTGCGATCGTCCTGTATAATGTATAGATGCGAGCGGCTTTCTCTTGCGCTCGCATCTCTGCAATAGATAGGACGATTGCATTGGGTGTCAGGAGTGACACTTGCTGTGATCTGTCCTCAACTGCAGGTACTACTGGTCCTAACATGGAGCACACTATGCTCCATGCTGGGAGCTGTAGTACCTGCATTAAAAGACAGATCGCAGAGGGTGTTACTTCTGACACCCGATGCGATCGTCCTGTATAATGTATAGATGCAGGCGGCCGCTCTTCTCTCTGTAGTATGAGTATACGCCCTATATATACCTATTATTCATATTTCCTGCAAAGAGCTGTGAGTGGCTGGAACCAACTGGCCAATGTTACAACAAGCGCTCTGGCCAGACACGCTGGCCGCGAGCGCTCTCCGGCCCCATCCTCCTCTGCCGGCGGTTACTGCTACTCACTGACACTATAAGTGTCGGCAATTCCTGTTTCCCCTTGCTGGATCTTTGTGCTCAATTGCCTAAGAGAAAGCGTTCCTGTTGTGTTTTGCCTTACTGTGTACCTGACCACTTGCTTTGTGACTTGACCTTGCTCCTGCCCTCTGACTTCCTAGCTACGTTCCTGACTTCCCTCCAGCCCGCCTGCCCTGACTCTGAGTTACCTTATCCTTCCTGTGCCACGCTTTACCTCGGCAGCCTGTGTGGACGAGTCGTACCAGGGGTAGCGACCTTGGTGCCGCCTTCCGCAGCAAGTCCATCCCGCTTTTCGGCGGGCTCTGGTGAAAACCAGCTTAGACTCCTCTCCCTGGTACGGCCCACGCCATCATCCACACAGGTTCAGCGGATCCACTTCACCACTACCATTACAGCCAATCACAGCTCTCTGTGGGAAATATGAATAAGTGATGTGAATTCTATTCACATCACTGGCCGGCTGGAGTATAGTGCAGAGATGCGAGTGCAGGAGAAAGCCGCTCCATCTTTGTAATAGAAAGGACAATCACATCAGTATCAGGAGTGACACCTGCTGTGATCTGTCTATTAGTACAGGTACTACAGCTCCCATCATGGAACAGTCTGTTCCATGCTGGGAGTAGTAGTACTACCTAAAAAATAAAAAATACATTGAGAAAAAAAGTGAAACACATACACACACGTTATTAAACACAATATTAAAATAAATTACTAATTAAAAAAATAATTATAAAAAATTTATTATTTTTACATTTAAATGGCCCCTTTCTACATTTTTATTATTGTTGGCTACATTTTTAGGTCCCGGCCTGCCCACATAAATTGATCCCTGTTTAAAAATTACATTTTTTTTTTCCGTGGCTTTATAATTTTTTATACACCCAAGAATGGAGTTTACATTTAAGGCTGCTTTCACACTATGAGTATTCATCCGTTATTAAACATCCATTTTCTGTATTGTTTAATGAAAAAATGGATGTATAATAATGGATGAAATAACGGGTGCTAACGACTGAATAATGTGTCAAAATAATGGGCATATTCATCTGTTAAGACCCGTTATTACATCCGTTATTTTATGGCCGCTTCAACACCTCTGCCTACAGACTCTCGCAGCCGGGACTACTACTACTCCCATCATGGAGTTGTTTCATTTCAGTTGTTAACATCTTGACAAAGTATCACATGTGAAGGGAAATAATGCCACTATGTACGTATTGGTGAATAGAATATTTTTTTAAAACTTTTTTTACTTACTTGGTGTGCCGCAGATTTTATTTATTTATTTTTTTTTACTTTGGGAGGATATTTTTTGCCATTATTTTAATAATAAAGTTTTATAGAGAAATAAGAGAGATGTCAACCTTTTAGTGTCTCCTTGATTGGTAAACATCAGTGCAGGTTCTCAGCAGTTTTGAAGACAAACTCAAGTGTGGATCACAATGAATTAGATAAAATAAAGAACATATTCTTCCTCTACTCTATTTCTCTATTATCCGATCTACATCAGAGGGGGATTCCAAAAAGAATAGAAGTAGCATATCTTCCTTATATTTGCTAATTTAATATTATCCACTTCTGCTTTTGGCTTTAAAACATTTGTGATAGCCTGGGGGAGTAGGGTTTATGGGGTATAGCTGTGCAGTGACTAAAGGGTGTCTGGTTAACCCTTTCTATTCGTGACACAAGGGTGAGGGCTCCTCTGTAATGCCTGTCCCACCGCCACCCTTCCCAAGAGCGATAGGGAGGTTTAGAATAACTGAATGTCCACAACCGGAGAATTTGCTGAAAACAGTTGGAACTTTTACTGAAGATTTTATGCAAGTTTCATAACAGGAACAGTCTCTATACATGCAAATTCTCTTGGAGATTGACAAAGGTTGGGACCTTAAGCATTTTGAGTCCTTAGACTGATATGCGCTGTTGCACTGGATTTAGGGGATTTAGTTGCGGTCCAGTAGTCACGCTAGCTTTAGCGGGGATTGGTTTAGAATTCACGGTTTAGTTTAGGCTGAGGCCAGTAGGCTTTCAGGCCTAGCTTGTCTTTGAAAGTTGCGCAGATCCGTCCTGCTGGTCCGGCATCCATGAAAGCAACAACCCAAGAAAGCGATAATTGGCTACAGCTCCCTTATATGGGCAGGGGCTGGACTAGAGCTAATTGGTCCAATACTTCTGTCAATCCCCTTTACATAGAATTATGGGTAGCATGTGACCCAAGGACCTCCAAAGGTCCTCCAACATACCATAGAGGAATCAACCCAGTCACATGACCGAAGGTCCCCCGACGCTAACAAGGTAAGTACTAATATGCAATATTTTAAATATGCACATTATTATTAAATATGTACATGTAAACATCACAGAATTAGAATAGAGGAGAGGCGACTAGGGGCTGTCCCACCTGGGGGACCCTACCTGAGCGTAGTTACTCTGACTTTGGGGACCACTATACAAGGTACAGTATGCAATACGGTACCGGGACACCACACATTACACTGCAAAATTGCACCAAAACTGCACCATGTAAAACCACCAGGACCATAAGTTCACAGATCCCTCCTAAGTGTCTCAGATGTAGGTATTGAAAGAACAACCAGAGGAATATCCCAGACTCCTCTTGGACTACATTATTTTTGCATTGCAGAGTCACATTGTTTATCCTTGCCAATTCCCATGAAGTAAAACCCTGGAAGCTTGAGGTTATGTTAAAACAAGTCCCAACTTCTAATATTTACTGTCTCAGATTAGATATAGCTCTTTGTGTACAGAGAGAAGAAAAACAAACCGATAGAGGTGTTAGATGTCTAAGCAAGCTCTAAATAGTCACGTGCACTACTGATCTTGGCATCAAATTTAAATTATATGAACAAGCTGTGGAATTTGTAAAAATGTTATTCCAATTCCATCTATTGGTGGACGGGGCAGGTGACAGGGCCCAGTCCATGTTCTGTCCTGATTTGCAGCTGCTAGAAGCAGAGAGATGAGGGCTGTGTGCACGGGACTGCCACCTCTGCCTTGTGCCCATGCAGGCCTCACCTTAAGGGACACAGCATGGTTGCTATAGCTTAAGTCTCTTCTCCTTGCACTTGCTTATTAGTAGGCACTGCCCCTGGGAAAGCTGAGTGACCTGCTATACACTGCTCACAAGTGTCCCCCAGCTGTCCTGTAATCCTAAACAAAAATTTATACTGTGCATCTATATATATATATATATATATATATATATATATATATATATATATATACCATCCGAAGCAAACACACAGAAAACTGCAACGGCATATGGGTGAATAAAGTACCGTAGTTAGAAGTTTATTTGCACCAACAAGTACATGCAATGTTTCAGCCAAATGGCCTTTCTCAAGCATTTGGTGCTTGAGAAAGGCCATTTGGACCCAAAGTCGCATGTACTTGTTGGTGCAAATAAACTTCTAGCCACTTTATTCACCCATATGCCACTGCAGCTAGCTGTGTCTTCGCTTTGGATTGAATTTGCTTGGTCGGGCGGTGGCACGCTGTTACGCCGAGCGCTCCGGGTCCCTGCTCCTCCCGGGAGCGCTCGCAGCGTTCTCCTCTATGCAGCGCTCCGGTCAGACCCGCTGACCGGGAGCGCTGCACTGACATTCACGATGGGGATGCGATTCGCATAGCGGGACGCGCCCGCTCGCGAATCGCATCCCAAGCCACTTACCCGTCCCGGTCCCCGGCTATCATGTTCTGGCGTGCGCGGCTCCGCTCTCTAGGGCGTGCGCGCGCCAGCTCTCTAAGATTTAAAGGGCCAGTGCACCAGTGATTGGTGCCTGGCCCAATCAGTCTGATTAGCTTCCACCTGCTCCCTGTCCATATAACCTCACTTCCCCTGCACTTCCTTGCCGGATCTTGTTGCCTTTGTGCCTAGAGAAAGCTACTACTGTGTTTACCATTACTGTGTTCCTGACCTCCTGCTATTACTATTGACTACGAACCTTGCCGCCTGCCCCGACCTTCTGCTACGTCTGATCTTGCCTCTGTCTAGTCCTTCTGTCCCACGCCTTCTCAGCAGTCAGCGAGGTTGAGCCGTTGCCGGTGGATATGACCTGGTTGCTACCGCCGCAGCAAGACCATCCCGCTTTGCGGCGGGCTCTGGTGAAAACCAGTAGCAACCCTAGAACCGGTCCACCGAAATGGTCCACGCCAATCCCTCGCTGACACAGAGGATCCACATCCAGCTAGCCGAATCATAACACACGCTGGTTGGACACTTGCAGACGCACTATGACTCTTGAGTGCTGACTCCTTTCTTTGCTTATGTATAGATATATATATATATATATCATCCAAGTAATCCACAGCACACAAAAATATAGTAAAGTGTGTGTGTATGTTCCAGTATAACTTCCAAATGGCTGATATTTTGGTGAAACTTAATACACGTTACTAATATGTCAACTACAAACATAGGATAGATAGATTAACCCTAACCCACCCCTGTTTGCGAGGGTCGGGGTTTTTGTCTAAAGTCCCATGTAAGTCTATGAGACTTCTAATACCTTACTCCACAAGCTCTGCATCTCCTGCTGAGTGCATCAGTCCAGCTTGCAAGCCACACCCCTCCTGAATGCCACACCCATCTTGGAAGCCACACCCGCCATTTAAGCCACAACACTTTTATTTTCTACCCTTTTTGTGCATCGGTCCGGCTTGCAATTCACGTCAGCTCCCACACAGCCATGTCCCCTTCTATTTCGGCCTACAATCTCTTTATCACAACCAGAAGACAAGATATGAGGATGGGATATGAGGATGAGATAAAAGAACAGGATATGAGGGCCCCATATGAGGATGGAATAAGAGGTCAGGATATGAGGACGAGATCTGAGTAGGTGATATGAGGTCGGCACATGAGGACAGGATATGAAGACGGGATATGAGGACAGGATATGAGGATGGGACATGAGGTTGGCATATAAGGACAAGATATGAGGAGGGGAAATTTGGATGGGATATGAGGACAAGTATTTCCCCACAAGGATGAGGTAAGAAAAACCAAGCAACGCCGGGTACTCAGCTAGTATGAGATAAGCATCACTATTCTGCTTTTACATCATGTCTTAGTCTGCAGTGACCAAGCTCTAGATGTAACTTGAGTATGACCAGGGGGTGGAGTTTACACTACATTGTGAACCATTCACATCACTGTAAAAACAGCTAAAATGCTGTAAAAATTAATAAAAAATACAGTAAAAATGAAATGTGTAAACGCAGCCTTAAGACATCAAATTTTTAGAAAACACCTCAATTGTGATTGTGCATCAAATAATTTTTGCCTCATTCAATATTTTTCTAATGCATGTAGATCGCATAGTGTGAATTCAATCCAAATAGTGTAATTATATATTTTGGGTGATTTCAGCACTAGTGGCCTGATGAGATGACCAGCTGCAATAATTAAACATTCCAGCCAATGCCAGAGGATTCATGGCAAATGAAGGCTGCATAACAAAGTCATTTAGAGGATGTGTGAGTAGACATGCACCTCTAAATTTTTCTGTAATAATAACTTGGGCTCCCAGCTTAATGGCTCCCAGTACAGAACAGTTGACCCACATGTAACCTCCTGGGATTACTGTTGTGTTATTACCCTGCAATTACATGAAATGTCAAATAGAAGGCTGACTGCACAAGCAAATTAACTGACTAGTGACTTGATGCTGCGGAAGGAGGAGCCTGAACATGTGCTGTTGGCCATCTTGAATTGCAGTTCAGTAGATCAGAGAGAGAGAGAGAAAAAGGACACAGAGGAAACAGCCTGGCAGGGCATTATCCTAAGAATGGTGCCACAGCTGAGAGGAATATTGTCACGATGCCGGCTGGCAGGAGGTGGATCCTCTGTGCCAGAGAGGGATGGCGAGGACCGTGCTAGTGGACCGGTTCTAAGACACTACTGGTTTTCACCAGAGCCCGCCGCAAAGCGGGATGGTCTTGCTGCGGCGGTAGTGACCAGGTCGTATCCACTAGCAACGGCACCTCTCTGGCTGCTGAAGATAGGCGAGGTACAAGGGAGTAGGCAGAAGCAAAGTCGGACGTAGCAGAAGGTCGGGGGCAGGCGGCAAGGTTCGTAGTCAGGGGAGATAGCAATAGTTCTGGTACACAGGGTATAAACACACAAAGAACGCTTTCACTGGCACTAAGGCAACAAGATCCGGCAAGGGAGTGCAAGGGAGGAGACTAGATATAAGCAGGGAACAGGTGGGAACCAATTAAGCTAATTGGGCCAGGCACCAATCATTGGTGCACTGGCCCTTTAAGTCTCAGGGAGCTGGCGCGCGCGCGCCCTAGAGAGCGGAGCCGCGCGCGCCAGCACATGACCGCAGGAGACGGGAACGGGTAAGTGACCTGGGATGCGACTCGCAAGCGGGCGCGTCCCGCTGTGCGAATCGCATCCCCAACGGCCATGGCAGAGCAGCGCTCCCGGTCAGCGCTGACCGGGGAGCTGCAGGGAGAAGGACGCCGTGAGCGCTCCGGGGAGGAGCGGGGACCCGGAGCGCTAGGCGTAACAGTACCCCCCCCCTTAGGTCTCCCCTTCTCTTTATCGGGTAACTGCCTCCCCTGGGATGAGGACACCGGGAAAGGATGGAGGGATTCCTCAACGGCAGGCAGAACCGCAGGAGTAGGAATGGGGAGAGAGGGCCTGGCACGGGGCAGTGTGACACCAGGACGAGGGCCATGAGGGGACACAGAAGCTTGCCTGATGGAACTGGGAGGGGGGGAGGGGCATTTCCTGTGGCAGGCAGAGTCCTTAATGACCTTAGGGGGACCAGATACAGGAGGAACCACAGAGTTACGGCAAGGGTTACTGGGAACCGGTTTTAGACAGTTCTTGGAACAAGAGGACCCCCAACTCTTGATCTCCCCAGTGGACCAATCCAGGGTTGGGGAATGAAGTTGAAGCCAGGGAAGTCCAAGGAGAATTTCCGAGGTGCAATTGGGGAGGACCAAAAGTTCAATCCTCTCGTGGTGAGATCCGATGCTCATAAGAAGGGGCTCCGTGCGGAAACGTATGGTACAGTCCACCCTGGCTCCGTTGACCGCGGAAATGTGGAGTGGCTTGACAAGACGGGTCACCGGAATCCGGAATTTATTCACAAAGGAGTCCCGAATAAAATTCCCAGAAGCTCCAGAGTCCAGGCAGGCCACAGCTGAGAGGGGAGAGCTGGCTGAAGTGGAAATCCGAACAGGTACCGTGAGACGTGGAGAAACCGACTTGGCATCAAGAGACGCCACACCCACGAGAGCTGAGTGCGAGCGTGCGTTTCCCAGACGTGGAGGACGGATTGGGCAATCCACCAGAAAATGTTCAGTACTGGCACAGTACAAACAAAGATTCTCTTCCTTACGGCGATTCCTCTCTTCCAGGGTCAGGCGAGACCGATCCACTTGCATGGCCTCCTCGGCGGGAGGCCTAGGCGCAGATTGCAGTGGAGACTGTGGGAGAGGTGTCCAGAGATCTAAGTCCTTTTCCTGGCGGAGCTCTTGATGCCTCTCAGAAAAACGCATGTCAATGCGAGTGGCTAGATGAATGAGTTCATGCAGGTTAGCAGGAGTCTCTCGTGCGGCCAGAACATCCTTAATGTTGCTGGATAGGCCTTTTTTAAAGGTCGCGCAGAGAGCCTCATTATTCCAGGATAGTTCAGAAGCAAGAGTACGGAATTGTATGGCGTACTCGCCAACGGAGGAATTACCCTGGACCAGGTTCAGCAGGGCAGTCTCAGCAGAAGAGGCTCGGGCAGGTTCCTCAAAGACACTTCGAATTTCCGAGAAGAAGGAGTGTACAGAGGCAGTGACAGGGTCATCGCGGTCCCAGAGCGGTGTGGCCCATGACAGGGCTTTTCCAGACAGAAGGCTGACTACGAAAGCCACCTTAGACCTTTCAGTAGGAAACTGATCCGACATCATCTCCAGATGCAGGGAACATTGGGAAAGGAAGCCACGGCAAAACTTAGAGTCCCCATTAAATTTGTCCGGCAAAGACAGGCGGAGGCTAGGAGTGGCCACTCGCTGCGGAAGAGGTGCAGGAGCTGGCGGAGGAGATGGTTGCTGCTGCTGTAGCTGAGACTGAATCTGCTGTAGCTGCGACTGGAGTTGCTGAGTCATGGTGGTCAAGTACGACAGCTGGTGATCTTGTTGGGCAATCTGTCGGGCTTGCTGGGCGACCAGTGTGGGGAGGTCGGCGACAACAGGCAGAGGAACTTCAGCGGGATCCATGGCCGGATCTACTGTCACGATGCCGGCTGGCAGGAGGTGGATCCTCTGTGCCAGAGAGGGATGGCGAGGACCGTGCTAGTGGACCGGTTCTAAGACACTACTGGTTTTCACCAGAGCCCGCCGCAAAGCGGGATGGTCTTGCTGCGGCGGTAGTGACCAGGTCGTATCCACTAGCAACGGCACCTCTCTGGCTGCTGAAGATAGGCGAGGTACAAGGGAGTAGGCAGAAGCAAAGTCGGACGTAGCAGAAGGTCGGGGGCAGGCGGCAAGGTTCGTAGTCAGGGGAGATAGCAATAGTTCTGGTACACAGGGTATAAACACACAAAGAACGCTTTCACTGGCACTAAGGCAACAAGATCCGGCAAGGGAGTGCAAGGGAGGAGACTAGATATAAGCAGGGAACAGGTGGGAACCAATTAAGCTAATTGGGCCAGGCACCAATCATTGGTGCACTGGCCCTTTAAGTCTCAGGGAGCTGGCGCGCGCGCGCCCTAGAGAGCGGAGCCGCGCGCGCCAGCACATGACCGCAGGAGACGGGAACGGGTAAGTGACCTGGGATGCGACTCGCAAGCGGGCGCGTCCCGCTGTGCGAATCGCATCCCCAACGGCCATGGCAGAGCAGCGCTCCCGGTCAGCGCTGACCGGGGAGCTGCAGGGAGAAGGACGCCGTGAGCGCTCCGGGGAGGAGCGGGGACCCGGAGCGCTAGGCGTAACAAATATGCTAGCAAGTTGACAAGATCCAGTGCTGGTTGCAGAGAAGTTCTCTGTAAGTAGTAAAAAGAAACTTAAAGTTGGACTGACCTGATTTACAGCTTTCTCTTCTCCACAGCAGGGCACCGTGAGCTCACATACAGATCAAAGACCTTGATCTTTGTTTTGTTGGCATTTTAAAAGTTTCAGCCTACTCAAAGTAACACTGTGGAAAAGGACTCTGTATGGGTCCTATCTATTCAATTTGCACCAACTGAAGGTACCCAACGGCCACCATGGCGAAGATTTACAGGTGTTATTATAAGTGGGTGAGCCATATATACATATTGTATTTGTCTGATTTTTGTGCTATACTGTTATATTATTTTGTTATATTATGTTATCTTGTTATATTATGTGTGGTTGATTTCCTTCATGCAAAACAAAGTTAGTTCCAAGTTAGCTTTGTGTCAGTTTTATCAATCTCTTGATGTTCCTAACGGGACCCCACATCCATACCCTGGATATAGCCCACTTTCCAGAAAGAGGAGACCCAGGATCAGCCTGCCAAGCACAATGAGGTAAGGGACCACAGGGATATAGGTGGACACCCCCAAAACCCTGGTACACACAGTTGGGTTGTTCTTGCTGGATTAGGTAGCTAGTTAGTGTATTCTATTAAACTTGGGTATGCAGAGTGAATTAGAGCTCATTGTCAAGAAATACTTTGTACCGTGACTCTAGTGAAGATGTTTAATGTGTTTATTTAATCTCTGGCATGAAGACTGGATCATTATTCACATTGGACTGTAGTTGCTTAAGAACATGGTCTGTTTGCATTCCCAACACTGAAAGGCTTTCTGTTTTTTGTTTTTTTTTTTGTTTTCACTGGTCAGATTTTATTTACAGCCTTTTGTCATAATTTTTGTTATTCAGTGTGTACTGTATTTTACTGGCTATTGCAATTGTAGTCAGACAAAATTTGCATATTAGGTTAATGGATATTATCAGAAATGTTTTATTAAAAGCATGTATAAGTCGTCCTGCTGAAAGGCTTTGCTTTATACTAGAATATATTTGATAGACATACTGTCTAGCTTGCTTCTTATGAGAAGGACTGCTTCTCTACACCGGGGGGGGGGGGGGGGGGGGGGGATACACAGAGAGGGGAATAATAATATCCACGGTATAGAGTAGATGCATTAAAGAAAATATTTGAAGAATGGATACACATAGAGGGAAATAATAATAATAATGATGATAATAAAAATACTTTTAAAAAAATACAGCAAATGATACGAGCTAAAGAGTAGTAAAGGTCCGGCTAAGCTGCAGCATGTACACTTCCTCAGTGCTTGCCTCAGACACGGCCCACGCTGAGCAGTGGATGTCAGAATGAGTGAGCAGTAGGACAGAGGAATTTGTAAGCCAAATGCAGAAGCTAGACACATACAAAAGACAAGGAAAGAATCTGCATGCCCTAGTGAGTAACATATATAAGCATTATTTTTCTTCTGTGATATGACAGGATGACAGGTACACTTTAAGTATGGGAAATTTCCCATGTCAATTAAAGGGGAGGGATCCATTTAAATGAAATACTCTTACAATTTTCCTCTGTCATAGGAGACAACTCCCATGAGAGCTTTGTGGTTTACTTTAACAGGGTTCTAACATATATGTTAGCCACAGATAAGAGATCACAGTCAGCTGGAAAATTTGTGAAATGTGTCTTACTACAATGCAAAAAAACAGCAATCAACTAAAATAGTGTGCTTAAAACTGCACAGGCAGCACTGCAGTTACTGTTATCTAGACCCAATCTATGTTGCACATGCTAGAAATGACTGATGTGTTCAGATTGGTTTCACAAAAAAATTGAACCACATCTTAATAAGATTTCTAGTACTGCATCAGTTTGCTTAAAAAAAAACAAACAAAAAAAAACAACAACAAACAAACAAACCAGAAACTATAAATACTATAAAACAATTAGTTCAACTGTTGAAGAAAAAAATTAAATACTATTGGTTGCACCATACATTTGATGGTAAAAATTAAAGGTGTCATTGCAAAGTACAATTGGTCACACAAAAACAAGCCCTGATATGGGTCTGTAAGTGAAAAATAAATAAAGAGTTATGGCTCTTAGAATGCAAGGAGACAAAAACGAACATGTAAAAATGAAGCTGGCTGCGTCCTTAAAGGGTTATCCACCAGCAGGTGATTTAAGTACCATATTTTTCGCCCCATAGGACGCACCGGCGTATAAGACGCACCCAATTTATAGGTGCAAAATCTAAAAAAATTAAGATTTTGAACTCGATAGTGGTCTTCAACCTGTGGACCTCCAGATGTGGCAAAACTACAACTCCCAGCATGCCTGGACAGCCGTTGGCTGTCCAGGCATGCTGGGAGTTGTAGTTTTGCCACATCTGGAGGTCCGCAGATTGAAGACCGCTGCATAGGAGGTAATACTCACGTGTCCCCGCCGCTCCGGACCCGTCACCGCTGCCCTGGATGTCGCTCCATCGCTGTCGCCGTGTCCCCGTCGCTCCGGAACGTCTCTGCTGCCGGCCGGGTATCCTCGCTCTCCGTCGCCGCCATCACGTCGTTACGCACGCCAACGCACGTACGCGACGACATGATGACGAGGAAGGAGAGCGCCGGCCATACAGGGGATCCCTGAACGGAGAAGACACCGAGGAGGCAGGTAAGGTCCCCCCCGGTGTCCTGTAAGCACTAACCCGGCTATTCAGTCGGGCTGTTCGGGACCGCCGCGGTGAAATCGGGGCGGTCCCGAACAACCCGACTGAACAATCGGGTTAGTGTCACTTTCCCTTCAGACGCGGCAGTCAGCTTTGATCGCCGCATCTGAAGGGTTAATACAGGGCATCACCACGATCGGTGATGTCCTGTATTAGCCGCAGGTCCCGGCCGTTGATGGCCACAGGGACCACCGCGATAGGGGTGTATTCGCAGTAAAAGACGCACCGACTTTTTCCCCCCAGTTTTGGGGAAGAAAAAGTGCGTCTTAAATGGCGAAAAATACGGTACGTACCTCATGCTTGTCTTGGTACTAAATGGCTATGTTGTGAGATCACCATAAAACTGTGGCTAGCTTTTTGTAAACTGGGTATTTCCTTTTGGACTTACACATCCCATAGTTCCTTGTTTGTAAGTGTGAGTTCACTTCCCTCTCTCCCACACATCAGTTATCCTACCCATTGAAACACAAATAAGTTGCATTCCATTGAAAAGACCAATGTTTTCTAACCAGGGTGCCTCCAGTTCTTGCTAAATAATCTCTCTCCACACAGCGGTCGCTCCACCCATTAAAGCAGGAAAGACTCCTTTTGCACACCTGACTAGTGATGTCATGTCTCGACACACTGCAACTCTAGGAAAACCTGAGACCTAAGTAATTTTGTATGCTGTTAAAAATAAATAATGGGGCTAAAATCACAGAAGAATTGCAAGACCACCATCACACACAGGTAAAGACAGTATACTGTGAACTCAACTAACTTTACAAACCCTGTAGCATAGTCAAATTAAATTAAAAAAAATCCTGGAATACTAATTTAAGGCCAAAATGGGCTGTGTCCTTAAAGGGCTACTCCACTAGAAAACATTTTTTTTTTTTTATCTGGTGCCATGAAGTTAAACAGATTTGTAAATTACTTCTATTAAAACATCTTAATCCTTCCAGTACTTATCAGCTGCTGTATGACACACAGGAAGTTTTTTTCTTTTTGAATTTCCTTTCTGTCTGACCACAATGCTCTCTGCTGCCATTTTTAGGAACTGTCTGGAGCAGGATAGGTTTTTTATGGGGATTTGCTCCTATTCTGGATGGTTCCTAAAATGAACAGAGATGTCAGCAGAGAGCACTGTGGTCAGGCAGAAAGGAAATTCCAAAATAAAGAACTTCCTGTGGATCATACAGCAGTTGATAAGTACTGGAAGGATTAAGATTTTTTTAATAGAAGTAATTTACAAATCTGTTTAAATTTCTGGAACCAGTTGATTACATTTTTTTTCCCCCAGTGGAGTACCCCTTTAAGGGTTTTAAAGCCTATGGAAGGCTGTAAGAGCAGATCAGTCACGGCAGGCATTGAAGCTTACAGAATGCATTGCACTGCCAAAACAATGGATCAGTTCCCTGCACTTTTGTTGCATACATTTAAGCTAGCATAGGAGCATGCTCCATGGCCAATAATTATGTACCAAATATTATATATATATATATATATATATATATATATATATATATATTTTCTCTATCTCTATTGCAGCGCGGGTGGGGGGAGCATAGGGGAGGGAAGGAAAAGAGGGGGGGGGGAGATTAAAAATGAGAAAGGGTGATGGGATTATTTCCTGTTTCGTGAATTTGAATTGAAAAGTAAAATGAAAATAAAAATGTATTATATAAAAAAAATTAAGTACCAACAAATATTAATATATTTTCATAGCAAAAAAAATAAGTAAATAATAAGTAAGTAAGTAAATAAGTAAATAATATATATATATATATATATATATATATATATATATATATATATATATAACTTCCATGCTACCTGAACCATCAGTCATTGGGATACTTACCTGCCCTTGTCCCAGCTCCTGATGCAGCTACTGGTCTCCGGCTGCTTATCTCTTCCAAGACGAGAGGTTGGGGCAGGACTTGTTAGCTCAGCCAGGGTAACTGCTGCAGTCGGGTTAAGGAGTGCATGGCAAACATGTTATTAGGGGTTCTTGAATCTCATACAGTTAGTTATATTTTCACCTAATTTCATTAAAACGTGTCCATTAGTCATTGAGCTACAGTCATAAGACACCATGTATGATGTAAGCACTACAATGACATTATTCATTATTAAACTTAATTTTGGAGTATTGGTTCAGTCACTCCGTGACTGCTGGCAGCGCATCTGCAGCGTCAAATATGCTGCGGATGTGCTGTGTGGGACCCTACCCTAAGACTCAGCACTCACAAAATAATCTACTTTTTATTTAACATACACCAATGGCTTACAGACACTACAAATAGTCATCAGATACTGTACATAGTCATCCTACAAACATGTGCACAGAGGGGAAAGCATTGTTTGTATAGCCAAATCGTAAGACATAATATAAATCAGTGACATATAAAGTAGTGACATATTCATATACAGGGGTCCTTAGGAAAGTGTAAATGATCAAACTTTTAATTTTTTATACTGTTATAGACTGATATGAAACAAAGAGTTTCTAGTATACTAATGTTTTGCGTTAGCAGTTATTTTGACAAAAGTAAGGAATTCATAACTTCAATGGCTTAAATTTGTCATGTTGCTTAAAGGGGTATTACAGATTTTTTTTTCATTGACTGTGCTAGATGGGCTGCAAAGTTATTGTAGTTCATAATATAGTGTCTGTACCTGTGTTTAATGGCTGGTCTCGCATTTCCTATGTGATCTTTGTCCCAACGTTCATTTTAAGCAGCATACAAAATGAAACATTACATGACTAGTCAGGTATTGAAAGGGAGCGTGTCAGTGCTTCAATGGGTGGAGCAACCGCTGGTTGAGAGGGCTGCAGGAAATTTTTGTTTCAAGCACAGCACGCATGGAAAGGAGCCTAGCTGTTTTGAAATTGGTGGGGTGACTGATGTGTGAGAGGGAGATAAGTGACTTCCCACTTAGAAACAAGGGATCATGGGGATTGTAGTTAGAGTCAGGGAACACAAACAGGAAATAGCCAGTTCAAACAAACATGCCAGCAGTATAATGGGGATCACACAACACTGCCATTTACCACCAACACAAGCACGGATCCTTGCTAAGCCTGTCCAATACTGGCAGACAGGTAAGTACTAAAGTCAGCTTATGTTGGGTAACCCCGTTAAATTATGATACAGTTGTTGTAGGCTTATAGTCTGCATTGCAGCAGTGGTCAAATTAACTACATAGCCGAGCAAGCAGCATCAGGAAATAATGTAGACAGACCAGTAGATCTGTTGTTATGTCATGGAAATAATTAATGGAGCTCTGTATGGCCCCTACACAGAGGTCACTCAAGAGCTTATTGGAAAATGTACATTCTAGTGTTCTGTTCTCATACAGCAGAGAGCAATGTGTATACATGTACTTTCTATGCTTTAATGGCCTAATAAATTTACTATGACTTGTATATGACTTGTATACTACTTGTATAAGAGAGCTTTAAATAAACTACATGGGGGACATTTATCAATGTAGGTATAAGGTAATAAAGACTTTACCCCTGTTTGCTTGGTGTATTGTTTGCACAGTTGCTCAAAATTTACCAAAAAGGTGCAAAGGACTTTGTGCAATTATAGAAACCAGTGAGCTGCAGAGATTGGTTTAAGCTTTGTGCTCTGGCATCTGCCATATTTGTATACGTCCTATTAGGGGGGGGGGGGGGGTAGGTTTGTGCAAAAAAAAAGTAGGCTTTGCGCAAAAAAAAATACACTTCCAAATATAATTTGCGCAAATAATCAATATGACTCCACTGCAAAAAGGTGCACCAAACAGTAGACAACTTTGAAAGATGTTCTACTTAAAATTGCACATAAAATGCCATTGCGCAAAATTTGCAGGGATATTTAGAACATTGAAGTGGTGTAAAGCCAATGATAAATGTCCCCCCATGTCCCTTAACTGGTTGCCGTCTAAATACGAGCCAGCTCGTCCTGAGATGGCAAATGGTGTATGGCGCGGACTCCTGACTCGAGCCCGCACCGTACCGTCCGGCCCCCAGCTGATTCCTGTAGCTGAGGACCGGCGTTAATAGCCGACATGCGGCGATTGCTGCAGCTGGTCATTAACCCTTTAGATCGCCGCTGTAAAAAGTTGACAGTGGCATCTAAAGGGACGTTTAAACCATCCCTGTTGGTCCAGTGGGGTGGATCAGCCACCTGCAGCGAGATCTCGGAGGGGGGGAAGGGCGATCCACTGCTGAGGTAGCCGGAGGACTTACCTCATATCCTGTGGCTGCTGCGGCTCTGCCAATGATAAAACCTGGCGGGACGAGGCTTTATCAATTGAGCGCAGAGCTTACAGATCAATGTGGTTCTATAGAACCACATTGATCTGTACGTGGAATATACTGATTCCTCCTAGAAGTCCCCTAAAAAAAAAAATGAAATCCCCACTCTGCCCTCCCCTGGATGTCGGGGAAGAGTGGGGAGAAGATGGCAGCAGGTACCGGAGCAGTTAAGGATGGCAGCGGTACCAGCAGCAGGCTGCAGCAGGATCACCAGCAGTGAGAAGTCGGCGGCGGAGCAGCGGTGAAGGCAGCAGTGAAGATCAGTGGTAAGTGATCTTCACTGCTGCCTTCTAGGAGTTGCCAAAGGCTTTCTGGGCATGCTGGGAGTTGTAGTTTTGCAACATCTGGAGGGCCACAGTTTGGAGACCACTATACAGTGGTGCCCAAGCTGTAGCCCTACAGATGTTGCAAAACTATAACTCCAAGCATGCCCAGACTGCCCAGGCATACTGGGAGTTGTAGTTTGGCAACATCTGAAGGGCCACATATTGCCGACCTACAACTCCCAGCATGCTTGGACAGTCTCAGCAAGCTAGGAGTTGTAGTTTTTCAACATCTTGAAGACCACAGTTTGGAGACCACTATACAGTGGTGTCCAAACTGCAGTGCTCCAGATGTTGCAAAATTATAACTCCAAGCATGCCCAGACTGCCCAGGCATGCTGGGAGTTGTAGTTCAGCAACATGTGGCCCATCTTGGAGTTATAGTTTTGCAACATCTGTAGGGCTACAGTTTGGACACCACCACTACACAGTGGTCTCCAAACTGTTGTCCTCCAGTTGTTGCATAACTACAACTCCCAACATGCCATTTGGCTGTCTGGGCATACTGGGAGCTGTAGTTTTGCAACAACTGGAGGCACACTGGTTGGGAAACATTGTCTGTTTCCTAACTCAGAGTTTCCCAACCCGTCTGCCTCCAGCTGTTGCAAAACTATAACTCCCAGCATGCATGGTATGTCAGTGCATGCTGGAAGTTATAGTTTTGCAACAGCTGGAGGCACGCAGGTTGGGAAACACTGAATTAAGTAACAAACTCTCAGTGTTTTGCAACCAGTGTGCCTCCAGCTGTTGCATAACTAGAACCATAGACCTATTGTCAGTTACCAATGGAGACTGAGGCAGCCCAGGGTATGTCTAGGGAAGCTTAGACAGACTAATGAGCGATTTATCAAAATCAATTTGTATACTCAAAAAGAAGAAGTATATTCAGAAAGGCTCTCTAGGTGTTGAGCACTGCTGGACTAATGTCCTTTGATAGATATGTACTGCTAGGTATATTAGGGATCATACATGCATAGATATATTTATAATGTATATTCGATGACAAACACCATATATAATTTTCAGGAATATTGGATTGTGGAGATAACAAAATAATAACCTCCACTGGTGATGATGAACCATACAGAGTATATGTTATTCCTAACAAGAGTACCAACAAGAGTTATTCCTAACAAGAGGAATGTTGATAAATTCCCAGAAAATGTATTATTCCCTATGGATGTTTCCAATAGCAACTTATCCAAAACGATGTTTATACAAACCAAGAAATGCTGATATCTGGTATATGGATTCTACAAAGTGGGAATAACAAGAAATACACCTCAACTGGTAACAATAAACTGCATATGTTATTCCCCGGAGGAGTAACCGGTAGCAACAAAGATATTAATAAATTGCCGAAAGTATATTAATCCTTGCGGGCGTATACAATAGCAACCTGCCCGAAACAAATATTTGTAAACCCCAAAAAATAGTGATAGCAAAATATTCTATTGTCTAGTATATGCATGAAGTTCAAAAAATATCTCAATATATAACACCTTGCGATACTGAGCCTTTATGCAAAAAAGAGTTGAAGATACTCATATGAACTCTAATGGACTTTATCTCATGTCTCATAAATGTCCCAACGCATTTCCTGCCCCGGTCATCAGGGGACGATAGGGGGCAAATGATGGCATCATGGCATCTGGTTGCCGCAAGTGATGACTGGTGCAGACAGGGATGTTGTTGTCTGATGGTATAGTCGCAATCTGTGGAACAGTGGTCTGTGAAAATGAAAAATGTAATTTTTCATTTGCACAGCCCACTGTTCCAAAGATCTGTCAAACGCCAGTGGGGTGTAAATGCTCACTGCACCCCTTATTAAATTCTGTGAGTGGTGTCGTTTCCAAAATGGTGTCACATGTGGGGGGTTTCTGCTGTTCTGGCATCATGGGAGGTTTGTAAATGCACATGGCCCCCAACTTAAATTTCAGCAAAATTTTCTCTCCAAAAGTCCCATGGCGCTCTTTCTGTTCTGAGACCTGTAGTGTGCCAGAAGAGCACTTGATGTCCACATATGGGGCGTTTTCTTAACCGGGAGAAATTAGGCTTTAAATTTTTGGGTCCATTTTCTCCTATTACCCCTAGTGGAAAAGAAAGATTGGGGGTAACACCATCATTTTAGTGTTAAAAATAAAAATTTTCCATTTTCACGTCCAAATTCAATGCAGAGTTGTCAAACACCTGTGAGGTGTTCAGTCTTACTATATCCCTTGTTATGTTCCTTGAGGGGTGTAGTTTCCAAAATAGTATGCCATGTGGGGTTTAGTTTGCTGTTCTGGCACCCTGGGGACTTTCTAAATGCAACATGCCCCCCAAAAACCATTTCAGCTAAATTCTCTTTCAAAAAGCCAAATTTTGCTCCTTGTCTTCTGAACTTTGTAATGCGCCAGCAGAGCACTTAACGTCCACATATGGGGCATTTTCTTAATTGGGAGGAATTGGGCTTCCAATTTTGGGATTCATTTTCTCCTATTACCCCTTGTGAAAAATAAATATTTGTGATAACACCATCATTTTGTGTTAAAAATCAAATTTTCCATTTTCATGGCCTGTGAGGTGCTAAGGCTCACTATACCCCTTGTTACGTTCCTTGAGGGGTGTAGTTTTCAAAATAGTATGCCATGGGGGGGGGGTATTTTGCTGTTTTGGCACCATGGGGGCTTCCTAAATGCAACATGGCCCCCAAAAACCATGACAGCTAAATTTGTTTTAAAAAAAATCCCACAGTTTCTCTTTCCCTCTTGAGCCATGTTGTGAGCCCGCAGAGCACTTTATGTCAACATATGAGGTATTTCCATACTAGAGGAAAAATTGGGATACAACTTTTTCTCCTTATACCACTTTTAAAAATGAAAAAAAAATGGGGCTACAAGAACATGTTAGTGTGAAAAATGTAGATTTAGATTTTTCTCCTCCACTTTGCTGCTATTCTTGTGAAACACCTAAAGGGTTAACAAACTTTCTGAATGTCATTTTGAATACTTTGAGGGGTGTAGTTTCTATAATGCGGTCATTTATGGCGTGTTTCTCACAGAAAGACCCCTCAAATCCACTTTAAACTTAACTGGTTCCTGAAAAATTCAGATTTAGAAATTTTCGTGAAAATTTTGAAAATTGCTGCTATACTTTGAAGCCCTCTAATGTCTTCAAAAAGTAAAAACATGTCAACTTTATGAGGGAAACATAAAGTAGACATATTATATATGTGAATCAATATAAAATGTATTTGGAATATCCATTTTCCTTACAAGCAGAGAGTTTCAAAATTTAAAAAATTCTAAATGTAAAAAATTTTCATGAAATTTGGGGACTTTTTAACCAAGAAAGAATGCAAGTAACGACGAAAATTTACCACTATGTTAAAGTAGAATATGTCACAAAAAAACTAATTCGAAATCAGAATAAATGGTAAAAGCATCCCAGAGTTATTAATGGATAAAGTGATAGTGGTCAGAATTGTAAAAAAGGGCTCAGTCCTCAAAGTGAAAAAAGGCTCAGTCCTTAAGGGGTTAATAAAAATATTTGAACATCAAAATATGGTGTTGTTAATCATGCATAGTGAATACCATAAAAAAAAAATGCAAAAAACCTTATATACCGAATGCAGGAATCAAACCCCACACCCACCCTCCCTAAAGTTGTTATTGAACCTACCATTATAGTTCATACCAACTACATAGTCTTTTGTGAAAACATCAACCACTTTCAATTCAAGCTTCACAAGTAACAACATGAATATTATCACTTCTTCTATCCTCACATTTAAATGTAATTAATTACCTAGATTTTTTTTTTTTTACTAGTTAGAGCCATTTACTGACTTATTCTTTTTTTTCTTATCTGTTTCTATTTCCTTATTGAATTTTTTACTATATTTTTAGTACATTATTTTGTACTTGTATCTGCTTTGAGGTAAGATGAGAATCTTGCCTCAGATGACAGATTGCAGAATCTCTGAGGGGCAGTATGTTTTATGTAGTGTCCGCAAATCATAGTGTCTAATTTTTTCTCCTACAAATTACTGGCTTTGTTGAACTCATGACCCGCAAATAATGGCTGGAGACAGATGTGGAATTTAAGGCAGTAAGGACTAGTAATGCAGTAATTTTATCATAACTATATGTAGATTTTCTGCATTACAAACTTTCCTTACTTACGGTGTACTTTTTAATGGGGTGAGACAGGAAACACCATTTTAGGCATTAAAAAAAGCTAGACTTGGCCCTAGGGGAGCCGCATTGCCTGAGCAACAATAATCTGGAGCTGACTCATTGACCATGGTTTCTAGGCATGCTTTGTGATCTGTGCAGAGGTCATTGTGTCTCTGAACATTACCTATTGTGATCAGCCTGATCATGTCTTATCCATATAGTTTTATAATCTTTCATTGTAATTCTGCCAGTTATGATAGTGCTGAAAACATTTCTCTACAGACTAGAAAGTATGAGTTTTCGTCACTTATCAGACTCCTTTCCTGCTTCCCCTATCCTTTTCCTAAACTGATTATTCAGTCTGAAAAATTTCTAAAATCTATATGAAGACATCAGCTCACTGAAATATCAGGATGTAGAAGTCTATGGAGAGGTGCAGGGAGAGGGAGTGCCTGGACAAAGACAAAAGCTATAGTGGAGAGACTACAGAAGCTTAAAGTAAGAATTAGATTTCATCCCAGTGCTGGATATACAGCTTAGACTGCTCAGCACTGCTTTACAATGCCATCAATGCTGCTACTTTTAAGGGTATACTGTAGAGAAATAAGATAGCAGGATCTCAGCGTTCTGTGTGTGTGTGTGCAGTGTATAAGTGACATCATAGTGGCTTATTTCCACCCATTAGCTCAGGGACAATTTAAAATTAGAGATGGAGCCTGCAGAGCAGAAATCTGATGAAACAATGCCATATACAAGTTATATAAATAATAAAATGTACAGAAATAGTGATATTTCTCATGTATACATGGGACAGCTTATCCTGAAAAGTTTTAAGCAATGACACTTTAAAGATTAGTCATTAAAAGCTCTTGCCAATAGTTTTAATTGTTCCTCTAAGTACCGTATTTATCGGGGTATACCACGCACCAGCCTATAACACGCACCCTCATTTTACCAAGGATATTTGGGTAAAAAAAGTTTTTTACCCAAATATCCATGGTAAAATGAGGGTGCGTGTGTGCGCGTGTATACCCCGATACGGGCGCCGGCACCGATAGTCAGGGGGACAGAACGGGCAGTGGCGCCGATAGCTAGGGGGAGAGAAGGGCCGGCAGCAGCGCTTTAGACCCCAGGAAAGGCAGGGGGAGAGAAGCGGGCAGCGACGGCCTCTCTCCCCCCTGCCATTCCTGGGGGAGTATCGGCGTATAACACGCACATAGACTTTAGGCTAAAAATTTTTGCCTAAAAAGTGCGTGTTATACGCCGATAAATACGGTATATTTCAGTGAAATCTTTGTTGCACTAATATCTTGCCTTATTGAAGCATAGTCTTCAAATCTGCTTTACGGAGGTTGATTTTCTTTCGTGATATTTGTCTCCTCTTGCTTAATACTGCATTATGTATGGCCTGCCAAGAGGACTGGGGGAGGGGAAAGCTGCCCTGAGGAAATTTTTGGGGACAAGAGTGTCCTTTCAACTCCATTCAACAGCAGGGCATAGAAACTAATATTTTCAGTAAATTTACATATGAATGTATGTTACTATATTTATAGTAATTTTTTTCATCAAATGTGTACATACAACTACAGTTCTACACCCTCAACTATGAAGAAAGTGTCTCTAAAAACAAAAATCTTTTTATTGCTATCTTAAATGTTATGGATACATTTAGGGATTTGTGTTCTATCACATTTGTGCGTACTTTTATTATTAGAAATGTAAATCTGTATCAGATTTATCGTAGGTTGGGACTTGTTGGCTGAAATATTTGACACTGGTGTTTCTTATAAAATCAGAAACCGTATTTACATTTCACCATGAAACAGCATGCTATAAAGTGCTGAAAAGAGGTGTTCTGCTCCCAGTTGGTCATGTTAGTAAACAAAATGGTAAAATGTACTTGATTCATGAAACTATGAGAGAAAAAGAACCTCCAGTCCAGAGTGGTTAAAAGTTTGTGTCAAGGAAAAGTTAAACAGGGGCACATTTTTACTTTTTCCTTTCTGTAAACAGCCATAGCTTTAATCATGTAAGCAACCCTGTATTCATCACTATGTATTGGTATTCAATATTATAGACAAGATAGGGTATTTCTGTCTGATTTATGGGGGTAAGAGTTATTTAAAAAGCATTCCAAAAATATGCTTTGACATTCTTACCTACTTACAAAAGAATTTCGGTAAACATGTTTACCGTGAGAAATACCACCTTGAGGAAATATAGCGTGAGCTTTTCTTTGCTACTATCTATCTATCTATCTATCTATATATATATATATATATCCTTAAGAAAATGCTCTGTAAATATACAGAGCTGCAGAGAGTAACTTCGCACACAGAGCCGTACATTTACAATGTGGCTATGGTGCGAGCACAGGTGTTCATTGCAGGTGAGTTTCATAGTATATAGCTATAATATAGCTATATTTTATATCTGTGTTTTTCCCTAGTTTTTGTTGTCCCCATATACACAGATAATTCCAATCAATATACTCTCCTATTTAACCTGTCCTTTGGATGGTCAGACAACTGCTTAAAAAAAAAAACAAAGACAAAAAAACTACTATTAAACAGAAGGATAATAACTACTTTTAAACAGAGGGATAATTGACCCTACGTGCTGGCAAGAGTGTTATGATACCATAAAAGGGGTACTCCGGTGGGGGAAAAATTTTTCAAAATCCACTGGTGCCAAAAAGTTAAACAGTTCTATAAATGACTTCTATTTAAAAATCGTAATCCTTCCAGTACTTATCATCTGCTGTATACTACATAGGAAGTTCTTTTCTTTTTTTAATTGTCCATGTCTGACCACAGTGCTCTCTGCTGACACCTCTGTCCATTTTAGGAACTGTCCAGAGCAGGATAAAATTCCTATAGCAAACATTTCCTGCTCTGGACAGTTCCTGACACGGACAGAGGTGTCAGCAGAGAGCACTCTGGTCAGACTGGAAAGAACTTCACAACTTCCTCTGGAGTATACAGCAGCTGATAAGTACTGGAAGGATTAAGATTTTTAAATAGAAGTAATTTACAAATCTGTTTAACTTTTTTGCACAAGTTGATTAGAAAGGTAAAAAGGCAGTGGTTATTTCGAGGACTTTCTAATGATTCCTATCTTGACCTGTTTGCGATGTGGAGATTGAATTTGCTGATGAAATGGGTTTATACATTGTGTATTTTGTGTTTAGGTAATAAAGGTCGGTGGCTCTTTCAACCAACAGTCATGCAGTGTGCGGTGTGGTATGTATCCGTTGGTGAGGTTTAGTCATGCCAACCATTTTTTTTTTTTTTTTTAAGTCTGCAATCAAGTAAATTTAAAAAACATAAAGTAGAAAATACTTGGTATAATGGGTGATAAGGAGTCCATGACAGCAATTGCACAATGACCCAGACACTTCTTGGACTGTCACTTGTGTACAATAGTGCAGCATCGAGCAACACCAAGGAAAAGGTTCACATGCCATGCGTCTGACAAAGTTGTTAATAATTCCCTCCTTTCTATGTGCAAGAATTTTTATTTGTTGTTTCTGTGACTCACATGATACTCACTTGATCTCTCCATTTATGTTACCGTTTTAGTTACTTATTTTACTGTAAGGCCTGACACGCCATCTGTTTTATACTATTGAAGAACAGCATTCATGACCCTCCCTTGTGAACACCTGATACTAATGTGAACACAGCTCTATGTCCTTTTTCTCATTTTTCTATTCTCTTATGAAAGACAGATTTGAGTCACACTATCTCAAAAAATCAGAAGCAGCCTGATAAGATTTCTGATTCCTATTGCTACACCAGGGCATGGTTTAGCCTTAAACACTCGAAAGTAATACCGCTGGTCCTGGGCTAGGCACCGACGCCAAGTTACAGACAACGGTAGCTTTACTGAGGGTAGACAGTTGATACAGTCCATGCAGTACAGCCAGAATCCCAAGGAGGTGACCAGTGACACAGGGGGGCCTCACAGGCTTGCTGGGACTTGGACTAAAGTGTGCAGGCCAAGGTGACTATATAGAAGATATCTTATAATAGAAAAAGTCCGTTAATCCGGCACTGTAACCTATTTCTCCGAATGAGTAATGAATCCCTATGCAGGAGCTAGTGGGGTGCTAAATCCACATGGCGCGGGTACAATAAATACTGATATAGAGAAGGATAGCACTCACCACTTCATGTAGCTTTAGGATGTGTTTTCCATATTGCATATTAATCCAAAAAGTGACGGGGTGAGGTGGAAAGCATAGGTGCAGCGGGCGCGGACGCCGGGGCGCTCTCAGCAATGTCACGCCCGCTGCACCTATGCTTTCCACCGCACCTATGCTTTCCACCGCACCTATGCTTTCCACCGCACCTATGCTTTCCACCGCACGCCGTCACTTTTTGGATTAATATGCAATAAAGAAAACACATCCTAAAGCTACATGAAGTGGTGAGTGCTATCCTTCTCTTTATCAGTATTTATTGACTATATAGAAGACTTGACTTGGCAATTGACATGAAGATGACTTTGAGCTTACTTGAGCTGACTTTGTGGCTGCGGACTTTAGCCTTGAGGCCTCCAATGCTCTGGACACTGAGATGACTGCACTGGACCTCAGCAGAAGCAAGAATGCTGGAAGAGAGGGATTGTAGCTTCACCCCTGGTTTTATAGGGATGTCTAGCAAAGAGCCCATAGGTCACTTGAGGGGTCACCTGGTCACTAGTGCCTCCTGGGTAACAAGCACATGGTCACAGTAATTAAAGAAACATTACATTTTTAACATATAACATATGTACTTAGGGGATAACTCTGGGGAATTCATGGAGTTTTGGGTGTTTTGGCCAGATACCGGACAAACCTCTTCATGTTCTTATTTTTGGTGTAAAAGTTACAACATAGTCTCCACTATAATGTTACAACATAGTCTCCACTATAATGTTACAACATAGTCTCCACTATAATGTTACAACATAGTCTCCACTATAATGTAGTCCTTGGCCCTTTCGATATAAAACGTCAGATGATGTAAAAATAACCAGTATGAACACACCCAACTGGTTTGACTTTGGACATATAAGGGCATTGTTTAAAGAGGTCCCTGGACTTCACCCTCTAATCCTCTTCTATGAAAATATGTTCTTAGCTGCAGGGAATGCTACCTCTGGCATTAGTCCCAGGGTGGGGGGAGGATGACCCTACAAACCAGGAGGCACTGGTGCAAGGCATCTAGGGGGACAGGCAGAAAGCAGTCCTGACACTGGCCAAGGCTTTGGGCTGGCAGCATACATGCACAAATAGAAACAGGTACACTCTTGGAGGTGGGCAGTACAAGTTCAAAATCAGGCTGGGTTATACACAGAAGAGGAAACAAGGCAAAGAAAGTACAAAGGATCAGGCAGAAATTAAGTCAAGTAGGCAAACCAAGGTCAACACACTGTAGCAAAATCACCATCGGAAAATGCCTTCATTGGAAAACTAGGAATCTTTACCCAGCCAAGGTGTGCCTGTCTGATACATAGTACCAGGTGATTGAAGGTGATAGGAAGGGAATGGGTTTTGATGCAAACACTAGTTATTTAACCCGTTAAAGGGGTACTCCGGTGGAAAACAATTATTATTATTTTTTTTTATAAATCAACTGGTGCCAGAAAGTTAAACAGATTTGTAAATTACTTCTATTAAAAATGACTTCTATTAAAATTATTTATCAGCTGCTTATCCTCCATAGCAAGTTAAAAGAGTACTTTACTGGAAAACTGGAAATGTTTTTAACCCCTTAAGGACCAAGGGCGTACAGGTACGCCCTTGGTCCTGCTCTCCTGATATAACGTGGGGTTACACAGTAACCCCGCGTCATATCGCGGGGGGCCCGGCGTCATAGTGAAGCCGGGACCCACCTCTAATAGCGCGCAGCGCCATTAACCCTTTAGCCGCGCGCTCAGAGCTGAGCCGCGGGGCTGAAAGTGAAACCGAAAGTGGCCGGCTAGCTCAGTCGGGCTGTTCGGGATAGCCGCGGCTAATCGCGGCATCCCGAACAGCTGACAGGACAGCGGGAGGGCCCCTACCTGCCTCCTCGCTATCCGATCGCCGAATGACTGCTCAGTGCCTGAGATCCAGGCCTGAGCAGTCATGCGGCAGAATCGTTGATCACTGGTTTCTTATGAGAAACCAGTGATCAATGATGAAGATCAGTGTGTGCAGTGTTATAGGTCCCTATGGGACCTATAACACTGCAAAAAAAAAGTGAATAAACATCATTTAACTCCTCCCCTATTAAAAGTTTGAATCACCCCCCTTTTCCAATAAAAAAAAAACACAGTGTAAATAAAAATAAACATATGTGGTATCACCGCGTGCGGAAATGTCCGACTTATAAAAATATATCATTAATTAAACCGCTCGGTCAATGGCGTGCGCACAAAAAAATTCCAAAGTCCAAAATAGTGCATTTTTGGTCACTTTTTATATAATTTAAAAATGAATAAAAAGCGACCAATAAGTCCTATCAATGCAAAAATGGTACCCTTAAAAACTTCACATCACGGCGCAAAAAATGAGCCCTCATACCGCCCCATACACGAAAAAATAAAAAAGTTATAGGGGTCAGAAGATGACAATTTTAAACGTATAAATTATCCTGCATGTAGTTATGATTTTTTCCAGAAGTCCGACAAAATCAAACCTATATAAGTAGGGTATCATTTTAATCGTATGGACCTACAAAATAAAGATAAGGTGTCATTTTAACCGAAAAATGTACTACGTAGAAACGGAAGCCCCCAAAAGTTACAAAACTGCGTTTTTTTTTTCAATTTTGTCGCACAATGACTTTTTTTTCCGTTTCACCGTAGATTTTTGGGTAAAATGACTGATGTTAATACAAAGTAGAATTGGTGTCGCAAAAAATAAGCCATCATATGGATTTTTAGGTGCAAAATTGAAAGAGTTATGATTTTTTAAAGGCAAGGAGCAAAAAACGAAAATGCAAAAACGGAAAAACCCCCGGTCCTTAAGGGGTTAAATTAATTGGTGCCAGAAAGTTAAACAGATCTGTAAATGACCTCTATTTAAAAATCTTAAGTCTGCCAGTACTTTTCAGCTGCTATATGTTCCACAGGAAGTTCTTTTCTTTTTGAATTTCCTTTCTGTCTGACCACAATGCTCTCTGTCCATTTTAGGAATTGTCCAGAGTAGAAGCAAATCCCCATAGCAAACATCTCCTGCTCTAAACAGTTCCTGACATTTAAACAATTAAAAAAAGAAAAGAACTTCCTCTGTAGTATATAGCAGCTGATAAGTACTGGAAGGATTAAGATTTTTAAATAGAAATAACTTACAAATCTACAAAAAAAAAAAAAAAAGAAGGTTGCAGCAGCACACTTGGTCAAAAAATGGAGGCTCTTAGGTAGTGGTGCTTGCTATTTTTCTTTTTGTTTTTGTTTTTTTGTGCAACTTAGGGGGAATGGCACCCTCTGTAGCCGTGCACCCCTCGCCTTTTTCACAAGAGGTATTTTAAAGCTATATGCCCAGAAGAGGTGAGTGTTGTGAGTGTTAGGCTCGGAATGTGTGTTAGGGTCCAATCCGAAATGAGGCCACCTCCGTGTGGTGGATGGGGGGACATGTTTTGATCAAAAAGTGCGCTAAGATACTCCATTTTTTTTGACCAAGAGTGCTGCTGCAACCTACTTTTTTTGTATACTCTGTATTTGCCACAGCAGCGTGCACCCATGTATTAGGTAGTTGTGCTGGCTATTTTTATTTTTGTTTTTTTTGTGTAACTTACAAATCTGTTTAACTTTCTGGCACCAGTTGATTTAAAAAAAAAAAAAAAATTCCAGCGGAGTACCCCTTTAAGTTGTTCTTTTCTGTCTGACCCCAGTACTCCCAGCTGACACCTCTGTTTGTGTTTGGAACTGTCCAGAGCATTAGAAGTTCTCTATGGGGATTTGCTCCTACTCTGGACAGTTCCTGACATGGACAGAGGTGTCAGAAGAGAGAACTGTGGTCAGACTTAAAAGAACTTCGCAACTTCTTCTGGAGCATACTGCAGCTGATCAGTACTGGAAGGATTAATTTTTTTCATATAGAAATCATATGCAAATCTGTTAAATTTTCTGTTGATTTGAAAAAAACAAAAAACAGATGAATAAAGTAAATGAATCCCAGCACTCGATAATTTCTTTGAAGAAATGCTTTTACTTATATTACAGCATATATTACAGCATATATTTCAGACGCTGCACGCGTTCCGGCTACCGAGCCTTTCTCAACTGCATGTGCTGAGTCTTACAATGATGCAATTTAAAGGGGTACTCCGGTGAAAAACATTTTTTTTAAATCAACTGGTGCCAGAAAGTTAAACAGATTTGTAAATTACTTCTATTAAAAAATCTTAATCCTTCCTGTACTTATTAGCTGCTGAATACTACAGTGGAAATTATTTTCCATTTGAAACACAGAGCTGTCTGCTGAATCACGAGAACAGTGCTCTCTGCTGACATCTCTGTCCATTTTTAGGAACTGTCCAGGGTAAAAGGAAATCCCCATAGCAAACATATGCTGTTCTGGACAGTTCATAAAATGGACAGAGATGTCAGCAGAGAGCACTGTGCTCGTGATGTCTGCAGACAGTTCTGTGTTTCAAAAAGAAAAGAATTTCCGCTGTAGTATTCAGCAGCTAATAAGTACAGGAAGGATTAAGATTTTTTAATAGAAGTAATTTACAAATCTGTTTAACTGTCTGGCACCAGTTGATTTAAAAAAAAAAAATAATAATACATGTTTTCACCAGAGTACCCCTTTAACCCCTTAAGGACTCAGGGTTTTTCCGTTTTTGCACTTTGGTTTTTTCCTCCTTACCTTTTAAAAATCATAACCCTTTCAATTTTCCACCTAAAAATCCATATTATGGCTTATTTTTTGTGTCGCCAATTCCACTTTGCAGTGACATTAGTCATTTTAGCCAAAAATGCACGGCGAAACGAAAAATAAAATCACTGTGCGACAAAATCGGAAAAAAAACGCCATTTTGTAACTTTTGGGGGCTTCCGTTTCTACGCAGTGCATATTTCGGTAAAAATTACACCTTATCATTATTCTGTAGGTCCATACGGTTAAAATGATACCCTACTTATATAGGTTTGATTTTGTCGCACTTCTGGAAAAAATCATAACTACATGCAGGAAAATTTATACGTTTAAAAATGTCATCTTCTGACCCCTATAACTTTTTTATTTTTCCACGTACGGGGCAGTATGAGGACCAAAATACGCTTTTTTGGACTTTGGAATTTTTTTGCGCGTACGCCATTGACCGTACGGTTTAATTAATGATATATTTTTATAGTTTGGACATTTACGCACGCGGCGATACCACATATGTTTATTTATTTATTTTTTTACACTGTTTTATTTTTTTTATGGGAAAAGGGGGGTGATTCAAACTTTTATTAGGGAAGGGGTTAAATGACCTTTTTTTTTAAATTTTTTTTTGCAGTGTTATAGGTCCCATAGGGACCTATAACACTGCACACACTGATCTCCTATGCTGATCACTGGCGTGTATTAACACGCCTGTGATCAGCATTATCGACGCTTGACTGCTCCTGCCTGGATCTCAGGCACGGAGCAGTCATTCGCCGATCGGACACCGCGGAGGCAGGTAAGGGCCCTCCCGGTGTCCGGTCAGCTGTTCAGGACGCCGCGATTTCACCGCGGCGGTCCCGAACAGCCCGACTAAGCAGCCGGGTCACTTTCACTTTCGCTTTAGAAGCGGCGGTCAGCTTTGACCGCCGATTCTAAAGGGTTAATACCGCACAACGCCGCGATCGGCGTTGTGTGGTATTAGCCGCGGGTCCCGGACGTTGATTAGCGCCGGGACCGACGCGATATGATGCGGGATCGCGGCGCGATCCCGCTTCATATTGCGGGAGCCGGCGCAGGACGTAAATATACGTCCTGCGTCGTTAAGGGGTTAAAGGCATCAGAGGCACGCAATTGGTTCGTCATTGGTTTCCTTGACAACATAACAACAAAAACAAACAAAAAGAGTATACACACTTGATTTGCCTGATTGAACATAGCGGATCACTGCTCTCAGATCCCATCCATTCAGATATGTCTCTGCGGATAAAAATCACAATGAGTTGTCTTGTTTGAACATTTATCTATCCATAGATTATAACAGATGTGCTAGTTCATAGTCCCATTTCATTGCCCGAGGTTCCAGGGTGCCTAATTTATGTATCTAAATGCCTTCTTTTTGAGAAGTAACTTTTTAACGTCTCCCCCTCTTCTTGGGAGTACCTCATCAATCAATCATTCTCCTTAAAGTGGAATGGAATTGGAAGCATCAAATTACCACAGCGGATGGTAGACTTGTACCTGTTGATGCGGTCCCCTACACACTGGGACGTTTCCCAAACGTATAGGAGACCACACGGACATTTAATGAGGTAAATTCCATTTTTACAATGACATGTGAAGAAACCTTGTATGGTAATTTTTTCCAGAGTGTGGGTGTTTAATCTTATCGCCTCTAATGATGTAGCTGCATTGTGTGCAGTTCAGGCATGGAAATGTAGCATATGTTTTTGTACTCAAAAAAGTTTGTTTAGGTTTTTTAGCTGATCCTACATCCACCCGTATATGTTTATCCCTCAAGATAGGTGAATGTTTATTACATACTAATGGGGGATGTTGGAACTCACTCACTGTTGGATATGCCTTGCTTAGGATAGACCAGTGGGTACATATCACAGTGTAGCTTAATTGATGATAGGTCCTTACAAATAGTAAACTCTTCTCACTCCGTTTCTCCATCCTTTCTCTATCCTCTGGAATAGCATCTATAATTCAATCTGGGTATCCCCTTGCTCTGAATTATGTTTTAATTCCTCAAGTCTCTCTTGACTCTTCTCTGGATCTGTTACTATTCTTTTAATTCTCTGTTTTTGTGAGAAGGGAATGGATTTTTTGATACTTGGTGGGCGTGCACTGCTGTAATGTAATATGCCCCTTTATAATCCTTCAGTACAGTCATGTCCAAAAAATTTACCTGTTTCTTATCCACCGTCATTGTGAATTTGAGTTCATCCCAGATGTCATTGATATGTGAAAAGAAAGTTTTGAGGGTCGAATGTGGCCCCTCCCACATGCATATGATGTCATCTATAAAGCGTTGCCACATTTTGTGTGTCTAATAAATACAGGGTGGGCCATTTATATGGATACACCTTAATAAAATTGGAATGGTTGGTGATATTAACTTCCTGTTTGTGGCACATTAGTATATGTGGGGGGGGGGGGGGAAACTTTTCAAGATGGGTGGTGATCATGGTGGCCATTTTGAAGTCGGCCATTTTGAATCCAACTTTTGTTTTTTCAATAGGAAGAGGGTCACGTGACACATCAAACATATTGGGAATTTCAAAAGAAAAACAATGATGTGCTTGGTTTTAGCATAACTTTATTCTTTCATGAGTTATTTACAAGTTTCTGACCACTTATAAAATGTGTTAAATGTGCTGCCCATTGTGTTGGATTGTTAATGCAACCCTCTTCTCCCACTCTTCACACACTGATAGCAACACCGCAGGAAAAATGCTAGCTCAGGCTTCCAGTATCCATGGTTTCAGGTGCTGCACATCTCGTATCTTCACAGCATAGACAATTGCCTTCAGATGACCCCAAAGATAAAAGTCTAAGGCAAACTTTTATGTCGCTCGTGTCTTAGCCGTGTCTTTTATGTCGCTCATGTCTTAGCTGGCGTCCGAACAGATCCATGTAGGCGCTGTTTTACTGCACCCTGTAATAAAGTACAAGCACCAGAAGCGGTGAGTGAACTCTCTTCATTTCCTTTACTTCTATTGTCGATACATTATTTGAATATCCTATGAGATCGAGCACCTCCGCAAGCTTACCTTGTATCCTAAGGAATGAACTCGCAACAGTAGCCAAGCTTCAAACACAAGACAAATAGTGCTGGCCGCTGCATCTTTTTGCATGTACAAACTTTTATGTGAATGGTGAAGTTAACAAACAAAACCACCGCTATTGGTTTGACACTAACCCACATTGGATAGATCCCTCCAAGACTGTTGGAACACAAAAATTGATGGTATGGTGTGGTACATGGGGTACAAAGATAGTGGGGCCATTCTTCATCAATGGAAACCTCAAGGCCACTGGATATGCGAAATTGCTACATGATGATGTGTTTCCCTCTTTATGCACTGAAGCTGGCATGTTCCCTGAGTTTTTCCAGCAAGATGGTGACACATCACATTATGGGTGTCAGGTCCGAGCATTCCTAGATGAACAGTTTCCTGGAAAGTGGATTGGTCGTCGTGGGCCAGTTGAATGGCCCCCAAGGTCTCCCGATCTGACCCCCTTAGACTTTTATCTTTGGGGTCATCTGAAGGCAATTGTCTATGCTGTGAAGATACGAGATGTGCAGCACCTGAAACTATGGATACTGGAAGCCTGTGCTAGCATTTCTCCTGTGGTGTTGCTATCAGTGTGTGAAGAGTGGGAGAAGAGGGTTGCATTGACAATCCAACACAATGGGCAGCACATTGAACACATTTTATAAGTGGTCAGAAACTTGTAAATAACTCATGAACGAATAACGTATCGTTAAAACCAAGCACATCATTGTTTGTCTTGTGAAATTTCCAATAAGTTTGATGTGTCACATGACCCTCTTCCTATAGAAAAAACAAAAGTTGGATTCAAAATGGCCGACTTCAAAATGGCCACCATGGTCACCACCCATCTTGAAAAGTTTCCCCCCTCACATATACTAATGTGCCACAAACAGAAAGTTAATATCACCAACCATTCCCATTTTATTAAGGTGTATCCATATATATGGCCCACCCTGTAGGTCATTACAATAGACAAAAGTTTCTTCGAATAGGGATATGTAGGCACTTGCATATGGGGAAGCCACATTCGCCCCCATCTCAGATCCTCTGCACTGGATGTAGAAGCTATCCTCAATTAAATATTGTCACGATGCCGGCTGGCAGGTAGTGGACCCTCTGTGCCAGAGAGGGATTGGCGTGGACCGTGCTAGTGGACCGGTTCTAAGCCACTACTGGTTTTCACCAGAGCCCGCCGCAAAGCGGGATGGTCTTGCTGCGGCGGTAGTGACCAGGTCGTATCCACTAGCAACGGCTCACCTCTCTGGCTGCTGAAGATAGGCGCGGTACAAGGGAGTAGGCAGAAGCAAGGTCGGACGTAGCAGAAGGTCGGGGCAGGCAGCAAGGATCGTAGTCAGGGGCAACGGCAGAAGGTCTGGAAACACAGGCAAGGAACACACAAGGAACGCTTTCACTGGCACTAAGGCAACAAGATCCGGCAAGGGAGTGCAAGGGAAGTGAGGTAATATAGGGAAGTGCACAGGTGAAAACCCTAATTGGAACCACTGCGCCAATCAGCGGCGCAGTGGCCCTTTAAATCGCAGAGACCCGGCGCGCGCGCGCCCTAGGGAGCGGGGCCGCGCGCGCCGGGACAGAACAGACGGGGAGCGAGTCAGGTAGGGGAGCCGGGGTGCGCATCGCGAGCGGGCGCTACCCGCATCGCGAATCGCATCCCGGCTGGCAGCAGGATCGCAGCGCCCCGGGTCAGAGGACGTGACCGGAGCGCTGCAGCGGAGGGAGTGAAGCGAGCGCTCCGGGGAGGAGCGGGGACCCGGAGCGCTCGGCGTAACAGTACCCCCCCCCTTGGGTCTCCCCCTCTTCTTGGAGCCTGAGAACCTGAGGAGCAGACTTTTGTCAAGGATGTTGTCCTCAGGTTCCCAGGATCTCTCTTCAGGACCACAACCCTCCCAGTCTACTAAAAAAAAATTTTTCCCTCTGACCTTTTTGGCAGCCAAAATTTCCTTGACCGAGAAGACGTCCGAGGAGCCGGAAACAGGAGTGGGAGGAACAGATTTGGGAGAAAAACGGTTGAGGATGAGTGGTTTGAGAAGAGAGACGTGAAAGGCATTAGGGATACGAAGAGAAGGAGGAAGAAGAAGTTTATAAGAGACAGGATTAATTTGACACAAAATTTTGAAAGGACCAAGATAGCGTGGTCCCAACTTGTAGCTAGGGACACGGAAGCGGACATATTTAGCGGAGAGCCATACCTTGTCTCCAGGGGAAAAAACGGGGGGAGCTCTTCTTTTCTTATCCGCGAACCTCTTCATGCGTGAAGAAGCCTGTAAGAGAGAATTTTGGGTCTCTCTCCATATAATGGAAAGGTCACGAGAAATTTCATCCACAGCGGGCAGACCAGAGGGCAAGGGGGTAGGGAGGGGGGGAAGAGGGTGACGGCCGTACACCACGAAAAATGGGGATTTGGAGGAAGATTCAGAGACCCTGAAGTTATACGAAAATTCGGCCCATGGAAGGAGATCTGCCCAGTCATCCTGGCGGGAGGAAACAAAATGTCGCAAATAATCACCCAGGATCTGGTTAATTCTTTCTACTTGTCCATTGGACTGGGGATGATATGCAGAGGAAAAATTTAATTTAATCTTGAGTTGTTTACAGAGAGCCCTCCAGAATTTAGACACGAATTGGACCCCTCTATCCGAGACAATCTGCGTAGGCAACCCGTGAAGACGAAAAATGTGTACAAAAAATTGTTTAGCCAACTGAGGCGCAGAAGGAAGACCAGGAAGAGGGATGAAATGTGCCATTTTGGAGAATCGATCAACGACCACCCAAATAACGGTGTTGCCACGGGAAGGGGGTAAATCAGTAATAAAATCCATACCAATCAGAGACCAAGGCTGTTCGGGGACAGGCAGAGGATGAAGAAAACCAGCGGGCTTCTGGCGAGGAGTCTTATCCCGGGCACAGATAGTGCAGGCTCGCACAAAGTCCCCAACATCCGTCTCCAGAGTCGGCCACCAATAGAAGCGGGAGATGAGTTGCACAGATTTCTTGATGCCCGCATGACCTGCGAGATGGGAGGAGTGACCCCATTTGAGGATTCCGAGGCGTTGGCGTGGAGAAACAAAGGTCTTTCCTGGAGGAGTCTGCCTGATGGAGGCAGGAGAAGTGGAGATCAGGCAGTCAGGTGGAATGATGTGTTGCGGAGGGAGATCAACTTCTGAGGCATCCGAGGAACGAGAGAGAGCATCGGCCCTAATGTTCTTATCGGCAGGACGAAAGTGAATCTCAAAATTAAATCGGGCAAAGAACAGAGACCACCGGGCCTGGCGAGGATTCAGCCGTTGGGCCGACTGGAGGTAGGAGAGGTTCTTGTGGTCGGTGTAGATAATAACAGGAAATCTTGATCCCTCCAGCAGATGCCTCCATTCCTCAAGTGCTAATTTAATGGCTAGAAGCTCTCGATCCCCGATGGAGTAGTTCCTCTCCGCTGGAGAGAAGGTCCTAGAGAAAAAACCACAAGTGACAGCATGCCCGGAAGGATTTTTTTGTAGAAGAACAGCTCCAGCTCCTACTGAGGAGGCATCAACCTCCAATAGGAAGGGTTTGGAAGGGTCAGGTCTGGAGAGCACGGGAGCCGAAGAAAAGGCAGACTTGAGTCGTTTAAAGGAGTCTTCTGCTTGAGGAGGCCAGGACTTGGGATCAGCATTTTTCTTGGTTAAAGCCACGATAGGAGCCACAATGGTAGAAAAATGTGGAATAAATTGCCTGTAATAATTGGCGAACCCCAAAAAGCGTTGGATAGCACGGAGTCCGGAGGGGCGTGGCCAATTTAAGACGGCAGAGAGTTTGTCTGGATCCATCTGTAGTCCCTGGCCAGAGACCAAATATCCTAGAAAAGGAAGAGATTGGCATTCAAACAGACATTTCTCAATTTTGGCATAGAGTTGGTTGTCACGAAGTCTCTGAAGAACCATACGGACATGCTGGCGGTGTTCTTCTAGATTGGCAGAAAAAATTAGGATATCGTCCAGATATACCACAACACAGGAGTATAACAGATCACGAAAAATTTCATTGACAAAGTCTTGGAAGACGGCAGGGGCATTGCACAGTCCAAAGGGCATGACCAGATACTCAAAGTGTCCATCTCTGGTGTTAAATGCCGTTTTCCACTCGTCCCCCTCTCTGATGCGGATGAGGTTATAGGCGCCTCTTAAGTCCAATTTAGTGAAGATGTGGGCACCTTGGAGGCGATCAAAGAGTTCAGAGATGAGGGGTAAGGGGTAGCGGTTCTTAACCGTGATTTTATTAAGACCGCGGTAGTCAATGCAAGGACGTAGGGAGCCATCTTTTTTGGACACAAAGAAAAATCCGGCTCCGGCAGGAGAGGAGGATTTACGGATAAAGCCCTTTTTTAGATTCTCCTGGACGTATTCGGACATGGCAAGAGTCTCTGGGGCAGAGAGAGGATAAATTCTGCCCCGGGGTGGAGTAGTACCCGGGAGGAGGTCGATAGGGCAATCATAAGGCCTGTGAGGAGGTAGAGTCTCAGCTTGTTTTTTGCAGAAAACATCCGCGAAGTCCATATAGGCCTTAGGGAGACCGGTTACTGGAGGAACCACAGAGTTACGGCAAGGGTTACTGGGAACCGGTTTTAGACAGTTCTTGGAACAAGAGGACCCCCAACTCTTGATCTCCCCAGTGGACCAATCCAGGGTTGGGGAATGAAGTTGAAGCCAGGGAAGTCCAAGGAGAATCTCCGAGGTGCAATTGGGGAGGACCAAAAGTTCAATCCTCTCATGATGAGACCCGATGCTCATAAGAAGGGGCTCCGTGCGGAAACGTATGGTACAGTCCAATCTTTCATTATTTACACAATTGATGTAGAGGGGTCTGGCGAGACTGGTCACTGGGATGTTGAACCTGTTGACGAGAGAGGCCAAAATAAAATTTCCTGCAGATCCAGAGTCCAAGAAGGCCACTGTAGAGAAGGAGAAGGCAGAGGCAGACATCCGCACAGGCACAGTAAGACGTGGAGAAGCAGAGTAGACATCAAGGACTGTCTCACCTTTGTGCGGAGTCAGCGTACGTCTTTCCAGGCGGGGAGGACGGATAGGACAATCCCTCAGGAAGTGTTCGGTACTAGCACAGTACAGGCAGAGGTTCTCCATACGGCGTCGTGTCCTCTCTTGAGGTGTCAGGCGAGACCGGTCGACCTGCATAGCCTCCACGGCGGGAGGCACAGGAACAGATTGCAGGGGACCAGAGGAGAGAGGAGCCGAGGAGACGAAATGCCTCGTGCGAACAGAGTCCATATCTTGGCGGAGTTCCTGACGCCTTTCAGAAAAACGCATGTCAATGCGAGTGGCTAGGTGAATAAGTTCATGTAGATTAGCAGGAATTTCTCGTGCGGCCAGAACATCTTTAATGTTGCTGGATAGGCCTTTTTTGAAGGTCGCGCAGAGGGCCTCATTATTCCAGGACAATTCTGAAGCAAGTGTACGGAATTGTACGGCATACTCGCCAACGGAAGAATTACCCTGGACCAGGTTCAACAGGGCAGTCTCAGCAGAAGAGGCTCGGGCAGGTTCCTCAAAGACACTTCGGATTTCCGAGAAGAAGGAGTGTACAGAGGCAGTGACGGGGTCATTGCGGTCCCAGAGCGGTGTGGCCCATGACAGGGCTTTTCCGGACAGAAGACTGACTACGAAAGCCACCTTAGACCTTTCAGTGGGAAACAGGTCCGACATCATCTCCAGATGCAGGGAACATTGGGAAAGAAAGCCACGGCAAAACTTAGAGTCCCCATCAAATTTATCCGGCAAGGATAAGCGTATCCCAGGAGCGGCCACTCGCTGCGGAGGAGGTGCAGGAGCTGGCGGAGGAGATGACTGCTGAAGCTGTGGTAGCAACTGTTGTAGCATAACGGTCAGTTGAGACAGCTGTTGGCCTTGTTGCGCTATCTGTTGTGACTGCTGGGCGACCACCGTGGTGAGGTCAGCGACAACTGGCAGAGGAACTTCAGCGGGATCCATGGCCGGATCTACTGTCACGATGCCGGCTGGCAGGTAGTGGACCCTCTGTGCCAGAGAGGGATTGGCGTGGACCGTGCTAGTGGACCGGTTCTAAGCCACTACTGGTTTTCACCAGAGCCCGCCGCAAAGCGGGATGGTCTTGCTGCGGCGGTAGTGACCAGGTCGTATCCACTAGCAACGGCTCACCTCTCTGGCTGCTGAAGATAGGCGCGGTACAAGGGAGTAGGCAGAAGCAAGGTCGGACGTAGCAGAAGGTCGGGGCAGGCAGCAAGGATCGTAGTCAGGGGCAACGGCAGAAGGTCTGGAAACACAGGCAAGGAACACACAAGGAACGCTTTCACTGGCACTAAGGCAACAAGATCCGGCAAGGGAGTGCAAGGGAAGTGAGGTAATATAGGGAAGTGCACAGGTGAAAACCCTAATTGGAACCACTGCGCCAATCAGCGGCGCAGTGGCCCTTTAAATCGCAGAGACCCGGCGCGCGCGCGCCCTAGGGAGCGGGGCCGCGCGCGCCGGGACAGAACAGACGGGGAGCGAGTCAGGTAGGGGAGCCGGGGTGCGCATCGCGAGCGGGCGCTACCCGCATCGCGAATCGCATCCCGGCTGGCAGCAGGATCGCAGCGCCCCGGGTCAGAGGACGTGACCGGAGCGCTGCAGCGGAGGGAGTGAAGCGAGCGCTCCGGGGAGGAGCGGGGACCCGGAGCGCTCGGCGTAACAAATATTCTCCCTTAGCTCTATGTTTAGTGTGTCCATGAAGAATCTCTTCTGGTCAACAGTATATTCGCTTTGTTGCAATAAACATTCTACCGCTTCTATGCCCTTATCATGCTCTATTGAGGTATAGAGGCTAACTACATCTTTTGTAACCAATAGTGTCTCTCTGGTGATGTTGGTAATTGTAGAAATGGTGATCAAAAAATCTGATTTGTCCAATATAAATGCTGGTGTTTTTTCTTTTTTTTTTTTACTAGTGGTGTCCGCTAACTGCATCAATTTTTCTTTCTTGTACATGTTCATCACCACGATAGCGCCCCCCTTTTTCCGTGGGCTATATTGTTATAGTGCGGTAAGCAGACAAGTCAATAAGAGCTTGTTTTTCTACAACAGACAAGTTGGTAAATACATGCATTTTACCTTTCTCCATATTCTTAATAATACCTTCAATTTTATCCTTCACTATAGTGCAATAAGTCTCAACCGGGAGATTGTAGTTGTTTTTAAGCCGCAAATTAAAGTCCACCAAATGAATGGAATCACTTCGGGGAATGGCCTCAGGGTAAGTCTCTACTGGACCATGTCCAGTGGATAAAAGGGCCCTTAATCTAATGTTTCTGAAAAACCTTTCTAGGTCCATATCAAGCTGAAAGGTGTCCATCTTCCCCACATGGCTAAATGACAGTCCCCTCTGTAGTACAACAGTCTTTATTGGGGATAGGGTTCTTGAGGATATATTCACTATTAGGAGGAGTCCTTAACTGTGATCTAGTGAGTAGAGGTGATGAAGGGCCGATATTGGCGGCCGATCTCCTTCCTGGCATCCGTGCCTTCGTCCTCGAAAGGGGGACGTCCATCTCTGCAGGTTCCCGAACGCTCGCTACCAGAGCTGGAGAATGAATAACCTCCTCTTGGAAAGATTGCGCCTCTCCTGGATGCTCCGTAAGATTCCCGCCATCTGTACACTCTGTACGCTAAGTAGTCTTCCATGTTGCGGAGGAACTTCTTCCTCTTCCACTGTTCTAATTTTTTGCGTATGGTACTGATCCTGTTGTCGAGCGCCTCTTTGAATGTGGTAAAATTCTCTGTGCGCAGGATGTCCTTCAGCTGTTGTTCCATAGTGGTAATTTCTTGCGTAATGGCTCTCTGCAGTCGTTCCACTGTTAACACTGTAATGTCCATGGAGCACTTGTTTAGTATATGTAAAAAATTCATACAGCACAACGGAACAACAGCTGAAGGACATCCTGCAAACAGAGAATTTTACACATTCAAAGAGGAGCTCGATAACAGCAACAGTACCTTACGCAGTGGACAGATAGCGGGAATCTTTCGCAGCATTTAGGAGAGGCACAATCTTTCCAAGAGGAGGCTAATCATCCTCCAGCTCCGGCAACGTTCAGGAACCCGCAGAGATGGATGTCCCCCTTTTCGAGGACGAAGATACAGACGCCAGGAAGGAGAGCCGGCCGCCATCATCGGCACTCCATCAGGACCTGTACTCATGGGATCACAGGAACGGACTCCTCACTAGTAGTGAATATATCCTCCAAAACTTTATCCCCAATAGAGACTGCTGTACTGCAGAGAGGACTGTCATTTAGCCCTGTGAGGAAGATGAACACCTTTTTGCTTGATATGGACCTGAAAAGGTTTTTCAGGAACATTAGATTAAGAGCCCATTTTTCCACTGGACATGATCCAGTAGAGATTGACCATGAGGCCATTCCCCGAAGTGATACCATTCATTTGGAGGACTTTAATTTGCAGCTTAAAAGTCACTACAATCGCAATTGCACTATTATGACGGATGAAATTGAAGGTATTATTAAGAATATAGAGAAAGGTGACATGCATGTATTTACCAACTTGTCTGTTGTAGAAAAACAAACTTTTATGGACCTGTCTGCTGACCACACTATAACAATAAAGCCCGCGGACAAAGGGAGCGCTATCAAGGTGATGGACACGATAATGTACAAAATTTTTTTTACCAGAAAACAGGGGTCACAGACAAGAAGTTAAGTGAATACCTACAGCATACTAGCCCAGTAATACACATTGTACCTAAGATACGCAAGAGGTTCCTAAATTTGCCGGGCCGCCCAATAGCGGCATCAGTGGATCGGTGTCATCGTCCCTCTCTATAGCCTTGTAGAAGACTTTAACACAACTAGTCAAAAAAAAAACTGCATTTTTATTGGACACATCAGATTTTTTTTAACACCATTTCTACAATTACCAACATCACCAGAGAGACACTATAGGTTACAAAAAGTGGAGTTAGCCTTTATACCTCAATAGAGCATGATAAGGGCATAGAAGCGGTATTTATTGCAACAAAGCGAATATACTGTTGACCAGACGAGATTCTTTATGAACACACTAAACTTACTAGAATTACTTTTTAATTGAGGATAGCTTCTAATCCAGCGCAGAGGATCTGAGATGGGGGTGAACGTGGCTCCCCCATATGCAAGTGCCTACATGTCCCTATTCGAAGAAAGGTTTGTCTATTGTAATGAGCTATTTATTAGAGACGCAAAAATGTGGTGACACTTTATAGATGACAACATATGCATATGGGAGGGGCCACGTTCGACCCTCGAAAATTTATTTTCACATATCAATGACATCTGGGATGAACTCAAATTCACAATGACGGTGGATGAGAAACAGGTTAATTTGTTGGACATGACTGTACTGAAGGATGATGAAGGGGCATACTACATTACAGCAGTGCACACCCACCAAGTATCAAAAAATCCATTCCCTTCTCACAAAAACAGAGAATTTAAAGAATAGTAACAGATCCAGAGAAGAGACAAGAGAGACTCGAGGAATTAAAACATAATTCAGAGCAAGGGGATACCCAGATTGAATTATAGATGCTATTCCAGAGGATAGAGAAAGGAGGGAGAAACGGAGTGAGAAGAGTTTACTATTTGAAGGACCTATCATCCATTAAGCTACACTGTGATATGTACCCACTGGTCTATCCTAAGCAAGGCATATCCAACAGTGAGTGAGTTACAACATCCCCCATTAGTATGTAATAAACAGTCACCTATCTTGAGGGATAAACTTATACGGGTGGATGTAGGATCAGCTAAAAAACCTAAACAAACTTTTTTGAGTACAAAAACATATGCTACATTTCCATGCCTGAACTGCACACAATGCAGCTACATCATTAGAGGCGATAAGATTAAACACCCACACTCTGGAAAAAAATTACCATACAAGGTTTCTTCACATGTCATTGTAAAAATGGAATTTACCTCATTAAATGTCCGTGTGGTCTCCTATACGTTTGGGAAACGTCCCAGTGTGTAGGGGACCGCATCAACAGGCACAAGTCTACCATCCGCTGTGGTAATTTGATGCTTCCAATTCCATTCCACTTTAAGGAGAATGATTGATTGATGAGGTACTCCCTCCAAGAAGAGGGGGAGACATTAAAAAGTTACTTCTCAAAAAGAAGGCATTTAGATACATAAATTAGGCACCCTGGAACCTCGGGCAATGAACTGGGACTATGAACTAGCACATCTGTTATAATCTATGGATAGATAAATGTTCAAACAAGACAACTCATTGTGATTTTTATCCGCAGAGACATATCTGAATGGATGGGATCTGAGAGCAGTGATCCGCTATGTTCAATCAGGCAAATCAAGTGTGTATACTCTTTTTGTTTGTTTTTGTTGTTATGTTGTCAAGGAAACAAATGATGAACCTATTGCGTACCTCTGACGCCTTTAAATTGCATCATTGTAAGACTCCAGCACATGCAGTTGAGAAAGGCTCGGTAGCCGGAACGCGTGCAGCGTCTGAAATATATGCTGTAATATATGCACAAATAACAAGTAAAAGCATTTCTTCAAAGAAATTATCGAGTGCCGGGATTCTTTTATCCACCCCACTAGACCTCCATGGTCCATTTAAAAGTCCCTTTAGACGCCGACCTAAAGGGTTAATAGTCAGCTGAGGTGAAAGAAATGTTGAAAACATTTTTAAAAAATGTGAATCACTCCACTTTTTATATTTTTATAATAAAATAATTTAAACAAAAATACACCTAAACATATTTAGTGTCACAACAGATCACGGTGCAAAAAATCCCCCACGTTATAGGAGTCAGAGGAAAATTTTAGGTATACTCTTTTTCTTACAAAAAGTTATAATTTTTATATATATAACCTATATAATAAAGTTAGTATGTCAATTGTACCATATTGTGAAAAAATTATGTGAAAAATACATTTTGTTAAAAAAAAAATTGGCATACAAATATTTTTTTTCTGGCTTTGTAATACATTATACTGTATGATAACATACACTGCATCAGTGAAACATACAACTTGTCTTACAAAAAATAAACCCTTATACAACTTTTTCAGTGGAAACATTTATTTTTATTTTTATTAAAGTTAAAGGGGTACTCCAGCCCTAAGACATCTTATCCGTTGGATAGGGGATAAGATGTCTGAACGTGGGGTTCCTGCCACTGGGGACCCCCACTGTCTCGCATGCAGCACCCACCTATGGGAGCTGCACGCAGCGCTGCAGCCTCTGAGTCTGCCAGGTTACGACTACGGGGCCACAGTATCGTCACGTCACGACTCCGCCCCCGTGTGACATCACGCCCCGCCAGTCCATAGACTCCCAGCATGCCTGGACATTCTTTGCCACCTTGGTTCACAAACACTGTCTTACTCACTACAGACTACAGACAAAAGCCTATTATGAAATAGAAAGAGAAAGGGAAGGAGTAGAGAGTAAGTTCCTCTCTACTATTTACAGATGTTATTTTTATAACTTTTTCTTCAGTACTGTCCTGTTGGGATATGATACACACCAAAAAGCAGAAAAAGAAAGTCATGTGAATATTCAATGTGTTACTGTAATGTTCCTAATTCTATCCACCAACGCACTATAAGTGGTTCTTTTTACCAACACAGCAAAACTTCTATTAAAGAGGTACTCCAGTGGAAAACAAATTTTTTTTTCAAATCAACTGGTGGCAGAAAGTTAAAAAGATCCTTCCAGAACTTTTCCGCTGCTGTATGCTCCAGAGGAAGTTTTATAGTTCTTTTCAGTCTGACCACAGTGCTCTCTGCTGACACCTCAGTCCATGTCAGGAACTGTCCAGAGCAGGATAGGTTTGCTATGGGGATTTGTTTGTACTCTGGACAGTTCCTGACATGGACAGAGGTGTCAGCAGAGAGCACTGTGGTCAGACAGAAAAGAACTCCAGAAAGAAATGCAACTTCCTCTGGAGCATTCAGCAGCAAAGTACTGGAGTACCCATTTAAACTGGCAATAACCATGATAGCTGTCAGCCTCAACCCTTGTTTGGCTGACAGCTATCTCTCCTGATCCCTCCATACATGGCCAAGCAAAGCATTCAACAAAACTTGATCATGCATGATTCTTCTAGCCCCAACATCCTCTTTCAGGGATGAGTCAGAAAGCCTCTATACCCATTTGATTGTTGCGGGTTGCTGCCACATGTTTAATGTGTATGGAGGACTTAAAAGAGTACTCTGGAATATAAAAAAAGGTTTTAAATAAACTGGTACCAGTAAGTTTCACAGATTTGTAAATTACTTCTATTGAAAAAATCTTCATCCTTCCAGTACTTATTAGCTGCTGTATGCTCCATAGGAAGTTGTGTAGTTCTTTCCTGTCTGACCACAGTGCTCTCTTGTCAGGGTCCGGACTAGCGGCTGATGAGGACACTGGAGGTGGATCCTCTGTGCCAGAGAAGCGATGACGCGGGTCGTACTGGGGAATTGGTTCTAAGCAGTTACTGGTGTTCACCAGAGCCCGTAGCAAAGCGAGATGGACTTGCTGCGGCGCTAACTACCAGGTCGTGTTCCCCAGTAGCGACTCGACCTCTCTGACAGCTGAGACTGGCGCGGTACACAAGGACTAGACAGAGGCAAGGTCAGTCGTAGCAGAAGGTCAGGGCAGGCAGCGAGGTACGTAGTCAGGGGCAACAGCAGAAGGTCTGGGTACACAGGCTAGGGAACACAGTATAACGCTTTCTCAGGGCACAAGGCAACAAGATCCGTCAGGGACAGGAAGGGGAAGTGGGTTAATATAGTGTGGGGAAGTGATTGAACAGATTGGGCCAGGAACCAATTAGCGGTGCGCTGGCCCTTTAAATCTTAGAAAGCAGTCACGCGCGCGCGCCTTAGGGAGCGGGGTCACGTGCACCGGGACAAGACAGACACCGGAGGAGGGTCACTAGAACGTGGCGCGATCCGCGAGCGGACCTGAGCCGCCACGCGGATCGCATCCCCGGCGGCACGAACACAGCAGCGCTCGCGGTCAGAGAAAGAGACCGGAGCGCTGCTGTTAACAGAACGCCGCGAGCGCTCTGGGGAAGCCGCGGGACCCGGAGCGCTCGGCGTTACATCTCTGCTGCCACCTCTGCCCTAAGCAGGAGAGGTTCGTTATGGGGCTTGCTCCTTTTCTGAACAGAGGAGTCAGCAGAGAGCACTGTGGTCAGACTGGAAAGAACTACACAACTTCCTCTGGAGCATACAGCAGCTGATTAGTACTGGAAGGATTAAGATTTTTTAAATAGAAGTAATTTACAAATCTGTTTAACTTTCTGGCACCAGTTGATTTGAAAACATTTTTTTCCCTCTGGATTTCCCCTTTAAGGGGTATGGAGTGCTGTTTTTCCAATAAAAATGAATGACACCCTGGCAAAAACTGAGATTGTGGACTTTCAGTGGTATCCATCGTTCAGCATTGCACAGTGGTAATTATATAAATGAAAAACACAAAACAGGTATGCACAGAGCCTTATAGCCTAGAGCCATACTGTATATCCCAGACAACAGTTGGAAAGAGGAAACAAACTAGAATAAAAAGTGAGAAAGTCTTTTCTGGAACAAATGAAGAAATACAAGTATCATATACTTAAATAAGATAAGAAACATGTCTGTAGAGACACTCAGCTGGGAAATATTGTGTAGTAATAGGGCTGTTATAGGGCATGTGGCTGTCATAGAAGGGGTCCATTGTTGAAGACTCCGCTCTGTTTGACACGGCAAAGCTCATCCCTTGCTCTAAAGGTTTCAGCATGACCATATCCTGAATAGTAACCCATAGAATTACATGGGCAATGCGTTATACTGCATTCTTCCTGCCATGAATCATGTAGACCCTGCCATCTGTTATCACCATGAGTTCTAGTAGCTGAAACCAAATGATGATATAAGTGTTAGGACATGCGACAAGTAAATATGAGTTGTCCTAAGGCAATCCCTTTAATCATCCAAATATAGCTACTAACCCAGGGCTCAAATCCTGCAGGAATGTGTGGGAACTGAGTTTCTGCACTTTTTACACAGCAGGAACACCATTCCCATTAGCAGAAGTCCTGAAAGACCAGCCCTTGAGTGAAAATCTTGGATGAGTTCCCTCACTTTTTTTTTCTTAGGACTTAACCCCTGTCCTAACCATATGCAAGATTTCTACTGACTAACAGTGAATAGAAACATTATCAAAGGCAGAGAACCAATGAAGTGCTAGCTCTTCTCACAGCTGTGGTAATACTGAGATAATTTCTTTTGTACAGAATTATTTATTTCTAAATCAGTTGTCTTGCCTCTTTTGCTGGTCTCCACATACACTTCTTACATATTCTCTGCAATAGAGGGGCAAAAGAGTGGTCTCTACTAAGGCTGTAGAGTCCACTCTATACGGGATCTGTTGATCTGGTGTTATTAAGGCTGGGATCACACCACATCTTGTTAGAATAACTGACAGTATAGAGGAGAAACGGCTGCATAATGTGAAGAAAGTCTGGACTTTTCTCAATTTTCTCAGTACATAGACATAGACTTAAAGGAGTACTCCACCCCTAGACATCTTATCCCAATTCAAAGGACAGGGCATAAGATGTCTGATCGTGGGGGTCCCGCCGCTGTGGACCCCCACGATCTCGGCTACCGCACCCCAGACATCTGGTGCACGGAGTGAACTTTGCTCCGTGCTGGATTACTGGTGATGTGGGGCGTGGCCGTGACATCACAAGCCTCCGGTGCAGCAGGGAGATCGCACGAGTCCCCAGCTGTGGAACCCCTGTGGTCAGACACCTTATCCCCTATCCTTGGGATAGTAGATAAGATAAAAAATCACACTGCACATGATTTTCATTAAAAAATTCTTCTTTTTAGTAATATAAACCATGCGGCTATTTCTTAGTAGTAATATAAACCATGCGGTTATTTCTTAGTAGTATTACAAAAATATTCACCCAAAGTGCTCACTGAATAGCGCAACAGTCCGTTTGGTCTCCGGTTTGTATTTCACCCTTTTCCGGGCATTCCAGAGTCCATGAGGTTCACCTTCCGCTCACGAAGGAGAAGCCGCAAATGAGCGGAAGGTGAACCTCATGGACTCTGGAATGCCCGGAAAAGGGTGAAATACAAACCGGAGACCAAACGGACTGTCGCGCTATTCAGTGAGCACTTTGGGTGAATATTTTTGTAATACTACTAAGAAATAACCGCATGATTTATATTACTACTAAGAAATAGCCGCATGGTTTATATTACTACTAAGAAATAGCCGCATGGTTTATATTACTACTAAGAAATAGCCGCATGGTTTATATTACTAAAAAGAAGAATTTTTTAATGAAAATCATGTGCAGTGTGATTTTTTCTCTATGTCTGAACACGGACTGAGCCTCCGTTCATTAAGTCGCATGATATACCCAATGTGCAGATATATGGTACTAACATTTATTACATAGTAGATAAGATGTCTAGGGGCGGAGTACTCTTTAAACATGTCAGCTCTATGCCAAATGGTGATCCTCGCAATAAATATCTGCTCCTTAGGAGCCCAGATAACTTTGTTCTTCTTTTAGTTCTTCACTAAACATATGTTGGGCAGCCATAACAGTAAAACCACAAGAGATTAAGTGATTAACATCTGAACAACAAAGGCAGAATTTTAAATGCTAGACAAATGGATCAGAGCATCTCCAAAAGGGAGATAGTATCTACAAAAAGTTGTCTAACAGAAGACAGCCAAAGAATCAGCGGGAGATTCATGTCTACTCTAAACTCATTGATGTGCGTGGGAAGCTAAAGCAGGTCCATCTAATCCAATCCCAAAGCTCATATGGCTATCACAGCTTTCTGTGTAAAGGACAGCATAGCCGCAGACAAGAATTTCTCACGAAGTAGACTCTACTGTAGAATTGGTGTATATAGTAAGAAAATGTTTTTTTCTGTACGTAGAGAACACAAAGCAGCGTGGACAAGAGGATCACAGTTATGGAGCCTACTTAATAGTGGAGTCTACATGATATACATTCTGTGTCTAGAGGCTTCTGGGATGTCAGTCCGTATCAATTATATATGTAAAAGTGTGTCCCTAGGACTCCTGACATATCATTTATTTACAATATGTAAATTCACAAAGCACCATAACAAATAAATATGGCTGAAACTGGTTAAAGTCAGGGTTATAGAGCTATAGCAGATGCAAATCATTGTATAACCCATTTCTTACTACAAGTCAAACGATACAAGTACCCCTGCAAGTACTGCAAAAAACCCAATGAAATGTTTTACAATGATTTCAAGGTTACAGTATGGCAGGTGATTTTGTACCTATGGAGTCAATTACAAATATACATGATGGAACTATCACAGTTATGGCTGCCGACCATGAACAATTTTCTCACTGAGCCTTTGCAGCTAAGGAGTGGGGGGTTAGGATCTTTTGCACTGTTGCCTCTAAAACAAGTAAAACCCTAGCAGTTACCTATAGAGCGGATATACTGGGCCACATAGCATTGAAGCAAATAGTATTAAAGGGTACTTTGCCGCAAACATCTTATCCCCTATCCAAAGGATAGGGGGTAAGATGTTAGATTGCGGGGATCCGGCAATTGGGGACCCCTGCAATCTCCATGCCGACAGCTTCCACATTCGTGACACCACACCACGCCCCCTCCATTCATTTCTATGGGAGGATGCGTGATGGCTACGTCATAGCCATCTCAACTCCACGCATAGAAGTGAATGGAGGGCACGTGGTGGCCGCATCGTCAGTCATCAGACACGGGGTGCCGCGCCAGAGATCGCAGGGCTCCCCAGAGGTGGGACCCCCGCTATCTAACATCTTATCCCTTATCCTTTAGAAAGGGGATAAGATGTTTGCAGTGGAGTACCCCTTTAAACAACATCCAGGTCTAGCACAGTGAAGTTTATTGTCAGCATCCTTGGTAGTCTAGGGCAGTCCAGGTGTTAATTCCAGCCTACCAGGTCATCTATGACAATAAAGGTGTCTGCACTAATGATCCAGGGCAGTGAAAAAGTTAACGTGCCTGCTGGCCTAGGGATAATCTCTAGGGGTCTAGGAACCTCATACTACCAAATAATTAAATACTTGTCTCCCTTGCAGTGGAATAGGGCTATTAATGCTTAAAGGCTTAAAACTATTTTTTTTTTTTTTTTTAAATCAACTGGTGCTAAACAGATTAGTAAAATACTTCTATTAAAAAATCTTATTTCTTCCAGTACTTATCAGCTGCTGTATACTACAGAGGAGGTTCTTTTCTTTTTGAATTTCCTTTCTGTCTGACCACAGTGCTCTCTGCTGACACCTCTGTCCATGTCAGGAACTGTCCAGTGTATGAGCAAATTCCCATAGCAAACCTATCCTGCTCTGGACAGTTCCTGACATGTCAGCAGAGAGCACTGTGGTCAAACAGAAATTCAAAAAGAAAAGAACTTCCTGTGGAGCATACAGCAGCTGATACGTACTGGGCAGATTAAGATTTTAAATAGAAGTAATTTACAAATCTGTTTAACTTTCTGGCACGAGTTGATTTAAAAAAAAAAAAAATTCCACTGGAGTACCCCTTTAAGCAGCTCCTGGCATTACCTTATAGAGGGGAGTACCGCTTACCTACCAGAACTGGAAAAACAGGGAGACATTTAGCTGTGGCAAGAGTCAGACATAGGCTGCATTCACATCTCGTTTTTACACTACGGGTGCCGGATTCGGCTGGGGGGGGGGGGGGGCAAACTGGGCTCTCCCGTACCTGAACTCCATTCACTTTAATGAGCTGACCAGAGTCAAACGGTGACTCCGGTCGGCTCTTTTTTGACCTGTATCCCGTTTTATGACCGGACCTCAAACCGTACCAAATCCAGTTTTGTGAACGGAACCTAAAACCGGACACGGAACCTAAAATTGGATACGGGTCAAAAATGAGCCAACCGGAGTCACCGTTTGACTCCGGTCGGCTCATTAAAGTGAATGGAGTTCAGCGCTGGTCCGTCTGGGGTACCGGAGAGCCCGGTTTGCCCCTCCCCCAGCCAGATCCGGCACCCGTAGTGTAAAACCGAGACGTGAATGCAGCCACAGACTGGTTTTCGGTCCACCCTCTCCTTGGAGAGTAGGCAATAAGCTTCGTGGGAATATGACAACCTCCTTAGGGGAGATTTATTAAAACCTGTCCATAGGAAAAGTTGCTGAGCTGCCCATAGCAACCAATAAGATTGCTTCTGAAAGAAGCGATCTGATTGGTTGCTATGGGCAACTCAGCAACTTTTCCTCTAGACAGGTTTTGATAAATCTCCCCCCTTGCTGCTATAAAAAATGTTGTATGTGCGTGAAAGCAATAGTAAAAAAAAATGCTAAATATACATAATGAGAAGGTACATAATGAGAAGGTATATGTATGTTTTTTTTTATTATAAATGCAAAAAAAAGTTGCAGTACTCATGTCAAGCGGCAATGTTTCAATTCTCCTTTAGAAGCATTTTAAGCAGCTTGAAAATGATTCTAATGGAGAATTAAAACATTGCCGCTGTGACATGAGTTATAGAAATAACCTTATTTCTTTCGATACCTAGAGTACTGCAACATTTTTTGTATCTATCATGAGTGGACCGTAATTGAGTCTGGGACGCTGCCACCTGTATTTCTGGTGACAGTATTGAGCTTATCAATACAGTGGTCATGATTTTCTATAGAAATGCACCAGAATTCTGGCATAATTTATGTTAAAGGGGTTATCCAGCTATTAAAACATATCTCCTATCCACAGGATACGTGAGAAGTGTCTAATCTCCATTATTGGGCTTGACTCCGCTGAGCACTCTGGCCCCCACCTTCCAAGATGTACCCGTTTTGGCAGTGTAGGCCCGCTTAGCCCATCACTGGCTGCAGTGGTGTCCTGCCTCAGCTGGTGATTGGCCATCGTTCTAGAGACTAGTATATCTGAAGATCATGTGGTGTCCCAGCAGTTAAACCCCCAGCGATCAGACACTTATCACTAAATTTTTCAATCTGTCTGAGGCAAAAACTAGGTTTTTACTCTCTAAGAATTGGACAGTTTTAGTAAATTCCCTCTGATAAGAATTTTCCTCTTGATTGTAAACCTCACTTCTCACAAAGTGAATTCAGTTCACATAGAGGTATCCACCATAAAATCAGACAACCTATTTGGTTTGTATATAGGGGAGATTTATTTAAAAAAAAAAAAAAAAAAAAACAGTGTAAAGGAAGAGTGGGGCAGTTGGCCATGGCAACCAATCAGATTGCTTCTTTCATTTTTTAGAGGCTTTTTCAAAAATGAAAGAAGCAATTTGATTGGTTGCTATGGGAAACTCCAGAGCCCTTTCTCAACACAGGTTTTCATCTCCCCCTACATCTTTTACATTGAAAATTTGGATTAAATAGTATCTGGCAGTTCTCCCGACATGTCTGATGTGGTAAAAACATGCATGTAATCCCCAGAAAATAACAATTTTAGAGTATCTTTTCCTACATCATTGCGTCATTTCCCTGTCAATTCTGGAAACGGGTGAATAATATGACAACTGGGAGTTACCATTGCCCATGTAAAAGGGATTTGTCCCTACACAGTCTGATACTATTCAGAGGTTTTTAGGGGAATAGCAGAGTAATGGCATAATGTCGAATTCTAAGGAGAGGTATGCATTTACTAAAGCAAAAGAAAGGATTTACTAAAACAGAGAATAGGAGTTGACAGGCCTTTTTTCCCATGCTATAGGATGGGTTCATACATTATTTTGGTCCATAGGACTTCCAAGAGGTTCAACTTCTGCTTTCACAACTACAAAACCAAGGATGCAATCTTGATCAAATCTAGGGAGACTGGCGGCCTGACATTCAAGGATGCACCCATCTCTATTTTTCAGGATCCATCACTCATCACTTTGTGCAAAAGAAAATTGCTAAATTTCCCTTTGGGGTTTTCTTCTCCTGCGCAGAAAAACAGGTCAACATATTTTCTCACTTACTAAAGTTTCCTTTTCAGATCTCCAAGAATTCTACATTTACAAAGACATCCAAGCTTAGGATATAACCAACTGGGACACTGTCTTTGACCGGACCTCCCTATCTGCGGTCTTAGACTCAAAAACAACAAAGTATATGGTCTCAGGCAGTGATTGGTTGGCAGGGGGCGGTGGGGGTGGGGGGCTAGAAAAGTATGTTGGGAATTCGGCTAGAAAAGTATGTTGTTCTTTTCTATTTAGTAGATAATCTGTCAAAGTGTTAGCTGAGAGAATGAAACATGTCCTTCTGGATTTGATATTTCTGGAAATCGTAAAGAATAGGGAGTGTAAAGATAATACATCCAAAATTAGCCACATTCTCTATGTAGCTCAGAAATCACCTTAGTCCTTCTCAGACTGGAAGTATATGAAACTCTCTTTTCTTAAGTTTAGTTGTCAATTCCTCAATTTAAAGGGGTAGTCCAGTGGTGAAAAACTTATCCCCTATCCTAAGGATAGGGGATAAGTTTGAGATCGCGGGGGGTCCGACCGCTGGGGCCCCCTGCGATCTCTCTGTATGGGGCCCCGGCTCTCCGCCGAGATAGCGGGTGTCGACCCCCGCACGAGGCGGCGGCCGACACGCCCCTTCAATACATCTCAATGGCAGAGCCGGAGATTGCCGAAGGCAGCGCTTCGGCTCTGCCATAGAGTTGTATTGAGGGGGCGTGTCGGCCGCCGCTTCGTGCGGAGGTCGACAGGCCCCCATCCCACGGGCTGTCGGAGCTCCGTACAGGAGATCGCGGGGGGCCCCAGGGGTCGGACCCCCCGCGATCTGCAACTTATCCCCTATCCTTAAGATAGGGGATAAGTTGTAAACCACTGAATCACCACTGGACTACTCCTTTAACAATTTGTTTTTTCCTATGTACTCCTGCCCAACAGCCATTATAGTGGTTAATGGCCGGATCTCTCCCCCTTTGCAATCTGTAATGGGGAAAAGACAAAGCTGTCCTTTTCCCCCACTGCTGCAATCTATACTTCAAGAACCTTCAGGCATTTGTGTGGAGGAAAGGGACCGTGGGGGATATTTATTAAAACCTGTCCAGAGGAAAAGTTGCTTAGTTGCCCATAGCAACCAATCAGATCGCTCCCTTGATTTTTGAAAAGGCCTCTGAAAAATGAAAGAAGCGATCTGATTGATTGCTATGGGCAACTCAGCAACTTTTCCTATGGACAGGTTTTGATAAATTCCCCCCCCCATGTCTTTGCTGTTTACACAACTTATCGGTTATGGTGTCTAATCCACCAACCACTCTACCAGAACTTCAATCTATCATATCTCAATGTCTTTTTTATTTTAAGGTGAACCCTAATAAATCTTATGCAATTGCATTCAATCTATCAAAACCTTAAAGGGGTATTCCAGGAAAAAACTTTTTTTTATATATCAACTGGCTCCAGAAAGTTAAACAGATTTGTAAATAACTTCCATTAAAAAATCTTAATCCTTTCAGTACTTATGAGCTTCTGAAGTTAAGGTTGTTCTTTTCTGTCCAAGTCCTCTCTGATGACACATGTCTCGGGAAACGCCCAGTTTGGAAGAGGTTTGCTATGGGGATTTGCTTCTAAACTGGGCGTTTCCCGAGACAGGTGTCATCAGAGAACACTTAGACAGGAAAGAACAACCTTAACTTCAGAAGCTCATAAGTACTGAAAGGATTAAGATTTTTTAATAGAAGTAATTTACAAATCTGTTTAACTTTCTGGAGCCAGTTGATATATATAAAAATGTTTTTTCCTGGAATACCCCTTTAAATTAAATCCCTTCCCAAATCCTTCCTAGTGAATTGAACTGCTCCTAGCATTACCTACATAGGAATTAGAGTTAGCCCACGTCTGACAGACCTTTTCTCCATAAATGTTATGCCCCTTCTCAGCTCTGTATGTGACCCATTATGGTTTGGCCATAAGAATGTGGTTAATTATTCCCAACATCAAGTATCTTCCCAAGTATAACCTATCCCCATCCAACGTATATTTTCCAAAGCTCTGTAAACAAACTTCTTATGCAATACATTTGGCAAAATAAGTGACCTTGTGTATCTCGACATATCTTGACTTGTGAAACACCATCCATGGGGCATTCATGTGCTGGATCCAGAAATATATTTTTATTAGAAAAAAATATCTTATAATTAGAAGAAAAACACATATCACTGATTCCTCTGCATTTCTGGGTTCTTAATCTTTTAACTCATGATGTAGCAGAGAAGGCATTATGTCTGATGACTATTGCTACCCTTTCTGTGTGGTCCCATTTGCTACCCATGATCCAAGTAAGAGATATAAAAGGCTTAGCGCTTAGCTTTCCAAAAAGTTATATTCTGGCAAAAGTTCAATCTTTTTAAATTTCACTAACTGAACTGATTGACGCTGATGGTTATTTATTGGATGACACAAGCTTTTTCAATACCCTGGGGAATCCAGTTTTCTTGTGAAAGGCTTTATGAAGACCACTCATATGTCTTTACTTAACCCCTTAAGGACTCAGCCCATTTTGGCCTTAAGGACTCAGACAATTTAATTTTTACTTTTTCATTTTTTCCTCCTCGCCTTCTAAAAATCATAACTTTTTTATATTTTCATCCACAGACTAGTATGAGGGCTTGTTTTTTGCGCGACCAGTTTTCCTTTGTAATGACATAACTCATTATATCATAAAATGTATGGCGCAACCAAAAAACACTATTTTTGTGGGGAAATTAAAACAAAAAACGCAATTTTGCTAATTTTGGAAGGTTTCGTTTTCACGCCGTACAATTTATGGTAAAAATGACATGTGTTCTTTATTCTGAGGGTCAATACGATTAAAATGATACCCATGATTACATACTTTTCTATTATTGTTGCGCTTTAAAAAAATCACAAACTTTTTAACCAAATTAGTACGTTTATAATCCCTTTATTTTGATGACCTCTTACTTTTTTATTTTTCCGTATAAGCGGCGGTATGGGGGATCATTTTTTGCGCCATGATCTGTAATTTTTTTTGATACCACATTTGCATATAAAAAACTTTTAATACATTTTTTATAATTTTTTTAAAATAAAATGTATTAAAAAAGTAGCAATTTTGTACTTTTTTTTTTTTTCCGATCACCCGTTCACCGTACGGGATCATTAACATTTTATTTTAATAGTTCGGACATTTACGCACGCGGCGATACAAAATATGTCTATAAAATTTATTTTTTACGCTTTTTGGGGGTAAAATAGGAAAAAACTGACGTTTTACTTTTTCATTGGGGGAGGGGATTTTTCACTTTTTTTTAACTTTTACTTTTACATTTTTTTACATTTTTTTTTACACTTGAATAGTCCCCATAGGGGACTATTCATAGCAATACCATGATTGCTAATACTGATCTGTTCTATGTATAGGACATAGAACAGATCAGTGTTTTCGGTGATCTTCTGCTCTGGTCTGCTCGATCTCAGACCAGAGCAGGAGACGCCGGGAGCCGGATGGAGGCAGGAGAGGGGACCTCATTCATTCAAATCGATCACTGCCGCAGATGCCGGTATCTGTATTGATCCCGGCACCTGAGGGGTTAATGGCGGACGCCCGCGAGATCGTGAGCGTCGGCCATTGCCGGCGGGTCCCTGGCTGCGTTAAGTACCACCGCACCAGGACGTACATTTACGTCCTGCGTCCTTAAGGGGTTAAACAGATGAGCTTTCACAGCCTCTTTCATGGTTCAGGAAACTAGTCTCCAGATCTTTTATTTCCCCTAACCCTAAACCACTTTCTGGATCTGAATGTGACATTGTAAAAAAAATCATACTTCATAAGATATCCAGAAGCCTTCAAAACCAGGAACATAGCTACAAGACAAACTTGGACACATGTGTGAGGTGGATGAAAGAAAAAGACATATCCCTACATACATTATATGGTAAGTTGCAAGTTGATATAAAAATGATGAAAGGCTATTTTTATAAAAATAAACAAATTTGCCGATCTACCATTTCTCCCTCTCTGACTCGGCACTCTTGTAAGGACCTCTCTTACTGCTGCCAGATAACTACTACCGAAAAACTGTCTCTCCACTGATCAGAAATATCACATTGGATAGCCAAATGGGTTCAAATATGCAGGTTATTAGAAATTCCCCACTGGGAATCATGTTCTAGAGCTTCTTAAAGCTTCTTAATGTGTGGCAACAATGAAAAACATTCAGACACTTTTACAAATTACACTCACTGTTATATTTCTTACCTCTCGAATTGTAGGTGCCACATTTGAATATCTTATGTGAGACTGTATGCACTTAACTGGTTGCTGTCTAAGGATTAGCTGGCTTGTCCCAAGATGGCAAACAGTGTATGGCACGGCCTCCTGACTTGAGCCTGCGCCATAACGGGTGGCCTCAGCTGATTCCTGTAGCTGACGCCGCTGTTAATAGCCGACATGCGACGATCGCCGTGGATGGCTATTAACCCTTTAGATCGTCACTGTCAAAGCTGACAGGGGCGTCTAAAGGGATCTTTAAACAGTCCCTGGTGGTCCAATGGGCTGGATTGCCCCCCTGAGAAGTGGAGTGATCCACTTCTCAGGTAACTGAAGGGCTTACACCTCCTCTTGTGCTGGTCTTGGCTCTGTAATTGATAGAGCCTGGCTGGACCAGGCTTTATCAATCGAGCGCAGAGCACAACGATCAATGTAGTTCTATGTAACTACATTGATCTGTATGAGATATCTAATGATTCCTTCTAAAAGTCCAATAAGAGGACTAATAAAGTGTAAAAAAAAAATTGTTATATAAAAGTTTGAAAAAAAACACATTAACCCTTTCCATTTTAAAGTTTAAATCACCCCCTTTTCCCAAATTCCATATAAAAATATGTAAACATAATAAAAATAAACATATGTGGTATCACCACATACACAAATGTCCAAACTATAAAAATATAATGTTAATTAAACCACACGGCCAATGACATATACATTAAAAAATACCAAAGTCCAAAATTTTATTTTTGGTCATTTTGTATACCTTAAAAAAAAATATATAAGCGATCAGAAAGTCTAATAAAAACAAAAATGGTACAGATATAAACTAAATATCATGGTTCAAAAAAAATGAGCCCTCACATATCCCCCTATACGGAAAAATAAAAAAGTTATAGAGGTCGGAAAAGGACAATGTTATGCATCCTAATTTTCATGCAAAAAGTTATACATTTTTAACAGAAGTAAAACAAAATCAAACCTATATAAGTTAGCTATCATTTTAATCATATGGAGCTACATAATAAAGATTGCGTGTTCTTTTTAGCATAAAGTGCACTGAGTAGAAAAGGAAGCTGCCCAAAAATTACAAAATGGCATTTAAAAAAAAAAAATTGGTCCCACAAATATTTTTTATTTGTTTTTTTCGTAGATTTTGTGGTGAAATGACTGATGTCGTTACAAGTAAAATTGGTAGTGCATAAAACAAGCCCTTATATGGGTCTGTAGGTGTTATGAATTTTAGAAGGTGAGGAGGAAAAAACAAAAGAGCAAATATGAGAAAACCCTTAAGGGGTTAAAATAATCACCTGCTATCCACCCACCCACTGCATCATAGCCAGAGACCATGTCACTGATACCATATTGTCTCTGGCTGCATGGAATGCTGGGAAAGGTCAGAGACCACAGTGTATTTAGAATACTTTGACTATAGCACTTCCAGGTGTGGGTCCTATGCATGAAAACAGGACAAAGCGCCACATGGAGGTAATAGAAGCTTATTACACAGTATTATGTGGTGGCAAATGCAGGGTATATGTAGATGCAGGGCAGATGTTATGGCCCAAGGGGCAGATGGTATTAACCCCTTTTTGTCATGATGCCAGGGCTTGGATTAGCCTTAACCACACGAAAGTAATAACGCTGATCATGGGTTAGGCAGTGGCAATGAAGACACCAAAGCCAGGGGATGGACGGTCGATGCCTGTTGGGCCCGGCCAAACCTCGGCAACAGTTGGAGTAGGCCGAGGCACTTTAGTTGGTGCCTGCTGATTAGGCCAAAACCTTCTTGCCTTTAGGAGTAGGCCCGGGCACACCCTCAGATGACTTGGGCAGGTATTTTGGAGCCATGGCAGGCGTTTCAGGCAGGTAGACTTCCTCCTCTCGAACGGTGCCTTTAGCTTTTGTTGACAGCAACCCAAAGGGATCTGCATCCCAGTAGTCTGATGGGAAGTAGGCAAATAACATTTGGGTAGTATTCTTTGGGTGAGTCACCGCTGCCGCCCAATCTCCTCTCATGCTCTTCACAGGCAGGGCCGAACTGGGCGTGAAAACCAGCCCTGGAAAAAATTACATACCAGCCCCATAGTGTTGTGTCATTATACCAGTGCGTCGTTTTCTTGTTCATAAAAGGTAAAATCATGCATTTTAAAGCATATTAGAAGAGTGCCATATTTATAGATAAGACATATATAAAGAGCAAAAATAGTATAGTTTCCCCACATTAGGTGCAGTATATTTCCCCCACATTAGGTGCAGTATAGTTCCCCCACAATAGGTGCAGTTTAGTTCCCCACATTAGGTGCAGTATAGTTTCCCACATTAGGTGCAGTATAGTTACCCACATTAGGTGCAGTATAGTTCCCCACATTAGGTGCAGTATAGTTCCCGACATTAGGTGTAGCATAGTTCCCCCACACTAGGTGCAGCATAGTTCCCCCACAATAGGTGCAGTATAGTTCCCCACATTAGGTGCAGTATAGTCCCTCACATTAGGTGCAGTATAGTTCCCCACATTAGGTGCAGTATAGTTCCCCCACATTAGGTGCAGTATAGCTCCCCACATTAGGTACAGTACAGTTCCCCACATTAGGTGCAGTATAGCTCCCCACATTAGGTGCAGTCACTGAAGACAAGCAGGGCTCTGTACACTGAGGACAAGCAGGGCTCTGTACCTGAGGACAAGCAGGGATCTGTACACTGAGGAAAAGCAGGGCTCTGTACACTGAGGACAAGCAGAGCTCTGTACACTGAGGACAAGTGGGGCTCTGTACACGGAGGACAAGCAGGGCTCCGTACACTGACAACAAGCAGGGTTCTGTACCTGAGGACAAGCAGGGCTCTGTACACAGAGGACAAGCGGGGCTCTGTACACTGACAACAAGCAGGGCTCTTTACATGGAGGACAAGCAGGGATCTGTACCGGAGGACAAGCAGGGTATGTACGCAGGGACGGATCCAGAGTCTAGTCTCGGGAGGGGCACTATTAGAGAATTTTGTGTTGGCGGACAGAAAATAAGGTGTTGCTTAACCCCTTAAGGACTTAGCCCATTTTGGCCTTAAGGACTCATTTTTTCCTCCTCGCCTTCTAAAAATCATAACTCTTTTATATTTTCATCCACAGACTAGTATGAGGGCTTGTTTTTTGCGGGACCAGTTGTCCTTTGTAATGACATAACTCATTATATCATAAAATGTATGGCGCAACCAAAAAACACTATTTTTGTGGGGAAATTAAAACGAAAAACGCAATTTTGCTAATTTTGGAAGGTTTCGTTTTCACGCCGTACAATTTATGGTAAAAATGACATGTGTTCTTTATTCTGAGGGTCAATATGATTAAAATGATAGCCATTATTACATACTTTTCTATTATTGTTGCGCTTAAAAAAAATCACAAACTTTTTAACCAAATTAGTACGTTTATAATCCCTTTATTTTGATGACCTCTAACTTTTTTATTTTTCCGTATAAGCGGCGGTATGAGGGCTCATTTTTTGCGCCATGATCTGTAATTTTTTTTGATACCACATTTGCATATAAAAAACTTTTAAGAAATTTTTTATAATTTCTTTTTTAATAAAATGTATTAAAAAAGTAGCAATTTTGGATTTTTTTTTTCGTTCACGCCGTTCACCGTACGGGATCATTAACATGTTATTTTAATAGTTCGGACATTTACGCACGCGGCGATACCAAATATGTGTATAAAATATATTTTTTACGCTTTTTGGGGGTAAAATAGGAAAAAACGGACGTTTTACTTTTTTATTGGGGGAGGGGATTTTTCACTTTTTTTTTACTTTTACTTTTACATTTTTTTAAAAAATTTTTTACACTTGAATAGTCCCCATAGGGGACTATTCATAGCAATACCATGATTGCTAATACTGATCTGTTCTATGTATAGGACATAGAACAGATCAGTGTTATCGGCGATCTTCTGCTCTGGTCTGCTCGATCTCAGACCAGAGCAGAAGACACCGTGAGCCGGACGGAGGAAGGTGAGGGGCTCTCCGTGCGGCTTTCTGAATGATCGGATCCCCGCAGCAGCGCTGCGGGCGATCCGATCATTCATTCAAATCGCGCACTGCCGCAGATGCCGGGATCTGTATTGATCCCGGCACCTGAGGGGTTAATGGCGGACGCCCGCGAGATCGTGGGCGTCGCCCATTGCCGGCGGGTCCCTGGCTGCGATCAGCAGCCGGGATCAGCTGCGCATGACACAGGCATCACTCCGTTGCCCGCGGTTATGCACAGGACGTAAATGTACGTCCTGGTGCGTTAAGTACCACCGCACCAGGACGTACATTTACGTACTGCGTCCTTAAGGGGTTAATGAACTTACAATATTTTTAAATGTATATAGTATAATAATCAAATATACCAATTACCACAGAATGGGAAAGCGCTAAAGAAGTTTTTACCATTTAAAACTACAGCTCCCAGTATGACCTAAGTAGTGGTGAGGGGATGCTGAGAGTTTTTGTTTCACCCATCATTACTGCAAAACTTACAAGCGATGGAACAGTCAGGACACTACACAATGACATCAGCGACTACAGGTGACGTTTTCTCTATAGTCTTTCCTTATATGATTCAGATGTACATACCACCGGGTCCAGCTAAATGTTCTCAATGCAGAACGTGACGCCCAGATGGCTCCTCACTATGTCAGCGCATTCTGATCCTCTATATGAAAACAAGTATTATTATAAACCTCCCAAACACTGTATAATTTGAATATAATACTGGCACACACCCTCTGAATATAATTCTGGCACACTGTACCCTCCGAATATAATTCTGACGCACTGTACCTGAATATATTACTGCCACACACTGTACCCACTGATTATAACACTGCCACACAGTGTGTGACAGAATATAATACTGCCACACACTGTACCCCTGAATATAATACTGCCTCACACTGTACCCCTGAATATAGTACTGCCACACACTGTACCCACTGAATATAATACTGCCACACACTGTACCCCTGAATATAATACTGCCACACACTGTACCCCTGAATATAATACTGCCACACACTGTACCCACTGTATATAATACTGCCACACACTGTACCCCTGAATATAATACTGCCTCACACTGTACCCACTGAATATCATACTGCCACACACTGTAACCTCTGAATATATTACTACAACACACTGTACCCCCTGAATGTAATACTGCCTCACACTGTACCCCTGAATATAATACTGCCTCACACTGTACCCCCTGAATATAATACTGCCACACACTGTAACCTCTGAATATATTACTACAACACACTGTACCCCCTGAATATAATACTGCCACACACTGCACCCCCTGATTATAATACTGCCTTACACTGTACCCCCTGAATATAATACTGCCACACACTGTAACCTCTGAATATTTTACTACAACACACTGTACGCTCTAAATATCCCTCTGAATACAATACCGTGATGTATTGTGGCTAATGAAAACCATACTACCCCAGAAATTCCTTATACTCTCTGCCCTCATATATAGTAATAATGCCCCATCCTGTGCCCCCACATATAACTATGACCCACCCTGTTCTCCCTCATAATAATAATGCCCTCTGTCCTGTGCCCCTAGCATATAATGCCCCCCCTGTGCCCCTCACATATAATGCCGATGTAATGTCCCCCTCAAGTATAATGCCTCTGTAATGTTCCCCTCACATATAATGCCCCTGTAATGTTCCCCTCACATATAATGCCCCCCGTCCTTCTCCCTCAGGGGGCATTATAAGCAAGGGGCACATGACAGGGGGGTTCCTCACGTATAATGACCCCCTGTCATGTGCCACTCACTTATAATGCCCCGTCTTGTGCCCCTTACTTATAATGCCCGCTGTCCTGCACCCTCAGGGGGCATTTTAAGTAAGGGGCACAAGACAGAGGGCATTATAAGTGAGTGGCACATGACAGGGGGGCATTAAATGAGTATGCTTTACAGTGTCCTCTTCTCACCCCTATAACCCTTTTATTTTTCCACATACAGGACTATATGAGGGCTTATTTTATGTGCTGTGATCTGAAGTTTTTGTCAGGACCATTTTTATTTATATATATTTTTTTTTATTGAAGTGACCAAAAATACGCACTTCTGGACTTTGATATTTTTTCATGCTTTCGCCTTCCAGTGTGCAACTTAATTATTATATTTTATTAGTTCAGACATTTGTGCATGTGACGCTACCACATATGTTTAGGGTTTATGTATAGGGTTTTCCTTACATTATTTCATTTAAAAAAAATGGGAACAAAGGGTGATTCAAACTTTTATTAGGCAAGGGGTAAATCACATTTATTACTTTTTTTTATTTCTTTTTTTATTTCTTTTTACACTTTTTTGGTCCCCATGTATAGGCTGGTATAGGCCAGTGAGAAAAGGGACATAATACTGCGGGACTATATGCAGCTGTGCTGTACCCACTGCCCTGGCTACTATATATATATGTATATGTTTCTGTGCATAAATATAGCTGCCAGGGCAGTGGGTACAGCACAGGGAAGCTGATGTATATAGCCCAACAGTATTATGTCCCTATATACAAATGTCTGTGCTGTGTGTCCTCTGAACTGGCTAACACATACTACATATATTATATACGTAATATGGGCCAGGCATGGCAGAGAACACAGCACAGTCATTGGCATACAGTGACATAACACTGCGGGGCTATATACATCCCTGTGCTATACCCACTGCCCTGGCTACCATATATAATATATATATATAGCTGCCAGGGCAGTGGGTACAGCACAGATAAGCTGATGTATATAGTCCTGCAGTATTATGTCCATATATACGTGCTGTGTGTCCACTGAACTGGCTAGCCCATACTACATATATTATATATGTAATATGGGCCAGGCAGGGCAGAGAACACAGCACAGACATTGGTATATAATGACATAACACTGAGGGGCCATATACATTAATTGTAGCCTTGACTACTATATACATGCATATATTTATAGCAGCCAGGGCAGTGGTAAAGCACAGCTGATGTATATAGCCCCACAGTGTTATGTCAGTGTTTCCCAACTAGGGTGCCTCCAGCTGTTGCAAAACTCTGGTTGGCTGTCTGGGCATGCTGGTAGTTGTAGTTTTGCAACAGCTGGAGGCACCCTGTTTGAGAAACACATCACTGTATATCAATGACTGGCCCATACTGCATATAGTATAGGACAGAGGGCACAGCAGTCACTGGTATACAGGTAGTGACTGACATGCCCGGCCACTGGGACTTCACTACAGAGCTCCTCAACTCTGATGGCCGCCCTGCAGATCGGAGACTGTCAGACTGGACGGAGCTCCGCTGGTATGGAGTGAGGATACAGGCCTCAGAGGCTGTACAGCTGGCAGGCAGTCTCTCTTCTCTTCAGCTCTGCGGTGAGCAGACGGGGGAGGGGTCGGACAAGCAGGGACCAAGCTGCAGCATCCATCAGCTCCCTCTCTTAAAGGGGCAGCAGGAGCTGGAGCAGCGTGTGAAAGGTGAGAGGACAGTGGGGCCGGGGACAGCTCCCGCTCACGTGACCTCACATCTGAACGTAGCAGCGCGCCACGCCGGAGTTCAAAGCGCCTCTCCCAGGCAGCCACACTGACAACCCAGGGCCGTAAGTAAGAAGCAGGGCCGGCCTGGGACAGTGCATGGCCGGCCCTCTTCTTCTGTTAAGATATGTATCGTGGGTGCCGGGTGGCCTATGCGGGCCGCCTGTGCAGGCCACTGGGCCTGTTTTCATATAGGGGCCGGGTGCCCGTACGTTAATCCCTGCAAAGCGGGCCCCAGGGCCGGCGGCCCACCGGGAAAATTCCCCGGTATCCCGCTAGGCCAGTCCGGGCCTGTTCACAGGCATGTACTCTACAATCTTCCCGCTCTCCAGAGAATGCATAGCTGGGGGGAGATAGTCTCTTAGTACTGCCCTCCTATGGTGCCCCCGTGTTGGCAGTCCATAAGGGTGCCAAACCCCCTCACCTTGTCAAACTTGATTACAGTTGCATGACGGCGCTCCAGGGGTGGCTCACCCTCTCGGGGGTACTCTAACTTTCGGATATACAGGACCTCCAACTTCTTGGTATCTTGCTGATGCTCCTGTCGCACCTTGTATGGCAGCTGCCACGGCTCATATCTCTCCATCCTCTGGGCCCTCAGTTCCTCCACAATTGCAGCCACCTCAGTGTCTCTTGGCCCTTTCGGACTGGACTGGAGGAACTGAGGGATGGGACTTCCTTGGCAAGGGAAGAAGATGCTTCTTCACGTACCAGATCAAATTAGGCTCATTGCCAAATAACCATCTGGGTAGGGGTGGTGACTGCGGACGTGCAGACTTCTGGGACTGGGGGGCTTGCTCTGGACTAGGGGTGGAAGGAGGGGTAGAAAAAGTGGCCTCAGCCGGGGTACTCACTTCCGATTCCTCTGTCGGTATTTAGGCCCAGGACCCCCAGGTTCAGTGGTGAGGGGACAGCCTCATGGTGATGATGCATTTGATGACTTGGAAGTTCCCCCTTCCATGGTTGCTGGCCAGTCGTCATCCTCTAGTAGTGGGATCAGGTGACAGGCCTCATTGGCCCCGAGGGACAACCGCTGCAACCAGTCAGCGAGGTCTTGGTAAAGTTGCGCTGTGTCCGCGGCAACTTGCTGGTCCTCCAGCGCCATATTTTTACTCTCCCCCGTACATTTGCCTGCTCTGTCATCTTGCTGCTCTCTGAGACTTCCGGCAAACTAAGGAGCTATGACCGTGTGGTCTCTTTTATAACGGGCTTCAGTAAAATGGCCACCGGCTGGAAGGACGTCATCAGTACAGTGCCGACTTCGGGTCCCCTGGCAACAAGAGGCGGATCTTAATAGTTCCATTTCGGCATGGATACAGCTACATGACTTCCACGCCCAGGGGTGGGACGTTGACCAGCGCGGGACATTTTTGCGCGCTTCTCCTGCGCCATCTTAACCCTTTCAGGTACCGGCACAGTGGAACAGTGGAACATGGTTTCAGTTCTAATTTTGCACATTGTGGGTATAACTTTCACAGATTTCCAAAAAACAGGCAGCAAAGTTCTCTTCACCTCCCCTTCTATTGCACAAGCGCCAAGATGAAAGCATATTACAATCACAACAGTCCCATACACTTTTCTGCCACAACGGCATGCGACTATTACAGACAGTCTTGGACACAATTCAGACTAGGGGGGAGGACTTGTGGCTTGTGGTAAATGGCGCACACCCATATCCTTTTCGTAGGATGCCAAAAAGTTGTGGTGTCATGGTGCAAATGCAGGGTAGATGCAGGGCAGATGTTATGGCCCAAGGGGCAGATGGTATTAGCCCCTTCTTGTCATGACACCAGGGGATGATTTAGCCTTAACTACCGGAAGGTAATACCGCTGATCCTGGGTTAGGCAAGGGCAATGAAGACACCAACGCCAGATTAAGGATAACGGCAGCTTCACTGAAGCAAGACAGGCGATATAGTCTTTGCAGTACAGCCAAAAATCCCTGGGAGGTGACCAGTGACACAGGAGAACCTTGCAGGCTTGCTGAGACTTGCAGTAGTTAGGCTGACTTTAGTGCAGGCCACAATGACTACAGATGGACTTGACTTGACAGCGATGGTGACTGACAACAAGAGGACTTGACTTACTGATGACCGACTTGTGGCTGCAGGACTTTAGGCTTGAGGCCTCCAATGCTCTGGACCTCAGCATACAGCAGAAGAGAGAGATTGCAGCCCCTCCCCTTGTTATATAGGTGGGCTGTACAAGGAGCCAATAGGTCACTTGGGAAGGTCACCTGGTCACTGGAGCCTCTGGGTAACAATCATGTGGTAAAAACATTAAAGCAACAGTACATTAAGGCAAACCTATATACTGTAACATAATGGGGGTATGCTGCAGGGGAGCCCTGGGGACATGCAGGAACTCTCCCTGACAGGACAGGAAAGCAGTGCAGGGCCACATCATCCCATACTGGGAGATCACAATTATAACTTGCTATCATGGGCTCAAAGGCTGAAGAAAAATATCCTGGAATACCCCTTTAACACAATGGTATTTTGTTTTGTTATGTTAAAGGCTTCCTGGAATACTTTAAGGGCCATTCCAGGAAACAAGTTCATTATTGTAACACTACGAATACCTTACAATGTTACACAGAGGCCTAGCACAACTTTTATAATTCCAATAAGCTGCATCTCAGATCTTAAGTCCAACTCAAAACCTCAACCTCCTCCACTTCATTCTACATTAAATATCTAGAATCCTGGGAACCTAAAATGAACCACGGCCGACAGACACTCTCTCCTTGTAATGTCATTTCACATAGGCGTTTACCAATTAGTGCCACGAGGAGCGAATACATCTACTGCATGCTATATATTTCACAAGCCACTTACAGCCATCCTCGGATAGACAAGAAGATATGAGCACAACTTGTGAGCGATAAAACCCCTTCTCAAAACTCGTATTGGTTTCTCTTACCTCCCCCACAGCAGAACTTTTCCTCCTGCAAGCTTTCGGTTTCTTTCCCTTTGCTTTCTGTGTTTTCAGGAACCGTTGATTCGATACCTTATATGTTCAGTCCAAGTCCATAAACATCCAGCAAGAGATAAGAAACAGGACCCTCATGGATAAAGTAAAAAAAAAAGAAAGGTCAAAAGACAATTTTCGTGTCCCTCTGAGTGTTAAAATCTTTCTCCCTTCTGCGACGTGTTTTGCCTTGTTTTCACTTCCTGATTTAGTACAGTATATTGGCAGGCAGCCTGTCTTTTTTTCTCGCTTTGGCCCTGCCCTAAAAGTTGCACAAATTTCCTCTGTGTGTCAGTTTACTTGGAAATGTCTCTTATTCCATTTTGTTGCTCTCTGTTATTACTACTCTTATAACTATTCCATTGTTGTTGGTCGCAAGACGGGTGACGTTTCATAGTGCTTTGTGTGTACCAATCTGCCCTGGGACTTGGTGTATGAACATGGACTATGTAAAGCTTGTATATACAAGAACCTAGCCTCTGTTCTGGAAGAAAAGGGAGAGCATTGATATTGCTGTGAAGTCTACCCGCTATATAAGATGAATGTATCTGTGAGTGATAACATAATCAATGCACAGTTAAAGGGATACTGACAGGCGTTGACTCGCACTAAACCCAATACACTAAATAATAAATATATAAGCTCTAATATTTTGCAATAATGTCACCCTTGTGTCATCATGACACTATTAAGGTTTTGCATGCAATCCTGTATATCACAGGGAAACTCAAACAATCAAATATTATACATTTCAAATACTGAGTTCAGACACCTGATATGAGATTAAAAAACATATTTTTATTGAAACAATTATTTTAAAAGACATATGTTTTGCAATTGGAGAAGTGCTGCAATGGTCAACCAGTACAAAAAATGGGGCCTTTTAATGCGGTTTGCTATATCATAGTAACCCCGGACTATCCAATGCAATTGTTATGTGTAAGTGTAAAACTTGCCAAAGTGACTGTCTGTAAAAAATTACATGAATAAGAATTGCACTAAAGCACTCTATAGCACATTGTGCAAAGGGCAAAGTATAAATAATGTAAAGAACATGTGCCATCAAAGAAGTATATCCTCATAAATCACTATTTTTCTCAGAACAAGTTCTATGGCACATATTGCATTCAAATATCACATAAAGTGCTTCTAAATAATGTGCACCAATATATGGTAAATGTGAATGTAAACAGAAAGATGTCATACAACAAAGGAACATGAAGTCGCACTCACCCGGACAAATCTTCAGCGTGATGAAAGCTTTATTCCACAAGAAATGCTGCAGATACAGAAAAATTTGAATCCATGGCGGGGAGCGAGTGCCGGTGAGACTCTCAGATGCGGGGCATACCACTGATAGGCCTATCATTGGTATGCCCTGCGTCTGAGAGTCTCACCGGCCCTCGCTCCCCTCCATGGATAAAAATTTTTCTGTATCTGCAGCATTTCTTGTGGAATAAAGCTTTCATCACGCTGAAGATTTGTCTGGGTGAGTGCGACTTCATGTTCCTTTGTTGTATAACATCTTTCTGAAGGTCTTTATACTTGGAAGTCAGCACCCTAGGATACAGCTAGCTGCTAATTTATACCTGTAGCCAGCAATAGTCATTAGGAGCCATCCTACGGGATTTTACGTGTTTGTAGAGTTGTGCCTGGTTAATTTCTTTACCGTTTATGTTGAATGTAAACAGAACACATGCATGGAGAGCACAGATAGTAATACAAGGCTAATAAGTCTTACCAATGTGGGATAGCAACCGGAGCCCCAACCACTATGATCGTTTCGGTTTCGGTTTTCTCAAGAGATACTACATTACTAGTGACTCACCGGGTTTATATAGTATGTTTAATTGTTTAGATTACTTACAGTGGTGTGTTTCCCTTTCAGCGTTTCTATACCCTCACCTTAAGACCCTTCGGATCACATCCATATTTTTTAATCTCATATCAGGTGTTGTCTGAACGCCGTGTTTGAAATGTATAAACCCAATACACATATAGTGCAGGTGAACGGGATTACAACGAGCTATTCCTTTCCTGAATCCAAATGTATTAGTCTCCATTACTAATAGAACTGGAGGCAGGATCCGGTGTGAGGGATTTTTATGCGCCCCGGACAATTTTGCATCCGCTCCTGCCCTCTCTCTCCAGAGATTTCCACAAACAAATCTCTTATACCAGCATACCCAGCATAACCCTGTGTATTGGGTTTAGTTCAGGTGATCCAGCTGTCAGTTTCCCTTTAAAGTCCTTTAACACAGCATCTGATGATTTAGAAAGTCTGATAATCTCACTCTAGCCTCCAGCATAAAAATTCAGTCTAACAGGGAATAGCCAAATTTAATTGGAATAAAAAAATTGTAAACAGACCTGTCAATTACAGATCCATACTTCGAATAGCCAAAATGGTTGGAGACACATAGGCACACATCACTAAAGGACCACCCCTCACCCCCACACCCCAACACGCAAACACTTTTTGTTTTCCTTGTGTTCCTTTTATTTAGGATAATTTTAATGGTTTTATGGCTTACCATGCTCCCCGCACAATTTTGAGGTGTCTGTTGTTATGGTATTGTGGTGCGGTTAGGGTGGTGTGTATTGTAGACTGCAGGGTGATGTGACTGAGGTGAAAGTTTACCTACCACACTCCAAGGTAAAGCTGTTGCCGATGCCAAGTGCCGGGTAAAGAACAAATCTAATGCCAGGTTAAGCTAATCACTTAAACAATTGCAGGAAGATAATACAGACAGTTCAGTTCAATATTTGTGTAATTGTAGGGTTGATTAAGTAAGAAACTGCAGTTGCATTAATAGGCTTTCTGGGACTTGTAATATTAACTGACTCTGATGTAATTTAGACTGGAATAGACAGGACTTTAACAGACTAGACTTGACTTGAATAGTCTTGACTTGACTGCCTTCACAGTAGGGAATCCAATTTTAGTGCTTACTACCAGGATGGACTTTAATGGACAGGTAAGGATCTTCACACCTCTATCCATGATTGATATGGGGCCCGTCAGATTCTTCAATTGTCCCCATAGCTCACTTAAACTGGACTGATGACCTGGTCGCGGGATTTGTGAGAACAGTGTAGTCATTCTTAAATTGATGATTCGCAACTGGCTCTAGGGCCTGTCCCCATCAGCTAAGGGGCAGGTCACACAGCAGAGGTCTTGCCTCTACCTTCACTAACTCTGGATTTTCAACTGACTGCTTCCTGGACTCAACTCCTCCACGTTTGGTGAGACTCGGGTGGAGACAGGGCAGTAGGCCCTGATTGGCTGAACTGCTCATGTGGTTTCTTACTCATCCTCCCACAGGAACAACATTAACTTTTTATAATGACATGAAAAATGTAATTACATTAGACAAGGAGAAACACAACAAAGACAGGTTTTAAAATACAATACATTCAAACCTTGAGCTGGGGTGGCAGAAGTGGACACCATATAGTGACATCCACCTGGCAGGACAGGTAGACAAGGATGTTTCGCTGTGGGACACCAAAATATGTTCCACACCTCTTAGGTGGGATGTGTGGTTGTATTTACTTTTCTGGAGTCTCTTTACAGGACTCTGTATCCAGGTAGAATTTGTTAGGTGTGCAGCTGATGTTGCAAAGTCAGGATCTTCGTGTTTAAAGCTCGTGAAGAGCCAAAAACATCCCCTGCCATAAAAGAGCTATTGAGCCTGATGAAGTGGGAGGAGAGGAGTCGGGGCAAGGACAGCCTTTGGGGCTATCTGCTGGAAGTGGAGCAGAGTGTTGAACTCCAGGGCTAGCAGAGGGTGGAAGATCCGAAGAAGCCTGCATTTGGAAAAGGAGCCAGGTCATTCCCATCATTGTGACAAGCCGCCAGGGCAGTCCTATTTGGGAGATGACACGGTCCAGGAAAAGCATAAATGGATTGTCTTCCCACTGGAAAAGGAGGAGTTGGTGCTCCAGGAGAAAGCTCATTCTCAGGAAAGCAAAAAAAAGATCATGGCGCATCATCTCACTGGGCAAAAGAGCAGCAAGGAGCCATGCAGATCAAAGATAAGGGCAACGATGGGTAAAAGCCATAGTCATCCTTTTTACACTATTTGTCAAGCTGGTTTACATGGTAAGGCTGCTTTCACACTATAAAGTTCCTCCATTTTAAAGACCTGTTATAATGTCCTGTTAGGAAAACCCTTAAAAACAGCTGTTAAAAGGCCGTTACAAAATCCCATATGGCCATTACAAAATCCCATTAAAGTCTATGGGATTTTTGACACCCTGGATGAAGCCTTGAGCGAAACGTTGGGTGGTGGAGCCCACACGCTTACTCTTTCCCACTGTGGTAATGATACTGTGTTTTTTTGTCAGTGTAATTTTATTTACATTTGTGGTCCTTTTTTTGGACATCTGTGATTTCCACATCTTTTGCACAGTGTCACTTTACCTTTGTTTAGAGGATAGCAACCATTATGATTTATATACATATATCTCTTGTACTTTGTCACCTTACCTTTGTTTAAAGTATAGTAACCACTATGGTCCTTTTAATGTACAGTACATTGATTAAACTTACTCCAGCTATTTAGCTGTATGCTTAGTGCGTAGTCTCCTATTAGTCGGTTCCTCCAGCACCATGTTACTTTGCATTTCTTTTATATGTTTTTAAATGTATGTTTTTTTTGGAGCATATTTGTCTAATAAAATTGATTTTTATAAACATATACTTGGATCGTTATGCGCTCATTTTCTAGTGTTTCAGAACCTGTCATAACCCGTTAACCTGTCATAGCCCGTTATGAATAACGGACGATATTTGGGATGGGAGAAAAAATGGTACATGCACTATTTTTCTCCCATCACAAAACAACGCCTGTTATTCATAACGGGCTATGACGGGTTAAAACAGATAATGTAAAAATCCCATAGATTTTAATGGCATTTTGAAACAGTAGAAAATGAGCGCATAACGATATGTGTATGTTTATAAAAATCTATTTTATTTCGTAACAGCCACATGGGAGTTTGTAACAGCCGTTTTTAAGGATTTTCATTACGGGACATTATAACAGGTTTTTAAAATGGAGGAACTGCAGCCTAAGCAGCAACTAGATAGTGATTTGTTATCTGGCATGAATGTCTTTTTCAAGTGGTTTGCTGGTTTGAATGCAAAGAAGTTTGATAATTGCACCTAACCTGGGTAGTTTAGTTGCTTCTGCCTGGGTCAATCCACCAGTGGCTGCTGCTGTTGGGATATTGAAATGGTTAATTTGGGCTCTCCTCAGTTTAGAGATGATGTGAGTGTACTTACTGTTGGGTTAGCTTCTGTTGGTGCTGAGTCAGTGATTGCTTCATCTAAGCTGTTTTACAGATGTTCATGAACATGAGCAGGCGAACCCAGTCTCGCTTTGAACTTTGGGGTGAAAGCATCTCGCTGAACTTTGCAACATTGCTATGTTCGACTCCTGCGAGCCTGAAAACTGCAGTAATAACAGCAGTAGGGATGAGGAACACATGCCATTTTTGCACCTAAATGAAAGGAGAACACTAAGATGATGTTAGGATAGCCCAGCATGCATTGCAGCTATCAGCAAGATCATATGACCTGAAGTTATCCAATCATTAGTTTGCATTATGTACAATAGAGCTTCCAGGCCAATGAGGACACAGAATCAGTTTAAGATGCTAATAAAGCCCCATGCACTGTGTGTCTGCTCATAGTGGTGGATTGCTGCTAAGAGCAGACAGTGCAGTACACAGGGACAGCATGGGGCTCACTCTAGGGAAAGTCAGTAGCACATGTGCAGCTTCAAATACGCTGTGGATGCGCTACGTGTGACCTTCCCCTTAGCGTACTGTAGATTTAGCACTGGAATTTTTATGATCATGTTTACAAAGGACAATGTCAGCTAGCTATACCCACCAAATGATTATAGCCATTTTTTTTTTCCAGGGATGGTTTAAAGGGGTTATCCACCATAAGGTGATTTTAGTACGTACCTGGCAGAGAGTAATGGGCATGCTTAGGAAGGATCTGCGCTTGTCTTGGGGCTAAATGGCTATGTCATGAGATTACCATACCACTGTGGCTAGCTTTTTGTGAACTGGTATTTCCTGTTTGCCTTTTCTTTTTTTGACTACAAATCCCACAATTCCATTTTCCTCCCAGACATCAGCCACCCCTCCCATTAAAACATAAATGAGCTGCATCCATCCAAAGACCTGTGGTTTTCAATCAGGGTGCCTACAGCTGTTGCATTAGTTGCAGTTTGATCGCTCCACCCATTGAAGCAGACAGGCTCCCTTTCATCAGCTGACTAGTGAGTCAGGTCTCAGCCGCATTGCAACCTGGGAAAAATCGGAGACAACAGTCATTTTGTATGCTGTTAAAAATAAATATTGGGGTGAAAATCACAGAAGAATTGTGAGAAAACAGTCACACACAGGTACAGACACTATATTATGAACTACACTAACTTTACAGCCCCTGAAGCATAGTCAAATAAAAAAAAATCCTGGAATACCCCTTTAACATTACACCATTGAGTTCCCTGCTTTAACCTCTTAAGGACCCAGGGCGTATGGATACGCCCTCACACCCTGGGCCTTAAGGACCCAGGGCGCATCCATACGCCCTGGCGTTTTCCGGTCCCTGTCGCGCCCCGGGCAGAGATCGGAACCGGATGCCTGCTGAAATGCTTCAGCAGGCATCCAGGGCAAACGCCGAGGGGGGCCATGTAGGCCCCCCATGTCGGCGATCGCCGCAAATCGTAAGGGAAATCGCCCTTGCGATCTGCGGCGATACCGGGCTGATCGGGTCTCTGGGACCCGACCGCCCGGTAATTTTGCATGATCCCGGCTGTCACAGACAGCCAGGACCATGCTAAAGTATAGGAGCGATGCGGCAAGCCTGCCACCTCCTCCTATCCCCTGCGATCCGTCGGTTAGTTAACCGACCAATCGCAGGGGGTTCGGGGGCGCGATTACTTCCTCCCGCCCTGCCCGGCCCCTGGAAGTCCGGAGAGGACGGGAGGAAGACCGGGGGACGCGGCAGGGGATGGGGGAGTGCTGGGGCCCGGCCCCGGTACTTACCTCGTCCCTGAAGACCCAGATCCCGGCGATGAAGACCGCAGCGGCGGCGACAGGTAAGTGAATCTTCAGCCGCGGTCGGGCCCTTTACCGCAATGCATGTCGCCGTAAAGCGACATGCATTGCTGTAATGGGACCCTGTATACTACAACTCCCAGCATGCCCAGACAGCCGTTGGCGTCTGGGCATGCTGGGAGTTGCAGTTTTGCAACATCTGGAGGTCCACAGTTTGGAGACCACTGTGCCCTTCCAGATGTTGCAAAACTACACATCCTCAGCATGCCCTTACTGTCCAGGCATGCTGGGAGTTGTAGTTCTGTAACATCTGGCCCTTCAGATGTTGCAGAACTACAACTCCCAGCATACCTGGACAGTAAGGGCATACTGGGAGTTGTAGTTTTGCAACATCTGGAAGGGCACAGATTGGGAACCACTGTATTAGTGGTCTGCAAACTGTAGTCCTCCAGGTGTTGCAAAACTACAACTCCAAGCATGCTGGGAGTTGTATTTCGGCAACATCTGGCTCTAAAGATGTTGCCGAACTACTACTTCCAGCATGCCTGAGAATGTTTGGGAGTAGTGGTTTTGCAACAACTGGAGGCACACTGGTTGGGAAACATTGTCTGTTTCCTAACTCAGTGTTTCCCATCCCGTGTGCCTCCAGCTTTTGCAAAACTATAACTACCAGCATGCACTGATAGACTGTGCATGCTGGGAGTTGTAGTTTTGCAACAGCTGGAGCCCCCCCCCCCTGTGAATGTACAAGGTACATTCACATGGGCAGGGGCTTACAGTGAGTATCAGGCTGCAAGTTTGCGATGCAGCAAATTTTGCGCGGCAGCTCAAACTCGCAGCGGGAAACTCGCTGTAACCCCCCGCCCATGTGATTGTACCCTAAAAACACTACACTACACTAACACTACAAAATAAAATAAAAAGTAAAAAACACTACATATACACATACCCGTACACAGCCCCCCTCCCCAATAAAAATGAAAAACGTCTGGTACGCCACTGTTTCCAAAATTGAACAACAACAGCTGGAGGCACCCTGTTTGGGAATCACTGGCGTAGAATACCCCTATGTCCACCCCTATGCAAATCCCTAATTCAGGCCTCAAATGCACATGGCACTCTCACTTTGGAGCCCTGTCGTATTTCAAGGCAACAGTTTAGGGCCACATATGGGGTATCGCCATACTCGGGAGAAATTGCTTAACAAATTTTGGGGGGCATTTTCTCCTTTCACCCATTATGAAAAGGTGATGTTGGGGTCTACACCAGCATGTTAGTGTAAAAAAATAAATAGTTTACACTAACATGCTGGTGTTGCCCTATACTTTTCATTTTGACAAGAGGTAAAAAGGAAAAAAAGCCCCCCAAAATATGTAATGCAATTTATCCCGACTACGGAGATAGTGGGCGAAAAGTGCTCTGGGGGCGCACAACAAGGCCCAGAATGGAGAGTGCACCATGTACATTTGAGGTGATTTGCACAGGGGTGGCTGATTGTTACAGCGGTTTTGACAAACGCAAAAAAAAAAAAAGCCCACATGTGACCCCATTTCGCAAACTACATCCCTCACGGAATATAATGAGGGGTGCAGTGAGAATTTACACCCCACTGGTGTCTGACAGATCTTTGGAACAGTGGGCTGTGCAAATTAAAAATTTCGTACAGCCCACTGTTGAAGCTCTGACAGACACCAGTGGGGGTAAATGCTCACTGTACCCCTTGTTATATTCCTAAAGGGGTCTAGTTTCCAATATGGTATGCCATGTGGGGGTTATTTTGCTGTCCTGGCACCATAGGGGCTTCCTAAATGTGACATGCCCCCAGAGCAAAATTTGCTCTCAAAAAGCCAAATATGACTCCTTCTCTTCTGAGCATTGTAGTTCGTCCGTAGTGCACTTCAGGTCAACTTATGGGGTACCTCCATACTCAGAAGAGATGGTGTTTCAAATTTTGGGGGGTATTTTTTGCTATTAACCCTTGCAAAAAATGTGAAATTTGGGGGGAAACACACATTTTAGTGAATTTTTTTTTTTTTTTACGTATGCAAAAGTCGTGAAACCCCTGTGGGGTATTAAGGCTCACTTTATTCCTTGTTACGTTCCTCAAGGGGTCTAGTTTCCAAAATGGTATGCCATGTGGGGTTTTTTTTTGCTCTCCTGGCACCATAGGGGTTACTAAATGCGACATGCCCCCCAGCAAAATTTGCTCTCAAAAAGCCAAATATGACTCCTTCTCTTCTGAGCATTGTAGTTCGCCCGTAGTGCACTTCAGGTCAACTTATGGGGTACCTCCATACTCAGAAGAGATGGTGTTTCAAATTTTGGGGGGTATTTTTTGCTATTAACCCTTGCAAAAATGTGAAATTTGGGGGGAAACACACATTTTAGTGACATTTTTTTTTTTTTTTTTTACGTATGCAAAAGTCGTGAAACCCCTGTGGGGTATTAAGGCTCACTTTATTCCTTGTTACGTTCCTCAAGGGGTCTAGTTTCCAAAATGGTATGCCATGTGTTTTTTTTTTTTTTGCTCTCTTGGCACCATAGGGGCTTCCTAAATGCGACATGCCCCCCAAAAACCATTTCAGAAAAACGTACTCTCCAGAATCCCATTGTCGCTCCTTCGCTTCTGAGCCCTCTACTGCGCCCGCCGAACACTTTACATAGACATATGAGGTATCTGCTTACTCGAGAGAAATTGGGCTACAATAAGTATAAATTTTTTCCTTTTACCACTTCTAAAAATTCAAAAATTGGGTCTACAAGAACATGAGAGTGTAAAAAATGAAGATTGTGAATTTTCTCCTTCACTTTCCTGCTATTCCAGTGAAACACCTAAAGGGTTAAAAGGCTGACCGAATATCATTTTGAATACTTTGGGGTATGCAGTTTTTATAATGGGGTCATTTGTGGGGTATTTCTAAGATGAAGACCCTTCAAATCCACTTCAAACCTGAACTGGTCCCTGAAAACGAGTGAGTTTGGAAATTTTGTGAAAAATTGGAAAATTGCTGCTGAACTTTGAAGCCCTCTGGTGTCTTCCAAAAGTAATAACTTGTCAATTTTATGATGCAAACATAAAGTAGACATATTGTATATGTGAATAAAAAAAATATTTTGAATATCCATTTTCCTTACAAGCAGAGAGCTTCAACGTTAGAAAAATGCAAAATTTTCAAATTTTTCATAAAATTTTGGGATTTTTCACCAAGAAAGGATGCAAGTTACCAAAAATTTTTAACCACTATGTTAAAGTAGAATATGTCACGAAAAAACAATCTCGGAATCAGAATGATAACTAAAAGCATTCCAGAGTTATTAATGTTTAAAGTGATAGTGGTTAGATGTTCAAAAAATGGCCAGGTCCTAAGGTGTAAAATGGCTGGGTCCTTAAGAGGTTAAGCAAAGCAGATTTTGAAGGGTTAAAACTCAATTGGGCTTTTTCTGATGCTAGGCATCCTATTACTGTTGCGATGTTAAAAAAAAATCTATACTGTTTAAGCGTACGTTCATACAGGCCGATTTAGAAGCGAGTTTGCGGCTATTTTCCGCCATGGTGGCTTTTGCGCAGCAGAATATATGCAGCGGATTACAGATTACATGACAATCCACCCATCACACATGATGGATTTTGCTTCTTATTTTTGCAGCTGATTTTGCTACCAATTGACTTTGATGGATGGGAAAATATGCAGCAGCAAATACACAGAAAAATACAGGACCTGTGACCCTACACTAAGACAGCATTCTTTTAAGCTTCTTTTGGTGAGTTTAGCTTAACCCCTTAAGGACTCAGGGTTTTTCAGTTTTTGCACTTTCGTTTTTTCCTCCTTACCTTTTAAAAATCATAACCCTTTCAAATTTCCACCTAAAAATCCATATTATGGCTTATTTTTTGTGTCGCCAATTCTACTTTGCAGTGACATTAGTCATTTTACCCAAAAATGCACGGCGAAACGGGAAAAAAAAATCATTGTGCGTCAAAATTGAAGAAAAAACGCCATTTTGTAACTTTTGGGGGCTTCCGTTTCTACGCAGTGCATATTTCGGTAAAAATTACATCTTATCATTATTCTGTAGGTCCATACAGTTAAAGTGATACCCTACTTTTATAGGTTTGATTTTGTCGCACTTCTGGAAAAAATCATAACTACATGCAGGAAAATTTATACGTTTAAAAATGTCATCTTCTGACCCCTATAACTTTTTTATTTTTCCAAGTACAGGGCAGTATGGGGACACATTTTTTGCGCCGTGATCTGAAGTTTTTATCGGTATGATTTTTGTTTTGATCTGACTTTTTGATCACTTTTTATTCATTTTTTTATGGTATAAAAAGTGACCAAAAATTCGCTTTTTTTGGCTTTGGAATTTTTTTGCACGTGCGCCATTGACCGTGCAGTTTAATTAATGATATATTTTTATAGTTCGGACATTTACACACGCGGCAATGCCACATATGTTTATTTTTATTTATTTTTTTACACTGTTTTATTTTTTTTATGGGAAAATGGGGGTGATTCAAACTTTTATTAGGGAAGGGGTTAAATGACCTTTATTAACACTTTTTTTAACTTTTTTTTTTGCAGTGTTATAGGTCCCATAGGGACCTATAACACTGCACACACTGATCTTTTACACAGATCACAGGCGTGTATTAACATGCCTGTGATCCGTGTTATCGGCGTTTGACTGCTCCTGCCTGGATCTCAGGCACGGAGCAGTCATTCCCCAATCGGACACCGAGGAGGCAGGTAAGGGCCCTCCCAGTGTCCCGCGGCGGTCCCGAACAGCCCGACTGAGCAGCCGGGTCACTTTCACTTTCACTTTAGAAGCGGCGGTCAGCTTTGACCGCCGCTTCTAAAGGGTTAATACCGCACATCGCCGCGATCGGCGATGTGTGGTATTAGCCGCGGGTCCCGGCCGTTGATGAGCGCCGGGACCGACGCTATATGATGCGGGATCGTGGCGCGATCCCGCTTCATATCGCGGGAGCCGGCCCAGGACGTAAATATACTTCCTGCGTTGTTAAGGGGTTAAAGGGGTACTCAGGTGGGAAAAAAAAAATTATTAATCAACTGGTGCCAGAAAGTTGAACAGATTTGTAAATTACTTCTATTACAAAATCTTAACCCTTCCAGTACTTATTAGCTGCTGTATACTACAGAGGAAGTTGTGAAGTTCTGTTCAGTCTGACCACAGTGCTCTCTGCTGACACCTCTGTCCATGTCAGTAATTGTGCAGAGCAGGAAAGATTTGTTATGGGGATTTTCTCCTACTCTGGATGTCAGGATCCGGGTACTGTGAGGATACTGGTGGTGGATCCTCTGTGTCAGTGGGGTGATGACGTGGGCTGTACCAGGGGAACGGAATCTAAGGGGTTACTGGTTTTCACCAGAGCCCGCCACAAAGCGGGATGGACTTGCTGCGGCAGGTAACCCCCAGGTCGTTCCACCCGATAGCGACTCAACCCCAACTGACGGCTGAGATAGGCGCAGTACAAGGGATTAGGCAAGAGCAAGGTCGGAGGTAGCAGAAGGTCAGGGCAGGCAGCAAGGATCGTAGTCAGGGGCAACGGCAGAGGGCCTGGAACACTGGCTTGGGACATACAAGGAACACTTTCAATGGTACAAGGGCAACAAGATCCGGCGATGCTGGGAAGGGGAAGTGAGGTAATATAGGCTAGGACACAGGTGTATGCACTAATTGGGCCAGGCGCCAATCAGAGGTGCACTGGCCCTTTAAATCGCAGAGAGCCGGCGCGCGCGCGCCCTAGGGAGCGGGGCCGTGCGCGCCGGGACTGAACTGACGGAGGACAGGTCGGGTAAGAAGACTGGGATGCGAACCACGAGCAGGCGCGTCCCGCTTCGCGGGCCACATCCCCGCCAGAGACATTAATGTAGCGCTCCCGGTCAGCGGGTCTGACCGGGGTGCTGCAACAAGGTGAACGCTGCAAGCGCTCCGGGGAAGAGCGGGGACCCGGAGCGCTCGGCGTAACAGTACCCCCTCCCCTTGGGTCTCCCCCTCTTTTTGGAACCCGAAAACTTGTGAATGAGCTCCTTGTCAAGGATGTTATCCTCGGGTCCAAGACCTCTCCTCAAGTCCACAATTTTCCCAATCTACGAGAATTTTTTTTTTACCTCTGACTGTCATGGACGCGAGAATCTCTTTAACAGCCAAGACATCGGAAGAGCCAAAGATAGGAGCGGGAGCGACAACCTTGGGAGAGAAGAGGTTAAGGACAAGCAGTTTGAGAAGAGAAACATGAAAAGTGTTAGGAATACGGAGAGAAGGGGGAAGAAGAAGTTTGTAGGAGACAGGATTGATTTGACTCTTGATTTTAAAGGGTCCAAGATAACGTGGTGCCAGCTTATAGCTGGGGACACGGAAGCGGATATACTTGGCAGAGAGCCATACTTTGTCTCCAGGAGCGAAGACAGGAGGAGTTCTTCTCTTTTTGTCAGCATGCTTCTTCATACGGGATGAGGCCAGTAGGAGGGACTTTTGAGTTTCCTTCCATATGATGGAAAATTCCCGGGTAACTTCATCAACAGCAGGCAATCCAGAAGAAGTTGGAATGGGGAGGGGGGGCAGAGGGTGACCGCCGTACACCACCAAGAACGGGGATTTGGCGGAGGATTCAGAGTTTTTGAAATTGTACGAGAATTCAGCCGAGGGTAGAAGATCGACCTAATCGTCTTGGCGGGAGGAAACAAAATGTTGCAAATAGTCACCAAGGATCTGGTTAACTCTCTCTACTTGCCCATTGGATTGGGGATGATAGGAGGACGAGAAATTTAATTTGATATTTAATTGATTACAGAGAGCTCTCCAAAATTTCGATACTAATTGAATGCCTCTATCCGAGACGATATGCATGGGAAGCCCGTGAAGGCGAAAAATGTGCACAAAAAATTGCTTCGCCAACTGTGGCGCTGAAGGAAGACCTGGAAGTGGAATAAAATGTGCCATCTTGGAGAAAAGATCAACGATCACCCAGATGACTGTGTTGCCATGGGATAAAGGCAGATCCGTAATAAAATCCATGGTAATTTGAGACCATGGTAGCTCAGGAACAGGTAAAGGATGAAGGAGTCCAGCAGGCTTCTGGCGAGGAGTCTTGTCCCGGGCACAAACTGTACAGGCCCGAACGAAATCAGCGACATCAGCCTCCATTGTAGGCCACCAATATAAACGAGAAATGAGTTGGATGGACTTCTTGACGCCAGCATGGCCGGCGAAGTGCGAGGAGTGTCCCCACTTGAGGATCTTGAGGCGCTGGCGTGGAGGGACGAAGGTCTTTCCAGGAGGAGTTTGTCTGATAGAAGCTGGAGAAGAGGAGATCAGGCACTCAGGAGGTACAATGTGTTACAGGGGGCTTCCGATTCGGAAGCATCAGAGGAACGTGAAAGGGCGTCAGCCCTGATGTTATTGTCAGCAGGACGAAAATGAATCTCGAAGTTAAAGCGGGCAAAAAACAACGACCACCTAGCCTGGCGTGGGTTCAGACGTTGGGCAGACTGGAGATACGAGAGATTCTTGTGATCCGTGTAGATGACAATGGGGTGTTTGGAGCCTTCCAGTAGATGCCTCCATTCTTCGAGAGCTAGTTTAATGGCCAGAAGTTCACGATCACCAATGGAGTAATTTTTTTCAGCCGGAGAGAAGGTTTTAGAAAAGAAACCACAAGTAATGTTATGTCCGATAGAGTTTTTTTTTGAAGGAGTACGGCTCCGGCTCCGACCGAGGAGATGTCCACTTCCAGCAAGAAGGGTTTTGATGGATCAGGTCTGGAGAGTACCGGAGCAAAAGCGAAGGCAGTTTTGAGGCGATTGAAGGCCTCATCCGCTTGGGGAGGCCAGGACTTAAGGTTGGCATTCTTCCTGGTTAGGTCCACAATCGGAGCCACAATGGTGGAAAAATGAGGAATAAACTGTCGGTAGTAATTGGCAAATCCTAAGAAGCATTGGATAGCTTGGAGTCCAGAAGGGCGTGGCCAATCTAAAACGGCTGACAGTTGTCTGGGTCCATTTGAAGTCCCTGGCCAGAGATTAGGTAACCTAGGAAGGGAAGAGATTGGCATTCAAAGAGACATTTCTCCATCTCTGCATATAGTTGATTTTCACGGAGTCTCTGGAGCACTAGGTGGACATGACAACGATGTTCCTCAAGACTAGAGGAAAAAATCAAGATGTCGTCCAGGTAAACCACAACACAGGTATAGTACAAATCCCGAAATATTTCATTAACGAAGTCCTGGAAGACAGCAGGGGCGCTGCAGAGCCCAAAGGGCATAACCAGATATTCAAAATGTCCGTCTCTGGTATTAAATGCGGTTTTCCACTCATCCCCTTTTCTGATGTTCACCTAACACGCTCACTACCTGGACACCGTTCCGGGACCCCCTGCCACTGCAGGGACAGCTTATTGCTTTGTTCGCCGACACGTATTCGGTTCCCCGGGGTCTCTCCTACCTATCCAGCAGCCCGTCTGTTTTACCCAGAAGCATGGGGTTACTATATCAGATGGCTGGATAGATAAGATTTACTTGGGGATTATTTTTCTTGAGGGTGATTTAATTTGCCCATGGATGTATCCATATGCGACTATATACCTTGTTGATATGATGATGGGCCCCTCCTTCTAATCTCATTATTTCTTGGCTATTGCTCCAATATTTTTATGCTATATTCTATATCCCCTGATGAAGTGCGGGGAATAGCAATCTGTATCGGTTGCCCGCATGGAAACGCGTTGGGAATAAGGACTTAGTAGTACGTGTTTGTGATTAGCGAGCACTGTCTTTGAATAGTCAGTGGAGTATGGTGTACTCTATTAAATCAAAACTCCACTGTGATAATAAACAGGAGCATATTTTGTACCATCTGTGTGAACACACGGCTGTATTAACTGCTACATAACAGATAGTATATTTTGTATCTTTTTTGTTTTCCACCACTTTTGTGCACTATTATTTGTTTTTTTCATCTATTCTTAATCATTTCTAGTAAAAGTTATGTTTTAATAAGGCACCTCTGTCCAAGTTTGGACATTAGTTCTTTCCTATTATCTATTGCCGAGAGGTTTAGTGACTACTAGGCACATGTATGGCCTGAGACTCCTTACATACATTTAACCAGTTATATCGAGTGGTTAGTATCCCCCCTTCTAAAGTACATTCTTACATATCTGCAGGACACTGGGGATTTAATAACTGCTTTAGAGGATTTCCAGTGGAAGCCTGAATACAAGCTCGCTTCCATAGATGTCGAGAGCCTGTACACCTGCATCCCTCATGGTGTGGGTGTACAGGCTATGAGAATGTTCTTGGAATGCACAAATAAGTCCCCCGAATTTAATGATTTTATTTAAGAGTCTATAATTTTCATCCTTACAAATAACTGTTTTAGATTTGGCCAGCTATGGTACAATCAATGAAATGGGACTGCCAGGGGCACTCCCATTTCTTGTTCGTACGCAAAAGTTTTTTGGGGAATTTTTTAGACAAATTTTTTTTTCTCCTCTCAACCCTTTCACAGACTACATAAAATTACTGTTAAGATACATGGATGACATTTTTTTTTTTTTTTCTGGGATAGAGTCATTATTCTATGAGTTTATCACCTACCTGAATGACATCAATGATGTCAATATGAGATTCACATCAGTGGAAAGCAGAGAATTGAATTCCTTGATGTAAAAATAGAGACCATAGACAATTGTTGGCGAACTTCATGGTTAAGAAAACCGATTGCCAAGAATGCGGTGTTACATTGTGGATCATACCATCCATAACACAAATGAAAACAGTATTATGTTTAGTCAGCTTTGGAGAATCAAGCAAATTAATAATGATCCAGATATGTATAAAAAACAGGCAGATGAAATGGAGAAAGGGTTTCTGTCCCGGGGTTCTTCAAGTAGTCAATGCTGCTAGAGCGAAAGTAGATAAAATTCCACAAAGTGCTTTATAGAGGAATACAGTGAAACAAAAGCAAAATATGAGTCGTGCAGTCTTTTCTTTAAAAAATTCGCCTATGAACGAATGTATAAAAAAGTTTATTTTAAAAAATTGGTTCATGATTCAACGAGATGCAGATTTGTCATCGATTTCAGAATTTCCACCAGTGATAACATATAAAAAGAAGAGAAGGAAAACAAGGTTACAAGACAAGAATAAAAACTGGCTAACAGATACCAGACCCATAGGCAATTTTGCTTGTGGATCTTGCTCATTTTGTAACTTTAACATGAAAGCAAAGAAATTTAAGTTAGGTGGATACACGGTACATGTGAAACAATGTATCACCTGTAGGTCCGACTATGTAGTATATAGACTAATATGTATTTGTGGCTTATACTTTATAGGTAAAACAAAATGCCCCCTCTTTCGTAGGATAAGAGAACACTTTTGCTCTCTGAGGACAAGGGTTGGTTCGGCACGCTTCATAGCACATATGGTTGAGCAACATAATAGTGATGTTATTGCCGTCCGCTTTGCTGACCTTGAGAGAGTTGAAAGTGGTATTCAAGGAAAGGACAGACACCAGCTGCTTCCTTTAATCCTGTTTAAAAGAAAAGGAAAAAGCTGTTCCCTGCTGTTTCAGATTGGTTTTAATTCACGTAACAGTGGTGCACAAAGTGTTAATTTTTCTTTAAATAAGAAATAGAGAATGAGGAGGCACTCACGGGTTCACGGTGCAGCAGTTTTCTTTATTTTCAATGCAGGGTTGGAGCAGATGTCCTACGGATGCTGTACTGCTCAAACCCTGCACTGAAAATAAAGAAGACTGCTGCACCGTGAACCCGTGAGTGCCTCCTCATTCTCTATTTCTTATTTACGGATGTTGCACTGTATGCTCTGGAAGATTGAGCACCTTGTTTGGTTCCAGCCAGTTGGTTGCTTTCCTGCAGCGCTGAGTGTTTGGCAGATAGCCGGAGCCTGCTAGAGACTGTTTAAAACCATAGACGCCAGTGCCGGTCTTTCTTGTCTACCTTTCTCACATTAATTTTTCTTTGTTTAATTTTGTATCATTATAGTTACTAGTCACATGGTATTTAAACTCACCTGTTCGGAAACGTCACACGCTCTGGGGCCTGACGAAGCGCAGATCGTGCGATACGGACCGTCACCCCGTGTGATGTCCTGAGAACCCCCGCATTCCATCTGTCTACTCTCCTGTAAGAACTGCTTGCCTTCCGTGAAAAATGTATGAATAAAGAAGTACCCACAAGCTTCAAGAAATCTGGGGTGAGTGCTCCGTTATTATTTCTATGGTGAATATTTTTTTATTATTATCCTCTGTGCCCGGGCTGCAAAATGAAACAAAACAAACTTTATCTCACCTTCCTACGTTCCCCCGTTGCACCGATATCTGCGTCCCCTTCTCAGATCTTTGTCTTCTTCAGCTTCCTGCGGGTTGGTGAGTCACGCTGCTCTCAGTGTATCGCCAGCTGCAGCAATGTCCCGCTGCCACCGGAGTACCCCTTTAAGGCCACAGGAAATTAAAATTTTTCCTCTATGCCTTCTAAGAGACTTAACTCTTACATTATTTATGGTGGGAAATTGAAAAGAAAGCAGTGCACTTTTTTTTATTTTATTTCGTTATTTCTTTTAGACAAATAAAAAAACATAACATACAAATGTACAAACATACTGTTACGCCGAGCGCTCCGGGTCCCTGCTCCTCCCCGGAGCGCTTGCGGCGTTCCTCTCTCTGCAGCGCCCCGGTCAGACCCGCTGACCGGGAGCACTGCACTGACACTGCCGGTGGGGATGCGATTTGCATAGCGGGACGCGCCCGCTCGCGAATCGCATCCCAAATCTCTCACCTGTCCCGGTCCCCGGCTGTCTCGTCCTGGCATGCGCGGCTCCACTCCTTAGTGCGCACGCGCCAGCTCTCTAAGATTTAAAGGGCCAGTGCACCAATGATTGGTGCCTGGCCCAATCTGTCTAATTAGCCTCCACCTGCTCCCTGTCTATTTAACCTCACTTCCCCTTCTCAGCATTGCCGGATCTTGTTGCCTTTGTGCCAGAGAAAGCGTTTACAGTGTTTGCCTTACCAGTGTACCTGACCTCTTGCTATTGCTATTGACTACGAACCTTGCAGCCTGCCCCGACCTTCTGCTACATCTGACCTTGCCTCTGCCTAGTCCTTCTGTCCCACGCCTTCTCACCAGTCAGCGAGGTTGAGCTGTTGCCGGTGGATACGACCTGGTTGCTACCGCCGCAGCAAGACCATTCCGCTTTGCGGCGGGCTCTGGTGAATACCAGTAGCAACCTAGAACCGGTCCAGCGACACGGTCCACGCCAATCCCTCGCTGACACAGAGGATCCACATCCAGCCTGTCGAATCCTAACACATACTGTTACATCTCAGTTATCCATTATCCATAAATAGTTTTTTTCTTTACAATGTCTGGGAAACATATACATCAAACATTCCCTGAGTTTCCCCAGCCAGCTCCTGGGACCAGAATGCTCAGAAGTGGATCAAACAACTAATTATTTTTCTTCCCCCCCCCCAACTCCCACCATATACCCAGCTTCCCACCCCACCAACCTTTAAGCCAGGAGAAAGAAAAAAAAAAGAAAAGCAGTGCACTTAAAGGGGTATTCCAGGCCGAAATTTTTTTTTATCTATCAATTGGCTCCAGAAAGTTAAACTGATTTGTAAATTACTTCTATTAAAAAAATCTTAATCCTTCCAATTGTTATTAGCTTCTGAAGTTGAGTTGTTGTTTTCTGTCTAACTGCTCTCTGATGACTCACGTCCCGGGAGCTGTGCAGTTCCTCTGGGGATATTCTCCCATCCTGCACAGCTCCCGGGACGTGACATCATCATTGAGCAGTTAGACAGAAAACTTCAGAAGCTAATAACTATTGGAAGGATTAAGATTTTTTTATAGAAGTAATTTACAAATCTGTTTAACTTTCCGGAGCCAGTTGATATATATATAAAAAAGGTTTTGCCTGGAATAGCCCTTTAACAGTAAAACTGACATTTATTCTGGTCTTTAGTCTGTGGGTAAATATGATTCAAATGATACACGTACATACATACTTTTCTAATTTCGTACTATTTAAAAAAAAAACTAAAAAAAACTTTTTAACAAAATAAGTATGCCTAGAATTGCCCTATTCTGACTGTCTATAAGCTTTCACATTTTCTCGTATATGGCATGTATGAGGGCTTGTTTTTTGCACAGTGATCAGTAGTTCTTATCAGTAGCCTATATATATTATACTTTTTATTACTTTTTATTCTTTTTTCTAGGATGTGATGTGACATAACGTCAGTAATTTTGTACTTTGGTATTTTTTTTTACGTTTACGTCATTCACCGTACGGATCGTTAACATAAAATGTTTATAGATTGAACATTTCAGGATTGAAAAATTATACCAAATATTTAGATTTTTTTAAAATATTTTTTATTTTTTTTTGTAAAATCAGATAGAGAGAAACCTAAATTTAATTGGTGGAGTGGCTTTATCACTTATATTGAATAAAATTACTTTTTTTTTTAACACTTTTGTAGTCCCTACAGGGGACAATTTATTGCAATCAGCAAGTAGAAAGGTAGACTTAAGGCTCCCGACAAGGTAAAATCCAAAACTTTATTAGAACATGGTCAAATCCAAGTTTAACATAGTAATAAAAAAATGAAAAGTACAAATGAAACGCACCAACGCGTTTCGACTTGTTAACAAGTTTTAGTCATGGCACTATTAAGAGATACAACACAGCTGTTACACTCTGCACTCCGGGCCGCAAGCTCTGGCCGTGAGCGCAGTGTCCTTGTGTCCCCGTCTGCCGGCGGTGCTGGGATTCGCATCGCGGGACGTGCCCGCATGCGAATCCCATCCCGTCACTCACCACGCTCCACTGCTGCCTTCTCCTCTGTGTCTCAGTTCCGGCGTGCGCAACCCGTCTCCTAGCTCTGAAGCTCTGAAATTTAAAGGGCCAGTGCACCCATAATTAGTTGTTGCACCTGACAATACATTATAAAGCCCCTGCACCTCCCACACTTCCCTGCCAGATCTTCAGTGCCCCTAGCCTGAGATTAAGCATTCAATACTGCCTGTTTGCCTCACCCGTGTATCCAGACCTCCCTGCTACGTTATTTGACTTCGCACCTTTGCCGCCTGCCTTGACCTTCTGAAACGTTTGACTATGCTACTGCCTTATACTTTGGTACCTCGCCTTGCCCAGCTACCTGTGGGGTCGAGCCGTGTTGGGGGTAGCGACCTGAGTGTCGCCTGCCGCAGCAAGCCCATGCTGCCTTGCGGCGGGCTCTGGTGAAGACCAGCGGCACTTTAGACTCCGCTCCACGATGCGGTCCGAGTCATCAGCCACACAGGTTAGAGGATCCACATCTAGCTCTGTAGCAACAGCAATATATACCTGCTCATACATGTGATTTCATAACCGCAGGTGGGAATGAATGGGAGGGACAAGAAATGTCCCTCCCATTCATTACCACCAGCGGTTATGACATTCCACCTGCGGTTATGTCCCATGAGTGCTGTGGGCTCTGCCGCTATGATGGGTAAGACTGTGGCTCCGCAGGCATAATGAGGGTTGTACCTTTGTACACCTGCTTCAACCGAGGTGATCGGTCGGGGTACCAGCAGTCAGCCTCCTCCACCCCCCCCAGAAAAAAAGGAAGAAATAATGGGTTACTTTGTCTAAAATGTCCCTCCTATGTTTGGTCCCAGTCCAGGGTGTTTATATACAGTATATCCTTCATCCAAATTTAACCCCTTAAGGATTCAGCGTTTTTCCGTTTTTGCATTTAAATTTTTTCCTCATCACCTTCTAAAAATCATAACGCTTTCAATTTTGCACCTAAAAATCCATATGATGGCTTATTTTTTGCACCATCAATTCTACTTTGCAGGGACATTAGTCATTTTACAAAAAAATTCTAAAAATCAGTACTGTATAAAAGGCTTTGTTGATCAAAAATGCAGGTAGGCAATATCCACAACACAACCTTCATCCAAAAATCAAAGAGATTAGTTTGACATGATCTGTCCTCTGTAAGGCCATGCTGGTTTGGGTCCATGAAGTTGTTGGTTCATTTGTTCTCTTTTTTTAAAGAGTTTCTATTGTTTTTACTACAAGAGATGCCAAGCTAACTGGCCTATGGTTATTAGCTTCTTTTCTGTAGTTATGCTATATCTAAAATACAATAAAATAAATTAACCACCTTATTCCCACGAATGTAGGTATTTTCCCATTACTAATTCATGTAATTGCATAATTTTACTTCTTACTGTCACTAATTTATCTGAAGAAGGTTATATCCCCCTCTTTAACAAATGTGGCACCCTCCTTTGAGGCTTTAGCAGCATTATGATCTTTGTTGCCTCTTTCGGTGTACTTTTAACCCCTTAAGGACACAGTAGATAAATGTAGTTCCTGGTGTATTGGTACTTAACGCACCAGGACGTACATTTACATCCTGTACATGACACGAGCACCGGAGCAGTTATGCTGGGATCTGTATTGATCATGGCATCTAAGGAGTTAATGGCAGACATCAGCGTGATCGCTGATATCTGCCATAACCAACGTGTTTCTGGCTGCTGATAGCAGCCAATACCTGCCATTCATGATGCATCAGCAGCCAGGGACCCATCAGTAATGGCGGACATCAATGATCACGCTGATGTCGTAATGGCTGGGTGTGTGGTGCAGGGCATATGTTGTCACCCTAGCGGCAGATGGTATTAACCCCTTGTGTTCGTGATGCCAGGGGGTGGTTTAGCCTTAACCACCCGAAGGTATACCGCTGAATCCTGGGCTAGGCACAGGGGCAGTGAAGACACCGATGTCAAGTTATGGACAACGGTAGCTTTACTGAGGGTAGACAGTTGTTACAGTCTATGCAGTACAGCCAGGGCCCAAGGAGGTGACCAGTGACACAGAGACCTTGCAATTTTGCTGGGACTTGTAGGGACAGTTTATTTAGGGGCAGGGAATTTACTGCACGCCATGCTGGATAGACAGAAGACGACTTGACTGACAGGGCTGTGACTTTAGTTTACTTTGCACTTGACTTGTGGCTGCAGGACTTGACTTAAGACCTCCAGTGTTCTGCACACACACACACTAAGACGACTTGACTGCACGGGACCTCTGGAACAAAAGAGAGAAGCTAGCTCCACCCAGGGTTTATATGGGGGAGACTAGCAGGGAGCCCATGGGTCACCTTTGGGGTCAGCTGGTCACTAGTACCTCCTGGGTAACAATCACATTTATTAAAGTTACAACACACAATAAAATGCATAACATATTTACATGGGGGAAAATAACTGCAGGGGGCCCTGGGGACACTGAGGAACGCTGCCTGACAGCGCAGAAGAGTACGGGGAAACACCATACTGTACTGGGCTACCACAAAATCCCCCTCTGTCCTGGAGGGAAGAGGACAGAAGTGCCAATGACAGTTAGTGGAGAATTTTTGTGCAATGTCCTTTTCAGGTCTGGGAAACACAGCAATGAGTCCATATGCGCTCTAAACAGGTGTGGAAATCTTTGACCAACAACTATATACATAACAATTGGACAAGATATTTCGGATTGGACTGCCTGAAGCTATCTACCCAATGCCTTTGATACACTTCCCCCCAGAACGCTATACATAGATTCTATACTGCTCAAAAAAATAAAGGGAACACTAAGATAACACATCCTAGATCTGAATGAATGAATGAATGAAATAATCGTATGAAATACTTTCGTCTTTACATAGTTGAATGTGTTGACAACAAAATCACACAAAAATGATCAATGGAAATCAAATTTATCAACCCATGGAGGTCTGGATATGGACTCAGACTCAAAATCAAAGTGGAAAACCACACCACAGGCTGTTGCAGCTTTGATGTAATGTCCTTAAAACAAGTCAAAATGAAGCTCAGTAGTGTGTGTGGCCTACATGTGCCTGTATGACCTCCCTACAATGCCTGGGCATGCTCCTGATGAGGTGCTGGATGGTCTCCTGAGGGATGTCCTCCCAGACCTGGACTAAAGCATCCGCCAACTCCTGGACAGTCTGTGGTGCAACAGGGCAATGTTGATGGATGGAGCGAGACATGATGTCCCAGATGTGCTCAATCAGATTCAGTTCTGAGGAACGGGCGGGCCAGTCCATAGCATCAATACCTTCCTCTTGCAGGAACTGCTGACACACTCCAGCCACATGAGGTCTAGCACTGTCTTGCATTAGGAGGAACCCATGGCCAACCGCACCAGCATATGGTCTCACAAGGAGTCAGAGGATCTCATATCGATACCTAATGGCAGTCAGGCTATTTCTGGCAAGCACTTGGAGGGCTGTGCGGCCCCCCAAAGAAATGCCACCCCATTTTCAATGTACCGCTCTACAGTCCAGGTACATTTTGGAGTTCTCAATAAAGGTTCATGGCTACAAGGTCATGCAGGAACACTTACGCATGTGGTTACAGGTAAACTTCTTGACAAGATCGTCAGGCACTTTTGTTAAACGTTGCAAAACCTTAAAAAACTAAGAGTTATGTACACCACTCACCACTCAATAGTAGTAATTCTTCAAATACTGTGGCCTGGTAACTTTCCATCCCAACCTCGATGGTCACCTTGCTTTCTAGGCTGGGACATGTACATAGGACCACAAGACTTTGCTCCCTCCATGGGTCTGACATGCGTATCCCACGACACATTGGACAAATTGGATTCGTTGATGGTCGGGCTCTTAGTGACCACCACCTGAACAGCAGCAGGTTGCGCTACTGGGGGATCACGTGTAGGTGCTTGTTGGGCCAGCCAAACCTCCTCCTCAGCAGGAGTAGGCCGAGGCACTTTAGTTGGTGCCCGTTGGTTAGGCCAAACCTCCTCGACCACAGGAGTAGGCCTGGGCACATAGCAGGTGTCTCAGGATAACATTCTTCTTGGATGACCTTCCGCTTGATGCTTGGCGGTAGGAGACCAAATGGATCTGAGTCCCAATCTTCAGAGGGGAAATAGGCAAAGGGGATTTGTGTAGGATTCTTGGGCCTGGTGACGGCTTCTGCCCATTCCCCTCTCAGGCTCTGTACACTTTCCCCGCTCTCTAGGGAGTGTAGAGGTGGAAGGAGGTAGTCTCTCTTCACCGCTCTCCTGTTGACCAGAATAGTACCACTGTGGTGGCAGTCCATTATTGTGCCATACCCCCTCACTCTGTCTAACTTGACAACTGCCTTCGCTGTTCTAGGGGTGGCTCCCCTTCTCAAGTTGCTCTAGCTACCTAATATATAAGGTTTCAAGGCTCTTGGTGTCCTGTTGCTGGACGTAACATACTTCATATGGCATGACTTTAGGGCAGAGGTCCTCAAACTATGGCCCGCAGGCCACATGCAGCCCGCCAAGGACATTTATTCAGCCCACCGGATGTTTTTGCCGCCGCTGCCTAATGACATCCCTGTGTCCCGAAAGATGTTTTCGGGACACAGGGATGCCCCTGTTAACTCTCTGCGGCCCCACATTTACTTTAGAAACGCAAGGACCGCCGGGAGGTAGCGCACGTAGAGACGTCACTGACGTCCCGTACGTGCGCCCATAGCAACGGAGCGCTGAGGAGCAGCGAGCAGAACGTGCGCTGGCCAGCTTGGTAAGTGTTACCATCAGCTTCAGTGCTCCGACCACCGCTCCTCCAGCCCCGGGACCTACTGCTATGGCCGGACCGGAGGAGCGGTGGTCGGAGCACTGAAGTGAGGCAGTACACAGGCATACAGCCTCCAGCCATACACTGTATGGCTGGAGGCTGTATGTCTGTGGGGGAACATGCTGCCAGCCTAATGTGGGGGGAACTATACTGCTGACTAAATGTGGGGGAACTATAGTGGCAACCTAATGTGGGGGAACTACAACCTAATGTGGGGGGAACTGTACTGCCAACCTAATGTGGGGGAACTACAACCTAATGTGCGGGGAACTATACTGCCTACCTAATGTGGGGGGAACTATACTGCCAACCTAATGTGGGGGAACTACAACCTAATGTGGGGGGAACTATGCTGCCAACTAAATGTGGGGGAACTTGAATATGAAGAAAAGAATTGTGGAGCACACAACACAGTTCTTATGAACTGAACGTACCCGGTGAGTGCTCCACAATTCTTTTATTCATATTTAAGATTAATTTACTGTTGTGTGGATAGCACCGAAGAGGTGTCAGGTACGGCTTCATTGAGACTATGTAAAGCTAGTGTGGTTGTTTCTCGTATACCGTGCAGCTAAGGGAAGGTGCCGTAACCACTGTCTTCTTTGCAGTTAAATGTGGGGGAACTATACTGCCAGCCTAGTGTGGGGGAACTATACTGCCAACTAAATGTGGGGGAACTTTACTGCCAACCTAATGTGGGGGAACTACAACCTAATGTGGGGGGAACTATACTGCCAACCTAATGTGGGGGAACTACAACCTAATGTGGGGGGAACTATACTGACAACCTAATGTGGGGGAACTATACTGCCAACCTAATGTGGGGGAACTGCAACCTAATGTGGGGGGAACTATACTGCCAACCTAATGTGGGGGAACTATACTGCCAACCTAATGTGGGGGAACTACAACCTAATGTGGGGGGAACTATACTGCCAACCTAATGTGGGAGAACTACAACCAAATGTGGGGGAACTATGCTGCCTACCTAATGTGGGGGAACTGTGCTGCGTACTTAAAGGGGTAGTCCACTAATAAGATATGTAAGGGTGCATAGCAATTTGTTCATGTTTTTATTTTATTTCATTTTTTACTATAGTCCAGCCCTCCAACTCTCTGAGGGACAGTGAACTGGCCCCCTGTTTAAAAAGTTTGAGGACCCCTGCTTTAGGGTCTTACTCCCTTCTCCTCTACTCCCTTAACTCCTCCATTATGGCAGCCACTTCGGCCTCACGTTTGGCCCTTTCGGCCTGGGCTACTGGGACGGGAGGATGGGACTACCCTGGCAGGGGTAGGAGATGGTCCCTCATGAACTGGACTAATGCTGGCTCATCGCCGTATAACCACTTAGGTAATGGTGGTGTCTGGGGTCGTGCTGTGGGCTGCCGGACCTGGGGCACTAGCTCTGGACTGGGGGAGATGTAGGGGTAGAAAACGTTGACTTGGCTGGGGTACTAACTTCCGACACCTCCGTGTAGATCTCCGCCCAGGATCCCCTGGGCCGGTGGTGGGGTGACAGCCTCACCGGCAACGACTCTCTTGATGACTTCGGCGTACCTTCTGCCGGTGTTGCAGGCCACTCTCCGTCGTCCACGGGCAGCGGGACTTGATAGCAGGCCTCCTCGGCCCCGATGGAGATCTTCTGAAGAGAGTCCGCTATCTCATGCAACACGTGCGCAGCAGCCGCATCTACTCTCCGGTTCTCCGGTGCCATCTTGGGACCCTCTGTACGGGTAGTCTGCTGCGCATCCGCCATCTTCTTGCTCTCACCAGGAATTTCCGCAAGACTGAAGAGGTCGAGCTCCACTTCTTATACTGGTCCCCAGCAAAATGGCCTGGGACCGGAAGTGACTCAGCGATGCATTTCTTCTTCCGCCTCCCTATCAACAAGGAGCGGACCTTTCAAGTTCCACTTGGGACTAGGAACTATGACTTGACCTCCATGCCCGGGGGCGGGACGCTGGCCATGGCGGGATCCTTTCGCGCGCTTTTCCTCCAACAGATTACACTTTCAGGTATGGCAGCAGACATGTTGGGACGTAACATTACTTCAGTGCAAATTTTGCACATGATGTTCACGACTTTAGGGTTTTCTTCAATAACAAATGACAGTCTTTTCTTCACCTCCCCCTCTATTTCACAAGCGCCACAGTTAAAACATTTTTCATAGACAAAGTCCCGTACACTTTCTGGCACAAACTTTACTCACATCAGCATGCGATTTTTCTTGCAGACAATACTGGACACAGTTCAGACTAGGGGGGACGGACTTGTGGCATAAGGCACCCATCCATATCCTTTTCATGATGCCAAAAGTTGTGATAATGCGGGGTGTGTGGTGCAGGGCAGATGTTGTTACCCTAAGGGCAGATGGTATTAACCCCTTGTGTTCGTGACCCCAGGGCATAGTTTCGTCTTAACCACCCGAAGGTATACCGCTGGATCTTGGGCTAGGCACGGGGGCAATGAAGACACTGACACCAAGTTACGGACAATGGTAGCTTTACTGAGGGTAGACATTTGTTACAGTTTATGCAGTACAGCCAGGGCCCAAGGAGGTGACCAGTGACACAGAGACCTCGCAGGATTGCTTGGACTTGTAGTAGATTGGAGAATTTAGCGCAGGCCACGCTGGATAGGCAGAAGACTTGACTGATAGGACTGTGACTTTAGCTTACTTTGCACTTGACTTTTGGCTGCAGGACTTGACTTTTGGCTGCAGGACTTGACTTGTAGCTGCCGGACTTAGCTTAAGGCCTCCAATGTTCTGGACACACACTCTAAGATGACTTGACTGCACTGGACCTCAGGAACAAGAGAGAGAAACTAGCTCCACCCAGGGTTTATATGGGGGAGACTAGCGGGGAGCCCATAGGTCACCTTTGGTGTCAGCTGGTCACTAGTACCTCCTGGGTAACAATCACATGGTACATTTATTAAAGTCACAGCACACAATAAAATGCATAACATATTTACATGGGGGAAAACAACTGCAGGGAGCCCTGGGGATACTGCCTGACAGGGCAGGAGAGTACGGGGAAACACGATCCCGTATAGGGTCACCACACTGATGTCCACCATTAACCCCTCAAATGCCATGATCAATACAGCTCACAACATCTACTGCAGTGTGGACGTTTGAGTGGATGATCAGATCTGGCTGCAGGGATCTGGTATATAATGGTATATCAGTTTGATGTGCAACATCATGGGAGGCTTATAACAACTTAGGCTTTATATCGTAGGCATTAAGTCCCGTCAGTACAGTGGGCGTTAAAAAATTAGGAGAGAATATCAGAAGAAAAATGAGTGCAGGTGCTATAACAATGGCACCCAACGGACCCGATTATAGTCAATGAGATCCATCAGAACCCGTTGTGCTCCTACCCGATAATGGCCGTGTAAATGAAGCCTCAGATGTCTACTGGATTCACTCCTATCTTCGACTTTGATCTTGGACGTCGGCAAACACAATGTATGATCTATGCATGAAAGACACTTGACCCGCAGGGACTACTTTGAGACCACGTTTTTTGTTGTTGTTTGTAAATTTATACGTGGAGGTGTGTAAACTCCATATGTTCATGCGCCTTGAACATTTTCCAGGCAGCATTAGGGTTGCACCTGTGAGGCCATGCACCTATATCAGCCAACTTGGGTGGGGCTTGTAGCCTCTCTCCCCCCTTCTATTGTATGTGTGCTTAGTCACGCTGGAGGGAACTGGGAGCAGGCTGCATGTCGACCTAGTGCTGCTGTAATTGCCCACTGGCCCCTGGTTTTTGCTTATTACGCACAGGTAGGTTAGCGTTAGGTCCTGTGCCATCTGAGAAACCTTGGCGTTGGTGTGCGGGCTCTGATATGTCCTTCATATAAGGATACACTGGCGAATGTCTCAATTTTAACATCAGTGTTGAGGGATTAGCCAATGTCATTGTATACATCTACCACAGTAGTGCACCTACATTTCTGTATTGTAGTAGCCCCATATACATGTTGGAGAGGAGTAGGCCACCAGCATTGGAGGCCCACGTGTGGAATCATTATGGTCTATAAAGATATGTGTTTCGCCCGCCTGCCTCATATACACCCCCCCCCCCCCACACACACACACACGGACATATCCATATTTTCATAAATCATCTGCATCTAATAGTTTGCAGTCAGTGTGGCCTTACAGCCCTGACTGCTTTTTGAAAAATCCAGGTAGCGCTGATTGTGAACTGAATCCGATTGGTGCTAGGCAGGGGAGGAGGCTGGATCCTCCAGAACAAAATACGTGGCCCCAAGTTTCAGGGTCTGAATACTGTAGTTGTAGGATCTTCCATGATGACATTAGCATGTGATCAGTCAGTTTTTTTTATCTCTGGCTCTCCCACAGAGATATATGAAGGGGGTGTGTCAGCTGCCACTTTGTGCAGGAGATTTCGGGGATTTCCAGCAGTTGGACACCCCAGGATCTAAAACGTATCCCCTATAAATTATATATTCATTCATAAAGTGTCTGTCATTTAAAAAAAAATGTCACAAATCACATAGATATATCAAAAGTTTTGATCGGTAAGGGCCTTAGCGTTGAAACCCCAACTGATCAGGAGAATGAATAAAATGAAGCATGCCGTATGGCTCCCCTGGATGGAAACAGTGTACATTATCCTGAATGCAGATTGCCCAAATATTTACTTTGAATAATCATTTACTAACGGTCGACATTATGTGGCGTTCTGATCTCTGAATGCATACTGTTTACTGACCCAGGATGATGATGCATATGGGAAGGACTGGCAAGGAATGTCATTTTCAGCTATTCTCAGATATATTTTCAGTATTACAGTTGCCCTTGCTGCAAGCATAACATATACCATGTCAAAACTACTCCACCTTCTCCACCCCACAATCTCCTGCCCAGCTTGCTGGCTCTCCTTATGCACAGAGTGACCACCGCTACATGCACAGACTACCGCACAGAGCTTGTGTATCTCTGGCTCTCCCATAGACAGTGCATACAGGAGATGGGTTGACCATTGCTCCGTGCATGAGGAGAGCTGGTGTTCTGAAAACAAATCTTCCGAACTTCAGGACAATATGCAAAAGATCAGCGGGGTCCCAGCTGTCAAATCCCTACAATTAGACACTTATCCCGTATCTTGTGAATAGTGGATAAGCAGTTAAGTACTGGAGTTTCCCTTTAAACCCTCATAGGGGTAATCCAGCATTTGACAGATAAATGTCTGATTGCAGGGCATCAAACTTCTGGTACCTGCAATCTCCTGTACGGTTCCCAACCGCCACTGTGTAAGGAGCGCTGGTTCAACACGCCCCCTCAATGCATCTCAGCACATGTGTTTCTTTGGCGCTCCCAGAAACGGAAATACCCATATACAAATACAAAATATAATGTTATTTATCCCGCTGGGTGAACATTAGAGATGAGTGAAGTTACAGTAATTCGATTCGTCATGAACTTCTCGGCTCGGCAGTTGCTGACTTTAGCCTGCATAAATTAGTTCAGCTTTCAAGTGCTTCGGTGGGCCGAGACTCTCTCCTAGGACTGTATCCACCTTTTCCAGCCCACCGGAGCACCTGAAAGCTGAACTCATTTATGCAGGATAAAGTCAGGAAACACCTAGCCGCGAAGTTCATGACGAATCTAATCGCTGTTACTTCGCTCATCTCTAGTGAACATCGTAAAATATGAATAAAATAACAAACAAATGCCCAGTGCCAGAATAGTTTTTTTTTTATACCTCACAAACATAGAAAACAGAAAATATGGAATCACAAAGTCCCTTCTACCCAAAAATGGTACAGTAGAAACTACAGATCACACACATTTTTTTTAAGTAGTACAACATAACAAAAACTATATAAATTGAGTATAGTTGTAATCATACTGACTGCATAATGAAAATAAAGGCCCAGACTTACTATTATTGTCTGGTTTTCTCATCCCACTGGATTTATTATTTGTCTGATTGGCGCTTAGTGTATTTGACTGTTTTTTCACATGTGACTCTATGGACAAAACTGCACCCATCACATCACTAATATGAAAACAGACCAATTTAACCCCTGGAGGATACAATGCATAAATGTGCACCCTGGCTGCCTGGTACTTAGCACACTAGGGCATACATTTACACGCTGTGTTGTTTCAGATCTATGAAGCGAGTTTAGAAGCAGCACTAGCTTTATAGACCGTGTCCCAGCTGCTATCAGAAGTCGGGGACCCACCACTATTGGCAGATATCAACAATCATCTTGATGCCCACAAATAACCCTTCAGATGCCTCTTAAGTATCTGCAGGGCTTTGTGAGACTCATCGGACCACCTGCAGCACGATTGCAGGGATCCGATGAGTCATGCCACTCTGCTGCTATCTATTGGTATGGTCTGCTTTCTTGCAGGCTATAAAAGTGCATCGCAAATATTACTGATCAGTGCTATGTAAGTGAGTAGCCCTGAACAATAATAGCAACCAATAGATTGCTATGAATAGCCCTCTGTGGATACTTAAAAAAATGTAAAAACAAGTTTAAAAAATGTGAATAAGCCCCTCACTGTGTTCCTGGGGCTTAGGAATGATTTACCATGCACCCAGTCTGTACCAACAAGCTTAGTGTAGGTGATACTAATGACAGATTCCCTTTACAATGAATAGCGTAAACTTAAAAAATACTTAAGTCCAAAATTGCAGATTTTTGGTCACATGACATCCCATAAAAATTGAAGAAAGGGATCAAAAAGTGTCTACACACCACTTAAAAATGCCAGGTTATTGTGTTTTTAAAGAATAAAATAAATCACGTCAGAACTATTTCCACCTCTAATGTGACCTATAACGTGAACAATTCAATTGCTGAGTCCATTCGCGTTTATGTCAAAACGGTTTCCACCCTAAATGTGACTCAGATCTATCTCTTTGAATGTATTGCAATATAAATGTGTTTTTCTAGGTCTTTAAAGAGGTACTCCAGTGGAAATTATTATTTATTTATTTTTAAAATCAATTGGTGCCAGAAAGTTAAACAGATTTGTAAACTACTTCTATTAAAAAAATCTTAATCCTTCCAGTACTTATCATCTGATGTATGCTACAGAGGAAGTTCCTTTCTTTTTTAATTTCTTTTCTGTCTGACCACAGGGCTCTCTGCTGACGCCTCTGTCCATTTTAGGAACTGTCCAGAGTAGGAGCAAATCCCCATAGCAAACCTCTCCTGCTCTGGACATTTCCTGACATAGACAGAGGTGTCTATGTCAGCAAAGAACACTATGGTCAGACAGAAAAGAAATCATTAAAAAAGAACTTCCTGTGGAGCATACAGCAGCTGATAAGTACTGGAAAGATTAAGATTTTTTTAAAGAAGTCATTTACAAATCTGTTTAACTTTGTGGCACCAGTTAAGTTAAAAGAAAATGTTTTCCAGCGGCACACCCCTTTAATGCTAAAAAGGTCCGGTTTCCAATCCTCCCATTTAGACAGCCACGTGGTGCACAGTTAGGGCCTCCCTTTTCCTACTACTAGCAGTGCACAAACTCTCCTCTCTCTGACATGAAAAAATATATGTCAGTGGCCACCAAATGGTCTGGTCTTCCAGTGATGTATTTTGGTTTTGTGCTGCCCTAGGCCACCCCAACCCGGTAACCAATTTCCTCTACACCTACATAGGATTTTTTGCAGTCATCTAACAAACACCTCCCTCCCCACCCCCGATTAAGTGCCGCCATAGGCATTGGCCTTGCTGGCCCAGTGCAATATATGCCAAGGAGGTGTTCGCATGTGTTTACCAACAATTGACATGGAGCCGCCATCTAATGGCGCTAAGGTGTCTGAACCTAAAAGGCTGCAACTGTGTTTTGAGAGTTGTACCTTTCAGAACTATTGGGACACAAATAACATGGTAGCTTCCCTATGGTTGGGGGCCACAAGCTGCACAGCCCTTGATTACACACAGAAGTGTTTCCCAACCAGTGTGCCTACAGCTGTTGCAAAACTACAACTCTTGTAGTTTTGCAACAGTTGGAGGCCCACTGGTTTGGAAACATAGAATATGAAAAATGGACATTTTGTAATATAAACTGTATGTTTTGCTTTGAACTCTAGGTGAGGTGGAAGAAGATAGTATGTACATAACTGGATCTGGGTTCTTGGCCAGAAGAGAAAATGACATGCCTCAAAAGAGGATGAAAGCTAGGCAAACAAATCAATGATGACACTGAAACTTCTGTAAAAGTAAAGGTTCACCTAGTGCAATTCCTGTAAATAACTTGTGTGTGTAAACTCACTCACATTCCAAATCCAAAGAGAAACGTACGCGTAGCAGCTCTAATCCTGATCAGCGGCATAGTTGTACTTATTATTGTGAACCAGTATTTCTGCAGGTACCTTGTCCTTGTACTGATCTTGAGTTGTAAATCATTGTCGATTGTAGATTTTTGGGGACTGGCCTGACAGGTCAGGTGCGTCAGTGGTTTATAGCCTATGTCAGCCATGTTGGATATGTGTGGGCTTTTAATGTGGCCTGTTTATTGCACTTTCTATGACCTTTACTGTGTTGTTGTAGCAGAGATGTTCACATAATGCAATGTTCAAGAGCTTTTCCTGTACAAAACATCAAATTGCCACCCCTGCCAGTTGATCAGGATCCTCATGATGTCCAGCCAATCACAGGCCCCAGCAGTGCCCCATCTCGACCAGTGATTGGCTGAGCGACAGGTCCTGCTCCAACTTCTCAGTAGCAGACAGAAGCAAAGGAAACGGGAGCTGCAGCAGGGTCGGGTAAGTATCAATTTTTCTTCATTTTTTTCTTCAGCACCAGCAATATATCAATAATTTAAAAGTGCCGTAAAACCCCATTAAGTTAGGTGCACACCAGTTAATACATTTGGAGCATCTTTGGTTGTCCTTACGACATCGGACTGAAATTCATGCCAGTTATAAGTCAGTATAGATTTCAGCCATATTTTTGGGATCTACAGCCAAAGTTCAAATTTTTTTTTTTTAAGGCAACGACTTCTACAAAAAATATCTGCTGGGCCAAAACATTAAAATCAGCACCAAAATAGAAGGCTCCAACACCAACGTAAAGACAGATACTAAATCTTTATTAAATAGACAAAATTACATAAAAGCATAAAAAATCACATGAGAATAATGATATGGACACCATGTTACACTCAAAGCATAACATGCAGAGGGTGAGGCAAGAAAACAAATGTCAAATTTAAGGAAAATATGTAATTGAGCAGACAAACTGTATATGAAGAAAAGCATGCAGAAGGGACAAATGCCTAAACACTGTAAATGGAGCAGATATAAAGGGTCTAACCATAAGCAATACCAGTCATGTATAGTGTCAAAACTCCCACCACATACCCAGTATACTCCAACATATGTTTTACTTCCTTGTGGCTTTGATACCGGCATCCCCTGACAAAGCCACGAGGAAGCAAACGTATGTAAGTTTGGGAACAACCATAGGCCTTTGGTCTACTTAATCTGCCACAGCTGAGATGAAAGCTGTTTTGATGAATAGGACTATAGAGATTGATCTTTGCATTGAATATTTTTTACTCTTTTATTGATAACAGCTCTATGTAAATTTACATTAATCTACAATGTACAATTATTGGCACTGGGGGACTGCATTTGCATTATGGGTAAGAGGGTAGAATGAGATTGAATGGCAAAAAAGGATGACTATTTGTTGACTAGAATTGTAAGGGTCTTGGGGTGCGACCGCCCCCCCGACCCACCGCGTCACCCCCCCCCCCCCCCCCACTGTAGTGCTGGGTGGTATACCGGTATGGATTTTTGCCCATACCGCTATACCGGTCGGGCCCCTCCCCCACCCTCCGAGTCAATAAAAAAAAAGTAATAATAAACTTACCCGTATTGGGGGTGGTCCGGGCCATCCATCCTTCCTTCCTGTAGTGTCCGGCGCCATTCCGGGTGGAGGGTGCACCGGTACGGGCTGTCCTTCTCCGGGGGTCCTTTTCTCCACTCTGGGCAGGCTCCGGCCTAGTACGCTGCATAGACGCCGCTACGCCATGACGTCAGGTGCGTCGCTGCGCACGGGCGTCACTGCGCAGCGGCGTCTATGCTGCGCTACTAGGCCGGAGCCTGCCCGGAGTGGAGAAGATGACCCCCGGAGAAGAAGAACAGCCCGGACCGGTGCACCCTCCACCCGGAATGGCGGCGGACACTACAGGAAGGATGGATGGCCCGGACCACCCTGACAGGTAGGGGAGAGAAGCGGGTGGTGGCAGCGGCGGCCTATGGCACCGCAAAAGCCACTGCAGTGCATTGATTTAAAGCGCCCGCTTTAAATCAATGACCTGCAGCGGTGTCGGGGGGGATAAATAGCGGATAACTTATACCGGAATATCGGTATAAGTTATCGGCTATCGGCCCTAACCTCCACCGATTATCGGTATCGTATCGGCCCTAAAAAAACGATATCGGTCGATCCCTAGTATAAACCCTACGAACGTGTGTACAGTATATATCCTGTGAGCGTGAGGACAATATACACGTACCCTTGAGTGACCCTTCAACTACCATGGACCAACCGTGCTGACGAAGTGTTTGTCACAGAGGATCGGTTAGAGCCTAAATGGGGACCGTAGCACCTAAGGAAAACAATCTAAATTTCACATAAACACAATTTTTTTTATTTTTTTATATTTTTTTATATTCTCCGCATAATTATATATGTACACAGGTGGCAGGAGGATGCTAAGCATAACACACACCCAATACGTAAAGTCCGCTAAAGCTGAACCTACCTAAACACCTTGTCACGAATAATTAAGTACGTGTATGATGTGCTCGATCATCTGATACCTCAAAGAAACCCTCCCCTTTATCTTAATTTATACTTGTAAAGAGAACACATATCACAAACTTTCATGACGTAGCTATGCATGCGCTGAATGTATGTGACAAAGCCCCTGCAGCCAGGAAGCATGCCAGCATATAATTAACCCTTACTTGTAATGTGCAGAGCGGAACAACCAGAAAACGTGCTGGCATATGATTAACCCCTTAGTTTAATGTGCAGAGCGGAGCAGCCAGAGGCGTGCCGACATGATTAACCCCTACTTGTCATGTGCCGAGCGGAACGGTCAGAGAGCGTGCTGGCATATACCTAACCCCTACTGTAATACTAAGAGCGGAGCAGTCAGAGAGCATGCTGGCTTATAATTAACCGCTACTGTAATTTGCGGAGCAGAGCAGTCAGAGAGCGTGCCGGCATTTAATTAACCCCTACTGTAATATGCAGAGTGGAGCGGCCGGAGAGCGTGCCAGTACACAAGTAACCCCTACTGTAACATGCATAGCGGAGCAGTCAGAGAGTGCCGGCATATGATTAACCCCTACTGTAATATGCAGAGCGGAGCGGCCAGAGAGCGTAATGGCATATAATTAACCCCTACTGAAATATGCAGAGCGGAGCGGTCGGAGCGTGCTGGCATGTAATTAACCCCTTACAGTGATGCGCAGAGCGGAGCAGTCAGAGAGCGTGCTGATATATAATTTACCCCTACTGTTATATGCAGAGCGGAGCAGTCAGTGGGCGTGCTGGCGTATAATTAACCCCTACTGTAATGTGCAGAGCAGTCAAAGTGTGCTGGCATATATAATTGACCCCTTACTGTAATGTGCGGAGCAGAGCAGTCAGAGAGCATGCTGGCATATAATTAAGCCCTTATTGTAATGTGCAGAGCGGAGCAGTCAGAGAGCGAGCTGGCGTATAATTAACCCCTACTGTAATGTGTAGAGCAGTCAGAGTGTGCTGGCATATAATTGACCCCTTACTGTAATGTGCGAAGCGGAGCAGTCAGAGAGCATGCTGGCATATAATTGTTACGCCGAGCGCTCTGGGTCCCTGCTCCCTATGTATATATATATATATATATATATATATATATATATATATGCACAGACAGGCTGAGGAGATCTGTTCCCTATATATATATATATATATATATATATATATATATATATATAGGGAACAGATCTCCTCAGCCTGTCTGTGCACATATATATATATATATACACATAGACATACATTAAATACGGTTCCCAAATACGGCTGAGTGCGGGCGCCGCAATTAAGCCCCGCCCCCCTCCTCCCAACCGTATACGGGAGCCGTATTTAACAAAACGGGGTGTGAACCCAGCCTTACTTAGCTGTGTCTCTTCTGGCAGCTAGGAGGCTGCAGAGGTGTCAGATTACACTCAGAGAGAGCACAGTGCTTGACTCTTGCATTTTCATCAGCTGTTCAGGGTTCATCAGCTGTTCAGGGAACCGAAAAATTCAGGGAACAGAAAAATTTATTACACCGGATCATTGACCTGACAGCCTGTACACCCCCATCATTAGGGATGGAGGTATACAGGCTGACCACGTCAAATGAAGCCAAAATGGCTCCCTCCGGGATTGTTAAATGCTCAAGTTTTGTCAGAAAGTCACCTGTATCGCTTATGTACGATTTTGCTGCATATACATAAGGCCGAAGTATAGCATCCAAAAAAAACTGAAATATGGCTAGTTAAAGACTCTCGGCCAGACACGATCTGCCTACATGGAAGGTCGTGCAGAGTCTTATGAATTTTTGGCAATAGGGGGCGGAGCCTGAGAGCCGGCCGGAGCAGTCGCATGGTGTAAGAGCTCTGCACCTTGCTCAGGAGAAAAGCGACTAAAAGCAATATTAAATCTACCAAAAATGGCCCACAACTAACATCCGACCCTGGGAACCAGACAGAATCACCTGGAACAACAATAGAAACGGAGGCGAGGAATCTGGGAGCTCCATCCTAAACATACCTTCAGAGGACCTGTTTCAAATCCGGGCGGTCGTCTCTGGACACTAGCGGTGAGTCCGTTACCGTTCTGCTGCTTTGAGTCTGCGTCCTTGCCTGCCCGTCACAGCGGTGATTTCGGCAGCCGCGCTCCCGGAGCTGATCAACTGAGTGAGCGAGACACGGGACGCGACGCCATACTTGCAGTGGGTACTTCCGGAAAGAAGCAGGAAGTCTGGGCGACGGCCATTGAGGGGACACTTCTCGCTGCTACCGGAGCCGTCGCTCTCTCGGAGCGGACACCCGGAGAGGGGCCAGCTGACAAGCCATTAATTCATTGCTCTATGGGTCGCTGAGGATTTCTGGCTTTAAACTACATGCTACAAGCAAGTACAATCTCTGTTTGCAACTAATATTCTAGCTCTGCTATATGTCAGCTGCATTGAAGGAATAGATAATTGACTGCCTAATCTTTACTAAAACCACAACAATTCTTTTAGTTACTCCACAGTAATATAAAAAGGCTGCTCCTGAAGGAAGAGATTTGCCTACTCAGAACTACCATTGCACACCGCTAAGTTTATTCATAGATATTGTCTACATCTCAGCCTCTCCCTCCACTAAGTGTGCTCTCAATTCCCTATGGCATAAATACACTCATAAAGCCTGACTTGTATATTGCATTTACCTGTGCCGGCTACACTATTGTCACTAATCATCCCAGAGCTGGTTGTCTACTTGCTGATCACTTATTATACCTCAGCTTTGCCATTCCTGTCTACGGTTTTACAAGTGGTTTAACATTCAACCAACTCAGTTAATCACTGGACTATTCTGTTAAGTGCAACCACAAGTAGTCTGCTCGCAATCCTAGAGTCTGCAAACAGTACATGATTCTCATCCTAAACCTGCATCTAATTTTGGATTTAACACTCTGGGATGCACAAGAATAAGAATTGTACCTTAAACTCAAAAATTTTGCCAGATTCTCTCGCAAGCGAATTTCCCTCTCCTAGACGAAAAAGAAAGACAAAGACAACAACATCATGTCTTCGGATAAAAAGAAAAAAGACAAAGATAAGGTTCATTCATCAGTTACTACCAGAAACAAGTTTGCTGTCTTAGAAAGCATCCGGGACCAAGATGACTCCTCCTCCCCACCCTTAATCAATCCCTCTAATGCTCCTTCTCCATCAAATAGCCCTGCTAAACAAAAACCAAAATGGGGAGAAGAGAGCGAAACAAACACAGCGAGCCAACCCAAAGATACGGATTTTGAGACAGCAATGGAGACCTTGAACGCCTCAGAAGAAACTGCTTCTGAAAGTTTTATAAAAGAAACCATGCTCATGTTGCATAAAGCCTTTAAGAAAGAGTTTGTCGCTGCTTCCTTGGAAACTAATAAAAGAGTAGAAGCAGTTGAGGGCAAAGTACAACACATGGAAGAAAAATTTGAGGAATTTGCCTCAGCACACAATAATCTTGCAGATGACCATTCTTCCACAAAAGCAGAATTAGAAAAACTCCGTACTAAAGTCGCTGACTTGGAAGACAGGAATAGACGTAACAATGTTAAACTAAGAGGTATCACTGAAGATATTACCAACGAGATGTTAGAGGGATTTGTTCAAGACTTTAATAAAACAATAGTTCCAGAAAGCACCCCCCATGATCTAATCATAGACAGAGTCCACAGACTCCCGAAACCCAGAGGGTTGCCAGAAACAATCCCAAGGGATGTAATAGTAAGAATACATTTCTTTCAAACCAAAGAGAAATTCATGAGATATATGAGAAAAAAAGCAACAGATCTACCAATGCTCTACAAAAACATCCAAGTGTATGCCGACTTATCGCAACATACTCTACAATCAAGGAAACAGTTAAATGATCTAACCACAGCTCTTAGAAAAAATTCCATTCCCTATAGATGGGGTTTTCCTACTAAAGTCATCATTAACCACGAAAATAGATCCTACACAGTTGACTCTGTCGCAGGTGGCTTTGACTTAATGAAGAAATGGGGCTTCTCTCCTCCCCGCCTATTGGAACAATCAGAACAGGACCACACTTGACTGCTCATTTGAACTCCAGTTCCCAATTAAAACCTTTCTCTCTTTCCATACCAAAGGACATTACAACGTAATTCCCCTTACCCATACTTTTCACCAGTCATGTTTTTTTCATCTGCTCATTTTACTTTTTTTTCTATACTAAAGCAGACTTTCCCCAGTCTGCGCAGAAATTTTGCCTCTGCACATTTGATTTATGCTTATTTGTTACTTTGGTTCTTAATGTTTATATCTTGTTTTTTATACCTAATTAAGGTACTTACTCTGAAGATGAAAAGTGGCATTTATTACAGGTTTACGGGGTGGACCTCAGGCCTTTCTCCAGACTCCATCCTCCATAATCACCGCATAGGTAAGCACTACCCCCACAACTTACCACACACATACACACCATGAGTGTCAAATTCTATTCGCACAATGTGCGGGGTTTAAATAACCCTAAAAAAAGATCATACATGTGGTCAGACTTACAGAAGGCAGCAGTCGATGTTGCATGCATACAAGAAACTCATTTTAAGGAAGGACATCATCCCCTTATTATGCACAAAAACTTCTCTCACATATATCTATCTAATGCCCCTACAAAAAAGGCTGGGGTCCTCATTGCAATTAGAAACTCAGTTTCATTTATAGAACAGAAAGTCATTAGAGACAAAGGTGGTAGATACCTCATTCTAATTTGCAACATCAATAACTTACCTTTCACAATAATTAACGTATACTCACCTAATTCGAGACAAATTAAGTTTCTTAATTCTATACTAAAAAAAAAAAAAAAAAATCCTAAAAGGTAGGCTTGTTATATGTGGTGATTTCAATGCGATAAACGAAGCTTCTCTGGACTCTACCTCTACACGAATGTTCTGTTAACTTTATCAGATCCGATACGTTCTTTAGACTCGGTCAGAAAACACATCCTAGAGTTCGGTGAACTTTCTTATTATAAGATCAATGAAGCGAAATCCAATATTCTTAATATAAATATTCCCACACCTACAGTCATTAAACTAAAATCACTCTATTCTTATAAATGGGTAGAGTCTCATATTCCATATTTAGGAATAAACATTACTAATTCCCATTCCGCATTAGTAAAAACCAACATCCTCTCCTTAACACAAAAATTACAAGCAGACATGTCTAATTTATCCAAAGGGGAATGGAGCTGGTTAGGGAGGAGGACATTGTTTAAGATGATATTTTTGCCAAAAATCATTTACATGTTTAGATCTTTACCTACTTCCATCCCGAACAAACTAATTTCAAATTTACAACTTATTGCTTCCAAATTTATATGGAATGGGAGGCGTCCTAGGGTAGCTGCTTCAATTCTTTTTAAATCGTCTAAACATGGGGGCTCTGATGTCCCGAATTTATCAGCCTACAGACGTGCAATTGTAATTAAACAATCCTTGAAATGGATTGATAATGCTGAAGATAGACCCACCTGGGTTGATATTGAGTCGTGGATAACAGGTGTCTCTGAATGGCGTTATTTATGGTTAAATCCCCTTAGGTATGATTGCACGACCAGGCCCTTTCTTCCTTCTGTTAAACACTCACTTGAATCTTGGTATTCTGCCTTATCTTACCAGGATCCAAATCTCCTATACGTAAAACATGACATACCCCTTCAGTCTTTATGCTTTTTTGTAGATGGCCTTCCATTGAGTTTATGGGATGATTATGGTATTAAATACATAAAAGAAATTTTGCACAAGGATGAGATAAGACCATTTAGTTATCTTAAAAATAACTTCCACCTACCAGACTCTGAAAAGGATACGTACAACAAAATTCTCCTACACCTTAGAAAATGCAAGTCCCACGATTGCAAAATCCCCTAATGCCTATCAGACTTAATTTACAATGCATCATCTAAACAAACAATAAACCTGAAAAATCTTTACTCTCACTTTAACCATGATACATATGTAACCAAAACTAAATACATGCTGAAATGGGAAGAAGAACTAGGTAAACAATTCTCAACCTCATCTTGGCAAAAAGCTTTTCATATTGGCACACAATTTTCACATTGCTCCAATCATAGGGAGCAACTGGAAAAAATATATTACAGATGGTATTACACACCTAAACGCCTAGCTTCCATATACCAAGATCAAAACCCATCTTGTTGGAGACACTGCGGCATGATAGGCTCTCTTTCACATATTTTCTGGAAATGCCCAAAATTGAGTAAGATAAGGAATGATTTATCAGTATTGATTAAGACTCTTTCACCTTCCACTAAGGACAATCCATTAGAACTAGCCGTCCTATTTATAGGCATAGAAGACTTACCACTTAATGTGCGCATTCCTATATGTCACGTTTTACACAGTTTTAGGCTATCAATATCCAGAAAGTGGAAAACAATTGAAATTCCCTCAATGCCAGAAATTATACATATGGTCAATTACAACTTCATTTTTGAAGAAGTTATAGCTAGACAAGAAAATAAAAACGCTAAATTTCTAAAATCTTGGGATTTATGGATTCAACACTTCAACCCTCCTTAAATCTACATCCAAAAAGCTCACCTGCTAGAATTGCTGTAAACACCACTTGTCCCAACTCTTCCCCTGTAAACGTCTTAAAGACCACATCCTATTCCTGAGGAGTTCTGGAGGGGGTCTGGTGAATCCACCCTGAGGTTCGATATTATAAGAGATATATATCTCATAATGCTATCTTTGCCACGTAAACTTCTTATAAAGATGTTTACTAAAGTTCTCTGTTTCGTTCTCAACTAACTTAGATATTCTTCGTCGACCTTTGCTTCTGATTTCTAATGTCAAGTATTCATTAAAAAATAAGCTATAACTATAACTTTGATACATCTCAAAATGGAGATGAACTCCTTTGATATTACCATGATTCAACCCACTGAGAAAACTTATCCGAAAATGTTATTATTGCATTTTATCTTCCCAATGGTCGAAAAAAAAAAAAAACAACTTATGATTCTTTCTTTCTTTTTTTATTTTTATTTTTGTGTATGTCAAATTTTTTCCTTGTATACATTTATACAACTATACTATAACGGAAGTTTATCTTGTTACTTTTTATAATATAATATTTGTTAAAATGCCAATAAAATTTAATTGAAAATAATTTTTGGCAATAAATTAAGTTGTTGGGTCACTAGACATTTTACAATTAAGTACTCCATTAATGTCTTATCACTCAAATTATTTTCAAATACATTTCTTACCAAAGTTTCAGTTCGCCGTCCAATTTCCCACTTGGGGTCAGATGATTTCTGTCTGTAACCATCATGTAATTGCCGATTTGCCTCCTGAATGTATTTAGATCGGTCCATGACTACAACTACGCCCACTTTATCAGCGGGTTTCACCACCAGGTTGTGGTCATGGACTATTGCATTCAAGGCGGCAATCTGTTTGTGTGTCATATTTGGATGTATAAGTGAAGTTACCGACTGTCTTAATTTTTCTATATAATTTTTGAGTAAAGTATGGAAAGTATCAATGGCAGGAGAGGATACATTATGTACGTAAACCATCAAAAGTATCACTCTTAGTACTGGATTCAATCTGTGTTTGGTTATTTTTATCAGAAAACCACACTTTTAATTTTAGTCTTCTGATAAACTGCAACCAGTCCGGCATTGTGGTTGGGCAAAAATTAAGTCCCTTGGATAACAATTGTATTTGCGCAGGAGAAAGTGTAATGGAAGAAATATTTACCCCAAAATGTTCTTCCTTGTCGTCGCTGCTTTCTGCTGAGGTGTGACTTTGACTGTTCATTGTTTCCCTCTGGTACGAACTTGTACTTCTGTGTCGCCGGCCTCCTCGCCAGGTAGATTTCTAGTAGATTGTTACTGTGCACCTAAAAAATCAACATCATTTGTAGATACATTAGAATCATGATAGTTCACTTTAGTATTAGGCCCAATATTTCTGCGCATTTCCCTAGATTTTTTATTATTCCTCCTAGAGGGAGCATTAGAAGCACCCCATTGGTACATCTTGCCATTCCAATAGTCATAATTGTTACGTGCACATTTTTGTCTTTTTGCATCTTCCTGTTCCAATCGTTGTTTGGATAAAAAAGCATTTTGTTTTTCTTAAAGTTTATCAAAGTCCACAGAGGATTGATTCCCCTTTAATGCAATCTCCAGTTCATGAACCTTAGCTATGCATACTCCAATGTCTCTTTGCAGAAACTCAAAGTGCAATAAAATAAGGTCTAAAGAGTACTTATTTGAAATCTGCTCATATCTTTTTCTATAATCAAGATCCTGAAAAAAAGAGTTATGTGGCTGGACATGTTGATTTTTAAAGGAAATCTGTCAGCTTGCTCCCCCCGGCACTAACCAGCGGTACTGGATGGTAGTGCGGGGGATGCTGCTCTCCCTCTTCTCCCCGCTCTGTAATGAAGAGAGAGAGGCAGAGGGAGGGGAGGAATATTGATGAGCTGGGCTGCGCTGCGGCCAGCGGTGCTGACGTCAGAGTGCCAGAAACCCCGCCTGTGCCAGTTAGCATCTAATTAGCATATACAAAAAAGAAGATTTCTAACAAATGGCAGGATGGATCTGGGCACAGTAGGCATCAAACTGATCAGCATGCCCCTGCACTACCAGCCAGTACCACTGGTTAGTGTGGGGGGGAGCAAGATGATAGTTTTCCTTTAAAGTATTCTCTCAAAGTAATTGAATGTAGTTCCATAGATAATAACCGTTTGGTCTCAATCTCATACCTCCTCTGGAGGTTTATAATCGATGGGGCATGGAGAAAAGATGGATCACCTCCCACGCCACTCGTGATCCTGCTGGCGTCCGACTCTGTATACAAAAGCACGTTGGTATTAGGTAAAGACATACCGGTAGTAGTAGCAATATTTATGTCCATATTGAGAAAACTTTCAGGGTGCAGGCTCATAAACCACGTACAAATCAGCAAAGGAGAGCAGCACTTCCACAGATAAGGTGCACGGGGGTCATCTGCATTGAACCCAGGTTCAGAGCTCACAGGTTATAGCGACAAATAGGCAGCAACTCCATTAAGGTGCAAAAAGACGGTGTCTTTATTCACACAACGTGAGGCGACGTTTTGGTTTGCTCACCAAACCATTTTCAAGCAACAAGTGAAAAAACAGGTGGATATTTATGGCCACGGAGGAGCAATAGAATAATTAATAGGAAACATATTCATACAAGTGTAAATATTTATATTCAAACATATGAAGTGACATGTGCATCATTGTCAGGAATATACAAATACGCAGACATCCCCACGGGATATGACCTCACTTGAAGCTGTGAGCGCAGCGTTGCACTCGGCGTGCTAGCGCACTATGTTTGTTTACAAACAGGATGTTCCCATGTGTCCCGGTGAGTGTGAACACCCATAGAAACTGCAAGGTATTGTTTTTAACTAACACAAGGATTAATTAGTTAATCATGTCCCTTATTATGCACTGTACGGGTTATGATGTTATCACCTGACACTATTATACAGTGATATACACTGTGTTGATTATGTATTGCACTATTTGAATTGTGTGTTACAATATTGCATTTTGATGTAGATTTATACTTGTTTTTTCACTTGATTGATTCATTGTTTTGCACTGCTGGTACTGAATTGGTACCCTTATTTAAAGTGTGGATATTTACTTGTGTACAGAGCTTGAGAATGGCTAGGAGAGCTAGCTGAAACATTGACACTCACTTTTTGTAAATAAACTTGGATTTTTTTGGAATCGTGTGCTGCGGAAATTCTATTGTTTTTTAGTTAGAGAGATAGATATGAGATAGATAGATATGAGAATGAGATAGATGAAAGATATATAGTTCGTAATGGGATAGATAGAGAGAGATGAGATACATATGCGATTGATAGGTAGATAGATAGATAGATAGATAGATAGATAGATAGATAGATAGATAGATAGAAGATGCAGGTAAGATGCAGAGACAGCACAACCAAGCGTAGTCTAGCAGGAAGCGGGGTGCAGGCAGGTACAAACACAGTCACAATCGCAGACCATGAATACAGATCCAAAGGAAAATGATCCTGGCAGCACTCCCATGAGGTGTAAATAAACAGGTTTAATTTACCCATGTGGAAACACACTACGCTGTCATTTTCAAACTATCTATCTTCCACATGGGAAAATAAAAGGATCATTTTTCTTTAGATAGATAGATATTAGATAGATAGATAGATATGAGATAGATAGATAGATATGAGATAGATAGATAGATAGATAGATATGAGATAGATAGATAAATAGATATGAGATAGATAGATAGATAGATAGATAGAAAGATAGATAGATAGATATGAGATAGATATGAGATAGATAGATAGATATGAGATAGATAGATATGAGATAGATAGATATGAGATAGATAGATATGAGATAGATAGATATGAGATAGATAGATAGATAGATATGAGATAGATAGATAGATAGATAGATAGATAGATATGAGATAGATAGATAGATAGATATGAGATAGATAGATAGATAGATAGATAGATAGATATGAGATAGATAGATAGATAGATAGATAGATAGATATGAGGTAGATAGATAGATAGATATGAGGTAGATAGATAGATATGAGATAGATAGATAGATAGATAGATAGATAGATAGATAGATAGATATGAGATAGATAGATTGATCGATCATGCCATTGTGTATTGGGGAGTCTTGGGGAGTGCATTTGAAAAAGCAGCGCAACACACCCCTAGGGTCCCTCTGACTTAGCTAGTCACATCTGCGATGTCATCATTGGAGTGGAACACAAGGTTGAATACCATGACATGCTACACTTCTACAGTGGCATGCTATTCTCAGGGCCGGCATTAGGGCAGGGCAACCCCGGCAATTGCCTAGGGCCCCCGTCCACTAGGACACTACTCCTACTTTTTCATATTTCCTTACCTGGCCGCACTCGGCAGGCTCAGGTAATGCGGCGGGTCTTGTGGGCTGCATGGATAATATGACGAGTGATGTCCTCTGCCGGCTCCTCTGCGCGGCGTCAGGGACGTCACTCCTCATTCCCTGCAGCACCGTAAGTTTAGCAGTCGGCCGCAGCTGCAGGAAATGATGAGTGACATCCCTGACGCCGCGCAGAGGAGCCGGCAGAGGACATCACTCGTCATATTATCCACACAGCCACAAAACCCGCCGCATTACCTGAGCCTGCGGATCGCGGCCAGGTAAGGAAATATGAAAAATAGAAAAAGCAGGGGGAGAGGGGGGACCTAATGTGGAGGAACCATACTGCCAACCTAATGTGGGGAAGCTATACTGCACCTTATGAAGGGAACTATACTGCACTTAATGTGGGGGAACCATACTGCTCCTAATGTGGGGGAACTATACTGCACCTAATGTTGGGGAACTATACTGCACCTAATATGGGGGAACTATACTGCACCTAATGTTGGGGAACTATACTGCACCTAATGTGGGGGAACTGTACTGAACCTAATGTGGGGAACTATACAGCACCTAATGTGGGGAACTATACTACATCTAATATGGGGAACTATACTGCACCTAATGTGGGGGAACTATACTTAAACCCTAATGTGGGGGAACTATACTGACAACCTAATGCGGGGGAACTATACTGACAACCTAAGGTGGGGGAACTATACTGTCAACCTAATGTGGGGGAACTATACTGCCAACCTAATGTGGGGGAACTATACTGCCAACCTAATGTGGGGGAACTATACCTCCAACCTAATGCTGGGGAACTATACTGCCTACCTAATGTGGGGGAACTATACTGCCAAACTAACGTGGGGGAACTATACTGCCAACCTAATGTGGGGGAACTATACTGCCAACCTAATGTGGGGGGAACTATACTGCCAACCTAATGTGGGGGAACTATACTGCCAACCTAATGTGGGGGAAGTATACTGTCAACCTAATGTGGGGGGACTATACAGCCAACCTAATGTGGGGGAACTATACTGCCTACCTAATGTGGGGGAACTACAACCTAATGTGGGGGAACTATACTGCCTACCTAATGTAGGGGAACATACTGCCTACCTAATGTGGGAGAACTACATCCTAATGTGGGGGGAACTATACTGCCAACCTAATGTGGGGGAACTACAACCTAATGTGGGGGGGACTATTCTGCCAACCTAATGTGGGGGAACTACAACCTAATGTGGGGAACTATACTGCCAACCTAATCTTGGGAAGCTATACTGGCAAACTAATGTGGGGGGACTATGCAGCCAACCTAATGTGGGGGAACTATACTGCCTACCTAATGTGGGGGGACTATACAGCCAACCTAATGTGGGGGAACTATACTGCCAACCTAATGGGGGGGAACTATACAAAAATATAAAATTGTACTATTCTGATCCCTATAACTCTTTTATTTTTCTGTATATGGGGATGTATGAGGGTAATTTTTTACACTTTGATTTGTAGTTTTTACAAAAAAAAATTTGTATGGGACTTTTCAATTGCTTTTTAGATATTTTCTATGTTATTTGAAGTGACCAAAAATGTACAAATCTGGTTAGTGCACTATTTCGACTTTTGGGCCCCTCTTTTGATTTTGCCTAGGGCCACGCTAAGCCTAAAACCGGCCCTGGCTATTCTTCTACACTCACTGAAAAGTTGACACATACTATTAAAGAATGCAGAAAATAGGATATTTGATTTACTGTAAAATACTAACTTGACTGTAAAAAATTTTTTTTTTTTAAAGCTAAGGCTACTTTCACATTGCAGTGGAGCTCTGCTAAAGGGAGCTCTGTCGCATAAGGATGGGAGTTGAGCAGAAAAAAATTCAGCATGTCTTAAATTTTATTTCTCTGTTCAACTTGACATCCAACACCTGTTGGGACAAGATGGAGTCTGTTGTGCAATGGGTCCATTCAGCTCCATTGTTTGGTGTCGAACGGACTCTGATCAGGTCGGAGCACGATGATAATGTGAAAGATACTGTATGCTGTTTTTCAACTGTTAAATTCATGAGTTGTTTGTGTTATACATGTACATGCTGCCACCTAATGGTAATATGGAGAATAGGATATAAGGTTAAAGTGAGTTGTAAGTTAAAATAGTATGATACTGATTATAAAATGATTAGGTTTGCACTTTGTAGAGAAATTAATATATTTTCTATAAATTATTTTGTTATTGTTATGCATTTGTATGTTAAATGTGTTACTGTACCCTTAAGAGAGTAGTGAACCCCATGTGACCCTACCTGCCAATGGGAACCCCTAAATTCTGCCTTATATAGTGTAGTGGGGAAAGGAGTTGCCCTAGTCTAAGTCTAGCTCCGTCTGAGCAACAGTGTGGTTAAGGTGTGTTGTGTTTGGAAGCCCAAAGGGAAGGGCCCAATCAAATCTACTTAATCCGGTCATTCTTCAAGGATCATGCCCGGCAGAGAAGGCTACAATACCTTGACAAAACCCTACCTACCAGGATTCATCTACCCTCCTTTCAAGTCAGTATTAATTAACTAAGCAAGGTAATAGGGCTCCCAAGGGGTTATGCTGAATCCGCTCACCCAATACCAACTGTCTGTGTACTATCACCTGCACCCTGCTCAGTAAAGACAGATATCCATAACCTGACGTTGGTGTGTTCATTTACTCCCCATGTTTGGCCCAGGAGAAGCTGTCTCCAACCTCGGACCGTGTATAGGATAACGTTTTTCCACAGTATTTACAAATTTTTCCCTATGTTTAGCTTTTTTTTTTTTACAACTGCTCTGAGCTGTTGGGTTTTCCAGAGCTCAAATCCACCCCATTTTACGTGGGAACTTTAGTAAATATGTTGGGATTTTTTTTTTAAATGACGGGGACACGCCCCTTTTATGCTGCCACAAACCCTTTACCGGTGGCAACTTTTTCATGCTCACTTTAGTAAATGACCCCGATAATGAGGATAAACAATCCTGCAACCATTTGTGCAGCCCAGGCACACAGTTGAGCTTTGTAGAGGCCCAGTAAACAAGAGGCAATTACAAATGTGGTGTCTCGGTACCGTATTGCATACCGTACCTTGTATGGTGGTCCCCAAAGTCAGAGATACTACGCTCAGGTAGGGTCCCCCAGGTGGGACAGCCCCTAGTCGCCTCTCTTCTTTTCTAATTTTGTCATGTTTATGTGTACATATTTAATAATGTGTATATTTAATATAATGTATAGTATACCTACCTTGTTAGAGTCGCAGGATCTTCGGTCATGTGACTATGTTAATTCCTCTATGGTATGTTGGAGGACCTTTGGAGGTCCTTGGGTCACATGTTTACCCATAACTCTATGTAAAGGTGTTTGACAGAAGTATTGAACCAATCAGCACTAGGCCAGCCCCTGCCCATATAAGGGAGCTGTAGCCAATTATCGCTCTCTTGGGTTGCTGCTCTCGTGGATGCTGGACTAGCAGGACAGATCTGCGCAACTTTCAAAGGCAAGCTAGGCCAGAAAACCTACCGGCCTCAGCCTAAACTAAACCATAAATTCTAAACTAATCACCGTGATTACTGGACAGAAATAAATCCCCTAAATCCAGTGGAACAGCGCATATCAGTCTACAGACTCTAAAACGCTTAAGGTCCAAACCACTGTCAATCTCTAAGAGACTATGCATGTATAGAGATGGTTCCAGTTATGAAGCTTGCATAAAATCTTCAGTAAAGTTCCGACAGTTTTCAGCAAACTCTCCGGTTGTGGACATTCAATTATTCTATACCTCCCTATCGCTCTTTGGAAGGGTGGCGGTAGGACAAGCATTACAGAGGAGCCCTCACACTGGTGTCACGAATGGAAAGGGTTAACCAGACACCCTTTAGTCACCGCACAGCTACACCCCATATACCCTACTCCCCCAGGCTATCACACAAAGATCGCTGCTCATCAGAGCAGCACTGTCCCATGTAAAAAGGCTTTTTGCTTCTTAGTTTGATGTAGTGTTGCTCGCGAATATTCGCAATGCGAATTTTATTCGCAAATATCGCATATTCGTGAATATTCGCGAATATAGCACTATATATTCGTAATTACGAGTATTGTTTTTTTTTTGTTTTTTTTTTTCACAGTACACATCACAGTGATCACCCCTCTCTGCTTCCAGCTTGTGTGGTGTAAAGAAGGCTCTAATACTACTGTGTGAGACTGGCGTGCGCATTTTCGCATGTGTGAAAATTTGCATATGTTAATTTTCGCATATGCAAATTTTCACCTATGCTAATTTTTGTATATGCAAATTTTCGCATATGTACATTTTTGCATACGCGAATTTTCGCATATGCGAAAATAAAACGAGAATATTACGAAAATGCGAATATATGACGAATATTCGTCCATATATTCGCGAATATTCGCGAATTCGAATATGGCCTATGCCGCTCAACACTAGTTTGATGCAGAAATAGGGGATACATAAATGTAAAACAGCAAAAAACTCTCAAATTTATGAGTTATCAACATATTGTAAGAAAATTCCTACATTTTACCAAAAGCATCTGCACAATTCTGTAAGTGCTTCGGTCCCCTAGGGTTAAGCATTTAAAAAATACCTTTATATTTTGCTGTGGATGGTGCCATATTGAGCCTTGTTTTTTTTGTGGGACAGACTGCATTTTTCCACACCATTTTGGAGCACATGTGATTTTCTTGCTTTATTTAACTATTTTGAGTGGTGAAACAAAAAAGGAAGTCCTTCAACATAGCCACATTATGGCTTGATCTTAACTTAAAATGCTATTTTGCTTAATGCTAATTTGGATGATTTGGAGAATTTATTGATTTTATTTTAAATTTTCTTTTTTTTTTGGGGGGGTGTGGATAAAAACAAGTAAAAAAATCTCACTTTTGTTTCTTTGCCGTAAAAGTTAATTAACCCCTTAAGGACCGGGGGTTTTTCTGTTTTTGCATTTTCATTTTTTTGCTCCTTGCCTTTAAAAAATCATCTCTTTCAATTTTGCACCTAAAAATCCATATGATTGCTTATTTTTTGCGCCACCAATTCTACTTTGTAATGACGTCAGTCATTTTGCCCAAAAATCTACGGTGAAACGGAAAAAAAATCATTGTGCGACAAAATTGAAAAAAAAACGCTGTTTTGTAACTTTTGGGGGCTTCCGTTTCTACGTAGTAAATTTTTCGGTAAAAATGACACCTGATATTTATTCTGTAGGTCCATACGATTAAAATGATCCCCTACTTATATAGGTTTGATTTTGTCGTACTTCTGGAAAAAATCATAACTACATGCAGGAAAATTTATACGTTTAAAATTGTCATCTTCTGACCCCTATAACTTTTTTATTTTTCTGTGTATGGGGCAGTATGAGGGCTAATTTTTTGCGCCATGATCTGAAGTTTTTAACCGTACCTACGTACGTATTTTTGCTTTGATAGGACTTATTGATCGCTTTGTATAAATTTTTAAAGGATATAAAAAGTGACCAAAAATGCACTATTTTGGACTTTGGAATTTTTTTGCGCGTACGCCATTGACCGTGCGGTTTAATTAATTATATATTTTTATAATTCGGACATTTCCGCACGCGGTGATACCATATATGTTTATTTTTCTTTTTATTTACACAGTTTTTTTATGGGAAAAGGTGATTCAAACTTTTAATAGGGGAGGGGTTAAATGATCTTTATTCACTTTTTTTTAAACTTTTTTTTTGCAGTGTTATAGCTCCCATAGGGACCTATAACACTGCACACACTGATCTTTATCATTGATCACTGGTTTCTCATAGGAAACCAGTAAACGATGATTCTGCCGCATGACTGCTCATGCCTGGATCTCAGGCACTGAGCAGTCATTCGGCGATCGGACAGCGAGGAGACAGGTAGGGACCCTCCCGCTGTCCTGTAAGCTGTTCGGGATGCCGCGATTTCGCCGCGGCTATCCCGAACAGCCCACTGAGCTAACCGGCAGTTTTACCTTTCACATTTAGCCGCGTGGTTCAGCTCTGAGCGCTCGGCTAAAGGGTTAATAGCGCGCTGCGCCGCGATCGGCGCTGCGCGCTATTAGCGGCGGGTCCCGGCTTCACTATGACGCCGGGCCCGCCGTGATATGATGCGGGGTTACCGTGTAACCCCGCATTATATCACAGGAGCAGGACCAAGGACATACCGGTACGTCCTTGGTCCTTAAGGGGTTAAATAGGCTGTTGTAACTCAGGCAGTATCCACTACTGCTGGGTTTCTATAATGAAAGGGACAGCTGTGCATTCAGAACAGGACCAGACTGGGGATATAAACCAGCCCTGGAAATATTTGCATACCAGCCCCACAGTATTACGGCATTGTGGCAACTGGTGGCTGCAGGGAAGTGACAGGGAAGCTTGGCATTTGATTTGCCAGGCTTCTGTAGCAGGACTCTGCGCCCTGATGTCACACAAGGTGAAAAGGTGCAGGCGTAGCATGAGGAAAGCCTGGTATGCTTTTACTTAGCTAGCTAGGTAAACAGCCAGGTAGTTGAATTTGTGCCCTGTTGGTGCAGAGGGAGGTCACGGAGGAACTTAGGGATGCGTACCTTGTATGGCATAATGATAAATGTCTGTTTAACTGCATCAGCGATTGGTGGGAATATGTTAAAATCAAGTTTCGTTGTTTCTTTCAGACAAAAGGCAGACAACAGGCATGTGAGAAGAAGTTCGACTTCGGGAGGCTGCAGTGGGAGTTGCGGTCACTGCAAGACCTGCTCCAGTACAGCTGGGACATCAGGGAGGAGCTGACCAAAAAGAACTTGAAAAGGCACTTTGAGGAGGAATCCAAGCGACTAATCTTTCGATCCAAAGTGGAGAAGTGTAACTCTTTCTTTTTCAGGAAGCTCCATGCAGGCCACACGCCCCTGACTGAACTGCGAGAAGAGACCGGACACACAAGGAGGGGCAAGGAGGAAGTGATGAGGGTCGTCTCAGACTTCTACAGCAATCTCTACGCCGCAAAGTCATCCAACCCCGAAGCCGCCGAGAGGTTCCTGTCAGGTATCACTAACGTTGTTGATCCCACAGGTGCATCGGCTATAGACCATCCCTTGACGGTGGGGGAGTTGCTCTCTGCCGCTAAATCCTTTAAGCCCAGCAGGACCCTGGGCAGTGACGGTCTTCCGGCTGAGCTCTATGTAGCGCTGGGGGACCTGATCTGTCTGGACCTGTTGGAGGTGTACGAGGAGATGGTGGTGGGGGCAGAATACCTCCGTCGAGGGAAGGGATGATCACGATCTTGTATAAGCGGAAGGGGGAGAGATGTGACTTGAGAAATTGGCATCCCATCTCTCTCCTGAATGTGGACTACAAGATTCTGCTTAGTTTGTGTTCACTCTGTGTTAGTCTAATGTCACCTGTGCTCTGTATGTAATAATTCCTGTTTGGTATCTTGGAGTCTATTTTGACTCATCCAGTTCTAGTCCTGTGTTACGTATTTTTATATTTCTGTTTCCTACTAGGTCATCACCCTGATCACTGATTGTGGTGTGTGCCCGCTGGCTAGTACTCTATTTGGCTTTATTATGCCGTCTACTCCTTTTGTGGAATGGGGTGTCCAGTTTGTTTGTTCTGTGTCCCAGTGTGAACAGTGTCCTATGTTTCTTGGTCTGTGTAGTGCATTTGCGTTCAGTTCTTCCGTTTATCCCCTTCATCTCCTGGATTCTGCTGTGTATATATATATATATATATATATATATATATATATATATATATATATATATATATATATATATATTCTATACCTTTCCTTCATTTATCCATGAGCTGACGGATAATGGGGGTGCTACTTCTGGGGATTCCCTACATTAGGTAGGCAGCAGGTGCCCCGCATTAGGTATGCAGCAGGTTCCCCACATTAGGTGGGCTGCAGGTTCCCCACATTAGGTAGGCAGCAGTTTCCCCACATTAGGTAGAAGCAGGTTCCCCACATTAGGTAGAAGGAGGTTCCCCACATTAGGTAGTAGCAGGTTCCCCACATTAGGTAGTAGCAGGTTCCCCACATTAGGTAGAAGCAGGTTCCCCACATTAGGTAGGCAGCAAGTCCCCCACATTAGGTAGTAGCAGGTTCCCCACATTCCCCACAGACACCCACACAGACAGACACACACACAGACACCCACACACACACACACACATGCACACACACATAGACAGACACACATAGACAGACAGACACACACACACACATAGACAGACACACACACATGCACACACACACACATGCAGACAGACACCCACACATGCACACACACATAGACATACAGACACACACACAGACAGACACACACACACAGAGACAGACAGACACCCACACATGCACACACGCATAGACAGACAGACACACACACATGCACACACACATATACAGACAGACACCCACACATGCACACACACATATACAGACAGACACCCACACATGCACACACACACACACACACACATAGACAGACAGACACCCACACATGCGCACACACATAGACAGACAGACACCCACACATGCACACACACATATACAGACAGACACCCACACATGCACACACACACACACATAGACAGACAGACACCCACACATGCGCACACACATAGACAGACAGACACCCACACATGCACACACGCAGACAGACAGACACCCACACATGCACACACATAGACAACCTTACCTGTACTGCACTGTCTTCTCCTCTCCGGAGTAGTGAAGAAAACTGTGTCTTGAAGCATTATGTGTCCGGAATAGCTGAGAAAAGTGCTGAGTCACTGTGCTGAGTGCTGAGACACTGTGATTGGTTGATGGGGGGGGGTGCAGTCTCTGCTCTGCTCAGGACAAAGAACTGCTTCAAGACACAGTTTTCTTCACTACATATCTGGAACGGGCCGCAAATGGCCCACGGGCCGGGAGTTTGAGACCCCTGCTCTAAGGCTTCCTCTGGGATCTGAATGGTTGAGGTAGGCATGAAAAGTTGGATTAAATAGAAATATATATGTTATAATTTTAGATTTTTTAAAACTCATTGGGGGAGATTCTCAAAAATGACTGTAATTTCTGTTCCAGCAATATTATTCAGACCTTTTTTTTTTTCTCACATTATGGTGCCAAAATTGCAGACGTTTACGTCAAATCTTACATCCCAGAAAATTCTGTCGGAAACATCTCACGAAAATATTCCATGGTGACTAGTGCCCAGACAAGCGATAACTGTATAAATAAAACATTTATGAATTTAAAAAAAAATCTTTAATAATATTTTTCAATAATAATTTTTTCTTTTTTTTAAAAAGCTGGTGTGAAACTTTTGATGGAAGCTGGACTCTCACCCCTTTGAAAATATCAAGAAAAGCAGACAATATACTTTTACAAAACTGACGTGAACAGTGTAAACCGCAGCACAAAGCTCTTTCAAAATTTTGGTGCAAAATAGATTTTTTTTGGTGCATAACTCTTTGAGAATCTCCCCCATTTATGTTACCTTTCATTTCTCATTTCCATCCATCAAGAAATTGTGGGGGAAGGGGGGCTGAGAGAGAGGTGTGGAAGCTAGGGGGGGAACTGTGGCTGCTAAAAATCTGTAGTAGAGATTGTTGGACAGTCCTCCTTGATGGTGTATATTTGCACACAAAAATAGGGCTTTGCACAAAGTTTGAGCAGTACACCGAGACCTAGAATTCCAAATGAAAAGCTGCATCAAACATTATGCACAAAAAACATGCAAAAAAAGAAAATGCGCAACATTTTTCACTAACAATAGACAATGAAAACGCTGTATTGGCAATAATAAGTGCCCCCCACATAGTGTACATGCACAAATATAGACGCACACTGTATATACACAGACATACACATATATAACACAGTGTTTAAAAACACACACACACCCTCAGCAGAGAAGTCCTCATGGGTGGCAGTGTGCCCTGTCCCTCCCTTCTTCCTATGTTCCGCAGAGGAAATGAAGCGGCTGGGAGGAGGGGGAGGGAGGTGTTCAATAGTTTCCTTTAATCCGCAGGAAACTGAACACCGCCACACAGTGCAGGGAGAGAAAAAGAATGGGACACTTTATATGTATAATTTTTAGCCAGGGAGTAATATGTGTGTGTGTAAGTGATGTCTGTGTGTGTATATGTAGTTTATGTATATGTAGTTGGTGCGTGTGTGTGCGCGCGTTTACAATGCACATTTACTGCTGTGCTTTCTGCACTTTTGTAGGGGGAGTCAGCACAACCCAGTAATGGGCACTAGAGGCAGCCTGCCCGACTCCACTGCCCCAGCAAGTAGATGTCAGTGAGCTGGCAGGGCCAGCATCGCCGCTCCCTTCTATTACTGCAGAGGTTAACCAATTCTAATAGGAGTGCGGTTGTTGTCACCCCATTCCTAACACTGTGAGATCTCAGCATGTACAGGTTGTAATCAATGAGCCCTCATAGAGCCAAATATACAGAAAAATAAGAAAGTTATAAGGGGTCAAAAGAGGAAAATGTTAAAATTTTAAAAGCAGTGCAATAAGAGAAAAGATATGTACAGATGGGTATCTTTTAATAGTTTAATCGTTTAACATGTCAGTTTTTACCGTAAAGTGTGTAGAAAAGAACACCCCCCCCCCCCTTTTCAATTTTCTGCCACAAAAAAAAAAAATTTTGGGGTTGCAACAAACATAGAATGATAAAATGCAAGGTGCCATTACAAAGTACAATTGGGTACACAAGCCCTTATATAGCTCTCTGTATGAACAAATAAAATATTTTTTTCTCTTACAAGGAGAGGAGGAAAAAACATAAAAGCAAAAATAAACATTGTCTGTGTCCGCAAGGCCAATAGGCTTTGTCCTTAAAGTGTAGCTCCCACCATCCTTTTATTTAATTTTTTTCTGTCCCTGCCTTATTTTTTTTTACTATATTAAAAATGGCTTATTGTCTGCCTGGTAGTGTGCTCACTACCAGGCAGACTTCCCTAGCAGGCACAACGTCACTGATGCCTGCTGGGGCCAACACTTCACCCCTTAGTTCACCTATACAGTGTGCCTCCAGCTGTTTCACCACTACAACTCCCAGCTTGCCCTGACATCTATTGGAAGTCAGGGCATGCTGGGAGTTGTAGTGGGGAAACAACTGGAGGCACACTGTATAGGTGAAAACAGCTGCCGCACATCCCGCACATGCCGCACATACCGCTCCCCCGAACCCCGCCACGCAACCCGCTACCCGCTGTTTCACCACTACAACTCCCAGCTTGCCCTGACACCTATTGGCTGTCAGGGCATGCTGGGAGTTGTAGTGGGTAAACAACTGGAGGTACGCTGTGGTGAAAACAGCTGCCAAACATCCCCCGAACCCCGCAACACAACCCGCTTTCCACCCCGAAAAAGAAAGTGAATAAAGTGCAGGGCAGTCCTACCTCACACCGGGAGCCTGGGCCGGCGTGCGAGGCCAGGGAGCCTGGCGCATCCTCTTTATTCAAAGCGCTCGCTCCCGCCTGTCTAATTGACAGGCAGGGAGCGAGCGCAGGCTGAATGAATTAGGACCCATGCCCGGCCGGCATCGGTCCGAATTCATGCGTGACCTTATGCCAGCCTGCACCCGGCCACTAGGAGGGAGACACCTAGTGGCCGGTTTTCAAATGTAAATTAAACAATTTTAATGAAAAAAAAATAATGAATGTATATTAGAGATAAGTTGTAGTATATAAGTACTACAACAAAAAAGTTTGGTGACAGTGCCCATTTAAGGGGTAAAGCAGATAAGTAAATAGTGGGTCACTGTACCTTTAAGAGTTGCTGTCTATTCTGTATACCAAGTTATGTTACTGTTTCTATGGAAACTAAAAGCTGATGACATCACAATAACATGTTTTCCTTTCTTCAGACTCTAGGTTTTCACCTCAGAAATCCTTTACCTGCCTTTAAGAGAAGACATACTTAGTTTTGTCTGGAGTTTATTTATTCTCTTTGGAGATTTAATTTAGTTTTTTTCCTATTGGGCCCCTAGAGAGGCCAATATGGATGCAGCATTACTGCTCATTGTAGTTTCTTTCATAATCCTGTGGCTCTTCATAGAGGTAAGTTCTGTCTTCTTTCCTCCTATGGATATAACTAGAGTTGAGCGAACTTACAGTAAATTGGCTCGTAGTAACCAGAGCCCTTGGAAAAGCTGAACGAATTTATACAAAATAAAGTAATCAATGGCCGAGCCGCGAGGTTCGCTATGAGCCAAATGATGTAGGTTCACTCAACTCTAGATATAACCATTATAACTAATATAACTGATATAACTGCCACTGACCGTTTTCCTAGTAGCCTACATGACTCTTACATTACAGCCATCTTGCCATTTGTTTATTTATATGAAATAACTAATGTATAATATTCCTTTCTACAGTTTTCTGCTTCCCACGAAGGGGAGAGAGAGGGACCGGTGCCTCCTTCAATTGAAGAAATTGTCAGACGTAGACAGCGCTTGCTCATAGGGGACAACATCGCCAGACCGGGACAGGCTTTATCTATCGCACTTGACATCAGGAGAGGGAGGAGAGTTCTGCAATTAACAGAAAACCTCGTCATTGAGACAATAAAAGCGGGAACATATGAAGACTATCTGTAAAATAAGACCGCCACAACTATAGGTTGTTTAAAAATAGTTATAATTATTAAATAAAAATCTAGATATAGTGAATTATGTCTGTGTGTGTCTATATTATATAATGCTAGGGAAGCCAGGAGAAGTGTAAATAGCAATAAAGTTCCTGCTGGTTCCTTTAGTGAGGGTAGTTAACCCCTAACATACCTGTACGTCCTTGCTGTCTAGAACCTAATGGCCAAGAGCGTACATGTATGTCCTGGAGCATTAAAGAGGACCTGTGGCCAACCCCCTCAGATAGCTTAGGCTGCCCTGATCACACACCTATGTACAGTTTTTGGATATATCCTTCTGTTACTGAGATATGTAGGTTTATAGTTTGTCTGATAATTCAGGGAATCAGTCAGATAGATGTGAACTTAATTGAAGTTATAGGAGTAAATATCAGGTGATGGGCGGATTATACCTTCAGGGGGTGTGTATTTTATATTGAGGTGCGTGTATGCCTAATCCCACTCATCACCTAATATATACTACCATTATTAAAGTTAAGGTAACGCCCATCTGATTCCCTAAATTGTCAGACAAACTAAAAACCTACATATCTCGGGGACAGGAGAGCGTATCAAGAAATTGTAAAAAAGTGTGTGATGGAGGTTGACAACAGGTCCTCTTTAAGAGTCTCTGCAGTGAGTGCAGTAGCTGCGCTGGCTTCATATGCGGTGAGTGACGGCTACTATCAGTAACCAGGCACTAACGGTTATTGGCAGGCAGCAGTGATCTTGCAGATGGTGTGGCAGGGGGACACAGGACAGACAGGAGCAATACCTGGCAGCAACAGACGTTTCCTGTGTGAATGCACACTTCCTCAGGCTGACACCCTCTCCATAGATGGCAATGCATTTTTGAGCGGAATCTACAGAAACAATGAGCAAGTTCATTTATTCTGCGGTGGCTGGAATAACATTAATTATTATACTATCTGTGCTCCATACATCAATTATTATACTTTCTATGCCCCCATACTTTAATGATAATACTGTCTGTGCCCCATCCATAATTAATATACTGTATGTGTCCCATACATCAATTATTATACTTTCTATGCCCCATGCAGAATTTTTTTTATTTGGCTATGCTACAGGGGCTGTAAAGTTCATAGTATAGTGTCTGTACCTGTGTGTGACGGTTTTCTCACAATTCTTCTGTGATTTTCATCCCAATATAATTTTTAACAGCATACAAGATGACTGTTGTCTCAGATTTTTCCCAGGTTGCAATGCGGCTGAGACTTGACTCACTAGTCAGCTGATGACAGGGAGCCTGTCTGCTTCAATGGGTGGAGGGATCAATCTGCAACTAATGCAACAGCTGTAGGCACCCTGATTAAAAACCACAGGTCTTTTGAATGAATGCAGCTCATTTATGTTTCAGCGGGTGGGGTGGCTGATGTGTGGGAGGGAGGAAAATGGAATTGTGGGATTTGTAGTAAAAAAAATAGAAAACTGAAACAGAAAACACCAGTTCACAAAAGGGTAGCCACAGTGTTATGTTAATCTCACAACATAGCCAATTAGCCCCAAGGTAAGCTCAGATCCTTCCTAAGCATGTCCATTACTGTCTGCCAGGTATGTACTAAAATCACCTTATCACCGTATGTGCCCCTTAAATCAATTAATATACTTTCTGTGCCCCAAACATCAATTATTATACTATCTGTGCCCCTTATATCAATTCATTTCTGTCTGTGCCCCTTCATCAATTATTATACTGTCTGTGTCCCATACATTAATTGTACAGTCTGTGCCCTATATGTCAATTATTACAGCAAAAAGATAAAGTTGGGATCCACTCTCCCCTCCATGCTATGTATCCAATGCTAAGTCGAACTGGTGCACTAGGGTTTGTTGCCGAGAGCTACATTACGGCTTTATTCAACTTGTTTGAAATTTCATGAGGGCTATAAAAATACTTAACAGAACTGATGCATTTCGGAATGAACCTTTTCTAGGTCTTACTAACAAAGCATTAATCTCTGAATAAATAGGTACATCTAATCAATAGTTCCGTCTTTTTGAGAGTCCCACCTGTTAGTTATCAAATGTGGTTTTCCACTGATAATGACATTTTATATATATATATATATATATATATATATATATATATATATATATATAGCGTGTAGAGAAGAATGAATCGGAGCACTCACCCAGTAGAAGTATGCAAAATCTTCAGGCTTTATTCAATGTTGGAGCAGGTAATAAACACAGTGCAGGAGAGAGGATTGGCGTGGGGGGTTGGGCAAACGGACCGTGTTCGCGCGAGTTCGCGCTTCGTCAGGCGAACTCGCGCGAACACGGTCCGTTTGCCCAACCCCCCACGCCAATCCTCTCTCCTGCACTGTGTTTATTACCTGCTCCAACATTGAATAAAGCCTGAAGATTTTGCATACTTCTACTGGGTGAGTGCTCCGATTCATTCTTCTCTACACGCTATTGCCAATGTTATACATCAGTTCGTGCAGCACCCCCCTAGCTTTACACGAGGAGTTCAGGATATTCACAGCTGTTGCAGTGGGCATTTGAATCTAGGAATTCCAGCGGTGCCAAGGTGCTTTTTCTCTCTCATGCTCTATATATATATATATATATATATATATATATATATATATATATATATATATATAGAAAGTACAGGGTGGGCTGCACCTCAAAAATATGAAGAGGTGGGTGCACGCAGCAGCTGGTCCCAGGTCCCGGGTCCGTAATGCTAGAAGAACAGATTCGCTGCAGCACACGAAAGTAGTGACAAGTGGTTTATTTCATTCCAATTCGCAATTGGAATGAAATAAACCACTTGTCACTACTTTCGTGTGCTGCAGCGAATCTGTTCTTTTATATATATATATATATATATACATATATATATATATATATATATATATATATATATACACACACATATATGGGTAATGTCAATGTCATTGGAAAACCACATTTGATATATTGCTAACATGTGCTAACTCCAAGGTTCATCCACGGATAATAAATTTAGACCTGGGCAAAGGATTGACGAAATGCATCTGTGTTTTTAATTCACATTCCCCCTGGATCTATTTTATATATATATATATATATATATATATATATATATATATAAATATATATATATATATATATATATATATATATATATATATATTTATCTCTATGAAGACTTAAATGGATACTCCACTAGAAAAAAAATATTTAAATTAACTGGTGCCAAAAAGTTCCATTACCTCCATTACTCATCAACTACTGTATGATTCACAGGAAGTTCTTTTCTTTTTGAATTTCCTCTCTGTCTGAGCTCTCTGCTGACACCCCTGTCCATGTCAGGAACTGTCCAGAGCAGGACAAAATCCCCATAACAAAACCTATACTGCTCTGGACAGTTCCTGACGTGGACAGAGGTCAGACAGAGGTCAGATAGAGGTCATGCACTTTGGTCAGACAGGAAAGAAATTCTAAAAGAAAAGAACTTCCTCTGTAGTATACAGCAGCTGATAAGTACTGGAAGGATTAAAGGAGTACTCTAGTGCTGAGTATTCCTGCTCCGTCCTGCCCGGGCTGCAAAATAAATGAAAATGAACCATCACTCACCTCCCTGGATTCCTGCGGAGCGCCACTACAGCTGATCGGTCCTCCGGTCCATCTCCTTCATACTTCCGGGTATAACAAAGCGTCACATGGCGCTCAACCTATCGCCGGCCGAGGCAGAACATCGCGGCAGCTGGCGATAGGCTGAGCGCCATGTGACGCTTCGTTACACCCGGAAGTATGAAGGAGATGGACCGGAGGACCGATCAGCTGTAGTGGCGCTCCACGGGAACCCAGGGAGGTGAGTGATGGTTCCTTTTCATTTATTTTGCAGCCCGGGCAGGACGGAGCAGGAATACTCTGCACTAGAGTACTCCTTTAAGATTTTTAAATAGAAGTAACTTTCTGGCACAAGTTGATTAAAAAATCTATACTCAGTCTGCAAAATGTTGTCCAATATAGGATCCTGTTATAAAATGGATTCTCCTGCTATTTTTTTTTTTTTTTTTACAGTTTTGATTCTCTCTGCCTCTATAGAATATGCTGCCCTTTGTTTCTTTCTATCTATATCTTCAGCTTAAAATAGAACAATATTTTTATCCCAATGAGCATCCTGATCTAAACGGCACTTGTCAGGTATGTTTTGAGAGGTCGTGGTTGGAATTGATCACGGCATTCTAAAGGTTAATGAAGGCAGCGGTGGGATCACCGCTGCTTGTCATTAACCGATAGTCCCTGGCTACTGATAGTAGCCATCACTCACCGTCTATAAAGCAAGCGCAGCTCCTGCACCCGCTGAATATTCCCTTAATGAGGACCTGTTTACAGTATAATTTAATAGCTTGGGGAGCCTCGATCACACACCTATGTACAGTTTCTTAATATGCCATCCAGTTCCCAATATATGTAGTTGTGGTGGCCCAATACGGGATGGTGTTTCCCCGTACCTCACCTGCCCTGTTAGGCAGTGCCCCTTCATGTCCCCAGGGCCCCCCTCCAGTGTTAGCCACGGTGTAATTGTAATGGTTCTTTAATTGCTATGTCAATGTGATTGTTACCCAGGTGACCCCCCCAAGTGACCAATGGGCTCCTTGCCCAGCCTCTCTATATAACCAGGGGAGGGGCTGCAGTCTCTCTCTCTCTCTCTCTTAGCTCATCTCTCTCAGCTCATTGCTATTCCTGCTGAGGTCCAGTGCGGTTGTCTCAGTGTGTGTGTCCGGAGCATTGGCAGCCACAAGTCAGCTCAAGTAAGATAAAGTCATCGTCTTGTCAGTCATCAGTCAAGTCAATTGTCTAGTCACCGTGGCCTGCACTAAAGGGTCTCTACCTACTGCAAGTCCCAGCAAGCCTGCGAGGTCCCCCTGTGTCACTGGTCACCTCCTTGGCATTCTGGCTGTACTGCATGGACTGTGTCATCTGTCTACCCTCCGTAAAGCTACAGTTGTCCGTAACTTGGCGTCGGTGTCTTCACTGCCCCCGTGCCTAGCCCAGGACCAGCGGTATTACCTTCGGGTGGTTAAGGCTAAACCATGCCCTGGCGTCACGACAAGAAGCTGTTAATAACATCTGCCCCTTGGGTTGTAACATCTACCCTGCATTGCACCCCGCTGACACCCCAACTTTTGGCATCACGAACAGGATACAGGTGTGCACCATATGCCACAAGTCCTCCCCCCTAGTCTGAACTGTGTCCAATACTGTTTGCAAAAATTGCATGCCGATGCAACAGAAGTTTGCGCCAGAAAGTGTACGGGACTTTGCCATTAAAAAGTGTTTTACTCATAGTGCTTGTGAAATAAAGGGGGAGGTAAAGGAAAGACTGCTGTTTGCTGCTGTGGAGTGTAAAGAGTCGGTACCTGAAAGGGTTAAATTGACCCGCTGTTTCCCACGCTCGCGGTGGTCGCAGCTCCGCCCCGTCAGTCCCTAGCGGTGACCATAGATCCACCTTATGTTGCACGGGGGAAGACTTTACTGGCTGGACCGAAACAGGAAGTTCCTTGGGCGCAGCCATATTGGAGGTTCCGGTGGCTGCGTCTGGCTCTGCTATCTACTACCCGGCACCCGCTGCAGCGCAGGCTCTGCAAGTACCTGCGGGCATCAGTATTCAGTCCCCGTTGCCAGTAATTAGCCACGATAACCACCTAGTGCCCAACAGTATTACCGGGTACATGCAAAATAGAGGGGGATAGCCCACTAGAGTGCTTTCGCCGGAAAAGACTAAGCCACTGCAGCACCTCAACCAGCATCTTAAAGTGACACACCTAATTCATCTTAAAGTGACAGCGCACTCAATTCATCTTAAAGTGACAGCACACTCAATTCATCTTAAAGTGATGGCGCACTCAAAAAAAGTCTACAAGATGTCAGCACCCAGCTCTCCAGATCAACCAGGTGACGGTGCCCCTTTATCTACAGCAGTGGGATCATTTGCTGCAGTACACATCAACAACCTGGGTGTTCCAGCATCAGCATCGGTATTCATGGGGAACCCTGTCCTCCCTACCTACAATGGAGACCCGTTCACCCTGAGGGATTTCAAGGAAAGGATCCAGAGTCTATTTGTCTTTTACTCTTTCCCTTCTAATCAACAGGTGCCATTGCTCACAGGACAACTACAGGGGTCAGCACTAGAGGAAGTCCGCACCTGGCCAGCCTTCGAGAAGGCAATTGTAGAGTAGATCTTTGAAGGCCTGTACCAGGTATTTGAGTCACATTCTCCGTCAAAGGTGTGTCTCCGGCTGTAAGGTGACAGAAGCCAGGTGAGACTTTAAGAGCTTATGCCATAGCCCTACAGAATGCTCTAGAGACTGTCCAAAAACTAAATGGTATAATTCCCAAGCAGGGAAACAAGGTATTAATGGACAGATTTATCGATGGGGCTCATAATAAGTAGGATGAAGCCCAGTTTAGAATGTAAGCAGTCCAAAACCCTAATTTGCCCTTCCCCACTTTTAAGAGACTGGCTGTTCAAGTGATTGAGTCCGGGACTGAGTAAGAGGAAGGTTGTACCCCTGTCCAAGAGCCACTAGGGGCGGTAGTTAGGCCCATACCACCACCAATACCGGCCCCCGCCCCAGTATCATCTCCTTTGCCAGTCACCACAGCCTTTGACCTACAAAGTGTTAAGCAGGACATTGAACAGTTGACTAAGGTGGTGAAGGAGCTTGCCACCCAGGCCGCTCCAAACCCCGAACGACGAAGTCAGGGCTCGCACTTCATGTCGCCTCCTGCCCCCATGTAAAAATTGTTGTAGAGGGTGTACAGTTGGAGGCGCTGATAGATACAGGGTCACAAGTGTCTACTATACCTAAAATATTTTCTATAAGTATTGGGATGCTAGTTTAATGATGATGATGTTGAGTTTAATGTAGTGGCGGGTAACGGGCAACCAATACCCAGACATGGATACTGGGAGCCAACCATTCAGGAGAGCCAACCATTCAGGAGAGGGCAGGGAGTGATTGTAACTAATGTGTCAGATAGGGGATCTGCTGAGTTTATATTAGGGATGAACATTATGAAAAACTGTTTTGCTGAAGTAGTAGATTCCTTGCATGCCTCTCTCCCCTATATGTCTCCTTCAGGCCAGTAGGCTGCGCAACACTTGACAGTTCTACAGGCAGAGCAGAAGTTTGCCAACAAGCAAGGGGAAATTTGCAGAGTGCGAGTACAAGACATCAGGTTGGTGACCTTGCAACCTAACACAGAGACCATCATCTGGTGCCGTGCACGTCCTAGAGTAAGGAACAAGGACGATTAAGCCCTGCTGGAGCCTATGCTATTGGAAGATCATCCCCTTGTCCGAGCTGCAAGAAGCCTTTACACAGCTACAGTGTAACCTAAATACACCCCAGTCGCCCAGCTGTCAAGGGACATCCTAACAGAACCCAAGGTGGCCCGACAGTGTGCGGCCCAAGTGGCTGAAGGATCCGGTGCAAGTACTCCTGAGCCCTGGAGGGCGCAACTCCAAGTAGGAGATGATACTACCCCAAGGGATCAAGTCAAGGAAGTCGCCAAAAGGTACCACGAGGCCTTTAGAAAACATCCCACAGACTTTGGACATACATCTATGATCCAACACAGAATCCTCACCGGCGACAGTCCACCTATTAAAGAAAGACAAAAATAGAGAAAAAGAAACACAGCCACACATCCACAATTTGTATTTTGATCTACTTGCTTCTCAGTAGAGATGAGCGAACTTTTGAAAAATTTGATTCGTTCGATTTGCCAAATTTTTCTAAAAAAATTGTTTCGGGTTGAACTTATTTGCGGCAAAGCTGTATTAAAAACGGCTATTTCTGGCCTACAGAGAGCCTCAATAGGGGTGTAGAACAGTTTGCTTTGTTCTAACACGCATAGAGAGTGTGCTGTGTTAGTGAAATAATACTGTTATTCAGTATGACATGCAGATTACAGGAATCGCTATTAGAATCACTGGCGCAGAGCATCTGAATGTGGCAGCAGGGAGACCATATGGCATGAAAATTGAAGAGAGTAAATAGATTTTTTTATGTAAGTTTAATTTAATTTCATTTTAATTTATTTACATTTTTTGAGTACCCATTCTGGTGAGCATCGAGCTGGCGGTTCGCTAAGAAGCGAGCTACCACCTGTTCCAGCCCTTGGCTCTCACCGCCCCCTGTCTTACTCTTTTGTGGAACTGCAAATGTTTCATTTAATCAGTAATGGTTCATTGTGATCGCTCAAACCTGTTTCATTGGATTCTTGTCTTAATTCCACAGATACTACAGTATATGAAGTCGATGACCATAGGGCCTCAGTCTTGAAAAGATTGCATCGATTTTTTTTACTGAAATTTAAAGGGGTTATCCAGGAAAAAACTTTCTTTTATATATATCAACTGGCTCCAGAAAGTTAAACAGATTTGTAAATTACTTCTATTAAAAAAATATTAATCCTTTCAGTACTTATGAGCTTCTGAAGTTAAGGTTGTTTTTTTCTGTCTAAGTGCTCTCTGATGGCACTAGTCTCGGGAACTGCCCAGTTTAGTAGAGGTTTGCTATGGGGATTTGCTTCTAAACTGGGCGGTTTCCGAGACACGCTTATAAGTACTGAAAGGATTAAGATTTTTTAATAGAAGTAATATACAAATCTGTTTAACTTTCTGGAGCCAGTTGATATATATAAAAAAAGTTTTTTCCTGGATAACCCCTTTAAGATTTTGAAATTGAAATTTAAGATGTTGAAATTGAAATTTAAGATTTTGAAATTGAAATTTTAGCTAACACTCCCAAGTTTTAGTGTCCCGGGCCCGGCGTGTGGTTACAAAGGACCAAATGCAACAAGGAGTCACATGGCGGCACAATGACAGAGCCTGGAGGTGGCATCAATATGAGGAGACCATATAATGGCTGAATGACTGCCTGGAGTTTGTGGCAGCAAGAGGAGGCCATGTAGTGGCTGAATGGCACAGCCTGAAGGTGGCTGAAGCATGAGGAGACCATATCGTGGCTGAATTGCACAGCCTGGAGGTGGCTGAAGCATAAGGAGAGACCATATAGTGGCTGAATGGCACAGCCTGGAGTTGGCTTTAGCATGAGGGGAGACCATATAGTGGCTAAATGGCACAGCCTGGAGGTGGCTGAAGCATGAAGAGACCATGTAGTGTCTGAATGGCACAGCCTGGAGGTGGCTGAAGGATGAGGAGAGACCATATAGTGGCTGAATGGCCCAGCCTGGAGTTTGTGGCTGCATGAGGAGACCATAAAGTGTCTGAATGGCACAGCCTGGAGGTGGCTGAAGCATGAGGATACCATGTATTGTATGAATGGCCCAGCCTGAAGTTGTTTGAAGCATGATGATTTTATATAGTTGATGAATGGCACAGCCCGGACTTGGCTGAAGCATGAGGAGACCATATAGTGGCTGAATGGTACAGCCTGGAGTTGGCTGAAGCATGAGGATACCATATAGTGGCTGAATGGCACAGCCTGGAGTTGGCTGAAGCATGAGGAGACCATATAGTGTCCGAAAGACAGCCTGGAGGTGGCTGAAGCATGAGGAGAGACCATATAGTGGCTAAATGGCACAGCCTGGAGTTTGTGGCAGCATGAGGAGACCATATAGTGTCTGAATGGCCCAGCCTGGAGGTGGCTGAAGCATGAGGAGACCATATAGTGGCTAAATGTAAACGTAAATGTAAATCAAATGTAAACGTCTATGGCAAAAATATCTAATATTTTCTTGTGTCCATGTGCCCAGGATACTTTACTGTCCAGAAGGTATTCCTGTTAACTAACCGCACACGTACAGTAATAAGGTAACACAAATGTCTAATGTTATCTCGTAATGTATATAGAGTTCTGGGGAGAAGTGTGTCCACCGAGGGACCCCAGTAACCAAGGCATCGGGTAGATAGCCTCTGGCAGCCCAATCTGTGAGTTTAAATTCATGTATATTTTCATGTATATTGTCCTTTGATCGTGTTGGACAGCATTTACAAGGTTACTAATCCTCCACATGTTTATGAGTGTGTATGGACATTTTATACTACATGGATTCTTTGTCTTCATCCAATCACTAATTGCAGACCTGGAATGTGGACATTGTTTGTAATGCCCCAGGAACTGTCAGTGGGCCCTGTGGTCATTCCGGTCCATTGCCCTCCAGGACTGGGCATCGAGGAGGACTCCGTTAAAGAGGGGAGTTTGGGTGGCCCAGTACAGGATGGTGTTTTCCCGTATCTCTCCTGCCCTGTTAGGCAGTGTCCCTTCATGTCCCCAGGGCCCCCTTCCAGTGTTACCCACAGTGTACATATGTTATACATTAAAAGTGTAATGTTTCTCTAATTGCTATGACCATGTGATAGTTACGCAGGAGGCACTAGTGACCAGGTGACAACCCCCCCCCCCCAAGTGACCTACGGGCTCCTTGCACAGCCCCCCTATATTACCAGGGGAGGGGCTGCAGTCTCTCTCTTAGCTCACATCTCTCTCAGTTCATTGCTATTCCTGCTGAGGTCCAGTGCAGTCATCTCAGTGTGTGTGCCCGGAGCATTGGAGACCTCAAGCCTAATGTCTGCAGCCACAAGTCAGCTCAAGTAAGATAAAGTCGTCGTCTTGTCAGTCACAAGTCAGTCATCAGTCAAGTCAATTGTCTGGTCACCGTGGCCTGCACTGAAGTGTCTCTACCTACTGCAAGTCCCAGCAAGCCTGCGAGGTCCCCCTGTGTCACTGGCCACCTCCCTGGGATATTGGCTGTACTGCATGGACTGTGTCATCTGTCTACCTTCAGTAATGCTACCATTGTCCATAACTTGGCGTCAGTGTCTACATTGCCCCCGTGCCTAGCCCAGGACCAGTGGTGTTACCTTCGGGTGGTTAAGGCTAAACCACTCCCTGGTCTCACAACAAGAAGGGGTTAATAATATCTGCCCCTTGGGTTATAACATCTACCCTGCATTGTACCCTGCTGACACCATATAGGTTCATAATTTGTCTGACAATTCAGGGACTCAATCAGATGGGCATGACCTTAACTTTAATAATGGTAGTATATTAGGTGATATTAGGTGTATTAACCTCTTAAGGACCCATGACGTATGCATACGTCATGAGTCCCGGTCCTGCGATATAACGCGGGGTCACACGGTGACCCCGCATCATATCGCGGCGTGCCCGGCATCATAGTGAAGCCGGGACCCGCATCTAATAGCGCGCGGCACTGATCGCTGTGCTAAAAACGAAAGTAAAAGTGCCCGGCTAGCTCAGGGAGCTGTTTGGGATCGCCGCGGTATAATCGCGGCATCCCGAACAGCTGTAGCACAGGAGGAAGGTCTCTTACCTTCTCCTGTGCTGTCCGATCGCCGAATGAATGCTTCAAGCCTGAGATCCAGGCTTGAGCATTCAATCGCCGAAAACCCTGATTGATCCATTCCTATGGAGATGGATCAATCAGAGTAAAAGATCAGTTAATGCAATGTTATAGCCCCCTATAGGAGCTATAATATTGCATAAGAAAAGTGTAAAAAAATAATTAACCCTTTCAATTATCCCTTCCCCTAATAAAAGTTTGAATCACCCGGCATTTCCAAAAATAAAAAAAACATTATGTAAATAATAATAAAAATAAACATATGTGGTATCGCCGCGTGCAGAAATGTCCGAATTATAAAAATATACCGCTTTTTAAACCGCTCGTTCAATGGCGTACGCGCAAAAAAATTCCAAAGTCCAAAATAGCGCATTTTTTATCACTTTTTATACCACAAAAAAGTGAATAAAAAGTGATCAAAAAGTCTGATCAGAACAAAAATTGTACCGCTAAAAACTTCAGATGACGGCGCAAAAAATGAGTCCTCAAAGTGCCCTGAACACAGAAAAATAAAAAAGTTATAGGGGTCAAAAGATTACCATTTTAAACGTATAAATTTTCCTGCATGTATTCATGATTTTTTTCGGAAGTGATACAAATTCAAACCTATACAAGTAGGGTATCATTTTAA